>NC_140492.1:108117878-108432878 GCF_964271855.1 Acomys minous | reverse complement strand
TAGATCAAAGGTGTAAACTTGAGTTTATAATCCTGGTCACAGAGAATCATCTCTGTGTATGTATTTGACCCAGGAAGGAGCAAAATGGCTTGTAGATTCTGAATACATAAGGAGGAATGGAGATCCAGAGAAACACCCATCCTGTATGACTCTGTGTTTTCATATTTAAGTAACCTCAACTAGTTTGCAGATGCTAATATTCCCTAAATATTGACACTAAGATGAAGACTAGGAGCTCTGTTTTGGTGTAAGTTTAATAATAGGCACAGCCATCTCCTAAAGGCTTAACCTAAAGGCTTTAAATCTTGAATACAGAGATTATGTAAATATGATAGATATTTATTCTGCTTTACTTACATTCCAAAAATATTTCCTGAAAGCTGCCAAGGTACAGGTTTGTGTCATAATATTTATTAAAAATAACAGTGTTTTCTAATTTCCCTTAGTCTCTATTTATTATAGTATACCTTCTTTAAAATGTGTTGCCTATGATTCAGGGGTATATTTATCTCAAAATACATTAATTATACCTGTCATATAATTACCAGAGAGGGAATTGTGATAAATCCCATTATTCAGCTTTGCCTCTTCAGCTTGGTTTATCTATGTCCTAGCTATTGGTTGTCATTTAAACCAAACCTCTGAGATTATTAATGGTCAGTGCATCTCATAGGAAGTATTTGAGATGTTACCAAGAGTGGTTCATGGTTCACCTGTGACTTACTTGAATCCTCCCACCATCTTTAGGTCTATCCTGGGCACATTTTCTATCCAATCTGCTTCCTAACATCAGGGAATATATTTTGCAGTGCCTGGTACATTTCACTTGTCCTTATTTTTTTTATTGGCCCAGACATCAATATATAAGCAGCCACTGCAATAGGGAATAAACAGAAAGACCTAATCTTCTTCAACCCAGGTCCCTTCTCTGTCTAACTTCAAATCTGTAAGACTGTTTGCTAAATATAGCACCCTTTTCTCTAAGTTGAGAATTATGGAGACCATTTGTTCCTTTATTATTGGGGTAGATTTGGTCTTTCCTTTGCTGTTCAGTTAATTAAGATTACTACCCTAATTAACAATCATATACCCTAGCCCACTTCTTATCACCTCCCTGCAGAAAAGCAAAACAAATTAAAATTACTCAAAAGAAAAATTAGAGTAAATAGCATATTAGTTGTAGGTGGATTGCTTGATGACCATACATCAAGTGTTGTGTGATATGCAGTCCCATAACTTTCAGACAGAACCAATAGTAATTATCTCCCCAAACCTTTCCATTTGGAATCACCAATTTTCAAGGAAAATTCAGGAATCGGGCTGTAAGGAAGAGAAGGGAGCAACCCAACCACGTTACAGTCTCTGCAGCCTGAGTATTCCATAGAGCAGTCTCAGGCGCAGTCTGCTGTAGCCCGGAACCCATTTCTCATTCGTAAACATCACAGTCACTTCAGATAGTTTTCCTCGTCCTAGCCTAGCCTAGGGAAGGCATACCACAAGGTCTGAATGCTTCCAAGGTGGTTTTCAGACATAATTTTAGCCAAATACGCTTAGCAACTAATTTTCTGAATAGTCCTCCCAATATATATCTACTCAGAGTTAGCCAAAATAAGGGTACACGCTCAGCTTTTCACCGGTTTGGCCTCACTTTAGACACCAGGCAGGATAGGGATGTCCTCGCTTCAGAATTGTCTGGCTACGTTTCGAGTGCCCACAACTTTGCTTCCGTGAGCCGCTAGAATGGCTCCACCAACTTGAGAAAGCGCTAGGTTTGTGATTGGTTTGTTGCCTCGAACAGATGCAAATTGATATCGGCCAAAGAGAGAGAGAGATGTACGTGCAGGGACCGGGATTGTTCCAAACACAGAGCTTTCGAGGTCCATTGCGTGTGGCAAGGCGCTGCATGCTGGCAACCAGGGAACTTCGCCAGAGCGCTTGTGCGCGGTGATTTTTGGGTTTTATGACATTCCCATAGTGGTCGAATCTCAGACCACATGGTTGAACTCCATTTCAAATCCACGTTAGCTGCTCACAAGAGTACTTGATTCCACATGTCTAAACAATCCCAAGTACTTAGTAATACATTTGGCCTTTCTGACATGGTCAGCACCCATTTTGGGTCATCTCATCAAGATGGGAGTTTGTCAGCAACTGTCAGCAAAATTCTTTGTTATATGATGTCCACTTCTTTATTGATAAGTAATGACTATATTCACGATGAATTCACAATGAAAATTATAACAATTAGGAAAACAGGTTTTAAAATGATAAATTAAATACTTTTTTAGAAGTAAATGATAACTAGGGGCAAGTGATTTCAGCTCCCTTGTGAAAGACCACTTTGTCAAAAACTGCCCTGAACAACTCCACCAAGACGCCCCGGGAGGCTGACATAAGCACCCAGCAGCTGCAAAATCCAAGACTGCCGTGTGGCCGTCTCCATATTCACTCCACTGTCTCTTTCCCTTTGCATTCCTTCCCACTCTCGCCCCTGCTGCAGCGGCTTTATTGCTGCTGAAGGGAGGCAGAGTGCTAAAGCCAATGTGACAGGGTCATTTTAACGTATCCTCATCAAAATATCAGCATAGTCCCCCTTTTCTTTGCAAACTGTACAATAAATATTTGACCCTCTCTTGTATCCATAACCCCAGCTCTGAACAAACCCCTTTGTTTCACCTCCTACTCTGAATTGCACAAGGCTTGCTTTACCATGACGCTTTTGGACATGTTTCATATTTTAGCAGCCGAGTGTAATAAAAACTAGTTGTGCCTTCCAAACTCACATTCAGCACGTCCTAAGTGCATGTCGAATATGGGAGAAGCTTGAAAACAGAAGGCTTGCTACAGTTGAAATCACCTTCTTATCATTCCATTTTTTTTTGATAAATTGTGAATTTCAAATGTGTGCATTAATATGGTAATTTATGTAAATCCCCATATTCCTACTTTATATTCTAGACATGAGTCCTTTCAGAACTGATAGAGCAGAATTTCACATCTATCACTTTATAATATGTATTTGAAACGTACCAAATATGACTTAATTTATGTACTAGATAAGGCAGCTTATCTTAGGAAAATTTTCCCTAAGCCATGGCGGAGTTTTTTCTTTTCCTCCTTAACTTCCAATTTTAAAACCAACAATGACCGAGAGGAAGGGCGATAAGAAGAGGAGAAAGAAGGAAGTCCTGGGAGGCCAGAGTTATTTGATAAAACTCCTTTTAAAGAAGGAAACTGAATAGAGTGTGGGGACTGGATCCAGTGAGGAGAGCCGTGAAGGCTTCAGACCTTCACAAAGTTTCCTTGCCTCCAAGTTAGGAAAAAACCAACAAACCTAAATGCTGTCTCCTTTGGGGATTTGGCAGTATCTGGTTCTTTCCCTACCTTACTTGCTGCAATTAAAAATGGGGACAGAGTTCCTGACCTACAAGACGCCTACAGAGAAGAGAAAGAAAAATCTAATGGAGCAACAAGCAGCTTTTTGGCCTCTGGTTTCCATCAGACAGCACTGCTCAATCGGCCTACACTGATGAGCGCCTGGAGGGCTGCTGAAGACGTGGCTGTCTTCTGCCATGTCAGTCACCAGCTCTGCCTGTGCAACTGCATCCCAGTGACACTTACAAATATCTCCCCCATGTGACTGTAAAGTGGAGTCACATTGAAACGTGAGAGCGTCTCCCAAGGCAAGTTCTGGCCAAGTGTTTATGGAGTTGGATTCATGTATCATTGATAACAGCCTAAATCCCATTTATTTTCTGAACCTCCTGCATAGCCAGATATTTGTAAAATGATTAGCTTCTCCATATATCGCTAAACAATGCCTTCCAATTAGGACTGACTCTTTTTCCCCCTCAAGACAGGATTTCTCTGTGAGGTCTTGGCTGTCCTGGATTCCCTTTGTAGACCAGGCTGGCCTTGAACCCACAAGAGATCCACCTGCCTCTGCTTCTGGAGTGCTGGGATTACAGGCATGCACCACTGTATCCAGTTTGAACTGACTCTTAATGCTAAACGAGTGTCAATGTTTCCAAGGCTGTCTGTGTCTCACAAACACACTTAGCATAAAGTTTGGACAAAGACAAAAACTTTAAACCCAACTATGAGGAGCAGTTGAATTCACATTTAACGGGGTCATCTTCAAACTCAGGACCAATGGCTGAGATGCCTGCTTTCTCCAACAGGAGGAGATAACAGCACTGCATGCAAGTAGCTGCCACAGTAGTCATGCAATGATGAGAATTAAGTTGTTCTAGTAATGATTCTGCCCAGGTGCCAGACCCTACTATCTTATGAATAGAGATGAACAGAGAAAAGTGCTAGAGGAAATGGTTCTGCAGGACTGAGGTAAATCCCAGCAACATGCATGGTCATATGACTTACAGCATCTTCATATCCGGGATAGGACTCTCACTAGCCTGGTCATATGACTTACAGCACCTCCCTACCTGGGAAAGGACTCCCACTAGCCTCTGTAGTGCCTAGTAGCTTATTTGAAGTGAGGGGTGAGTCCTGTATCCACCGCAGGGCTTGACATTTTCTCTGATAATTATGTAGAAAAGGCAAAGACTGAGATCCTGGACTTTGGGTGGGGAGACAGGTGCTCATGTGTGTGGCATCCCAAGTGCTGTAATTCTTTTTTTTTTTTTTTTTTTAAGTACTGTAATTCTTAAACATGAACACAAGAGCTGTTGCCGGCTCACAGAGGGTTTGAATCATCTTGCTTTAACCCCTGAGCCATCACTCCAGTTCATTGTATCATTTACTCAACGGAGGAGTTTGCATAGCCATTGTCACAAATAATACAAAAACACATGACATCCTCATCTCTGGAACTTCAGAGTCTCTTGGGGGAAGGAAGACATATAGTGTGGAGGCCACCACTGGCCTGCTAGCCTTGTCTTCCCTGCTTTCCTCTCTTATGCCAAGGCTTCACGCTACCCTCTTTAAAACTCTCACCAGCTACTTAGGAAGTAGATGTGTTATAATGACCCTGCATTGCCTTTCACAGTGTGGTCAAACCAGGCCAACAGCTCCCATCCAATGTTGTCCCTTCAGAATGTGGCCTCCTTCTCATCTCTGCGCTCTTCCCCGCACTCTAATGCTCATGTCTTCTTTGTCTCCCTCTTCCATAGTGTGAGTGAAGTCTGTCTGAGGCCAGCCATGAGGCAGGTATTCCTTAAACACCCACCTTTCCTGTCATCGGTATCAGTCGCTTCTTCACTGTTCTCTTAACAATGTCCCCTATATGTCATATCCACTTATTTCATTCTGTCTAATATGATCATTGTTTCTTTAGTTCATTGCTTCCACTGTGCTGGCTGAATAGGAATAAGATTTACCTCCTTATTCATGCATCTTCCAAAGAATCTAAGGCTTAGTAGGCACGTAGGGTTTGTTGTTTTTGTTCAATAAATGATATATAAACAAGTGCATAAGGAAATGCATGTGTCCAATCTCACCCCAATGTTTTCTCCTTTTATCTGATTACTTCACTACTTTCCAAGGATTAAGTAATTTAAAACGTTTCTCCAGGTACATACATCTGTAATTGACTGGTAAAGTAGATAGGAACATGGCACTTGAAAATCCCTAATTTGGCTGGGTGTGGTGGCGCATGCCTTTAATCCCAGCACTCGGGATGCACAGGCAGGTGGATCACTGTGAGTTCAAGGCCACCCTGGTCTACAAAGCTATTACAGGACAGCCAGGGCTACACAGAGAAATCCTGTCTCAGAAAGAAGAAGAAGAAGAGGAGGAGGAGGAGGAGGAGGAGGAGGAAAAGAAGAAGAAGAAGATATTTGACTGTTTTGTTCTTAGCTGAGGTTAGGAGGAAAATAAAAAAAAAAAAATCTTCATTTTAGGCAAATGACCATCAACTTGTAACTCTTCAGTGTCTCTGGAAAAACTGGCAGATGCGAAGTCCGTGGCCTTCTCAGAGAGTCCACCCCTTCTTCACACTTCCAAGAGCTCTGCCTACATGTGGGACTTTCAGGAAAACAAAGACACCACTAAAGAGAAAAAGATGGGTTCTGTCCTGAATATTTTCACAGAAATTTGGGAAGCGGCTAGCAAAGGCGGTCATTGCAAAGATATGCACACACACACAGCTATACTTAGATATTTCAAGAGAACTGCTGGAGCTGAGCATTAAGGACCTTGATTTATGACTTCTCATTTAGCAGCCACTATGCAGCCATGTGATCCAGAGCCCTCCTGCATAATAATGAGCTCATCTATAAAGTGCATGTTTGACATCTAGAAGGCAAAGCAACATTTGCAGCTGCAGAGGTAATTCACACTTGAGCTGAGATCAAGAATCCCCCTGTGTGGTACAGAAATAGAAAAGGTCCCATCACGATGTTCCAGGAATCAAATGTGCTAACAGATTCCGAAAAGATTTCAAAGCTGCAGTTCTGCAAATGCAGAGATATTTATGATTTAGCAGTTACTGACGATGTTAATCGTGTTGATTTATGCGTGCAGAGCGGAGAGCTGTTTGCTTCATTGCACTTGACTGTGAAGTTGTCCTTTAAGAGACTCATATTGGGAAGGTAGAAAGGAGCCTGGAGATGGTGACTTTTCTTTCTTTCTTTCTTTCTTTTTTTTTTTTCTTTTTCTTTTTTGATGTCAGTAATTACTCTGATGGGAACTTTGAGTATTCTAATTCCTCTCAGGAATTAAATACACCCAGAGTAGAAAGGGCTCTCATTGAACAATTATGAACCAGCTACAGAAACTTCTTTTGTTTTGTTTTGTTTTTCCTTTAAGACAGGGCTTCTCTGTATAGCTTTGGCTATCCTGGACTCACTTTATAGACCAGGCTGACCCAGAACTCACAGCGATCCACATGCCTCTGCCTCCCTGAGTGCTGGTATTACAGGCATGCATCACTGCACCCAACTATAGTAACCTCTTAACCATCATTTTGACCAGTGTGGTATACATGTAGTTCTGAGAGAGCAATAAGTACATAGTGTAATGTCTTATGAATATTTCAATAAGGTTGCCAATCCTATAAAGTCAAAATATAAACTATAATTCAATGAAATTTCAGACAAATGATGGGTAGGCTTGTAACATTTCCTTGGCTGTCTTAGAGAAATGATTACATAAGACAATATCATTCCCCTATAATCCAGCCTTAACTGGACACTTCGGGCTTTGTTTCATAATGCTAGTTTTTTAAAGACCTATAGAAAACCTGAGTATAGTGAAAAACCTTGAGAGTGCTTGATATTTCAGATTTCTTTACAGGTTCCTCATCCATTCCTGCTACAAAATTCTCTATTATTAGTCAAAATAGTTACTAATTCTGGAAAAGGATATAAGCATCTGAAGACTGCAATAGGAAACTATCACAAAGTGACATAATGTGGGTTGTTTTATGCACCATGGCTCCAACTCTTTTGTCTTCTGCCTCCCCTGCCTCCTCTCATCCCTATCCCTTTTTCCCTTTATCTTCTCTCTCTCTCTCTCTCTCTCTCTCTCTCTCTCTCTCTCTCTCTCTCTCTCTCTCGTGTGTGTGTGTGTGTGTGTGTGTGTGTGTGTGTGTGTGTGTTTTATCTTCATTTAGATTTCTCTTGCTCCCAGCACAATTCTAAAAATTCTTTAGCTTAGAATAGCAAAGCAAGCTTTATAAACCTAACAATACACAACACTGAGTCATTCACTTTGTACATTTTTAACATTTTTAAATTTTTTTTTTATTTGAGGCTCTTGCTATGCAGATAAGCTAGCTCTGAATTCATGAATCACCTGCTCATCATCCCAAATGTTGAGGTTAAAAGGATTTGCGCCTGTGCTTGGGTAAATGTGATCTCTATTTTAGATAATAACAGCAAATAGTACAATGGATACCTTTAAATGGAAATTATAAGGTTTAAATAGCTCCAACAGGGATTCCATATTGCCTGTTTCTAATGTTATTCCCCCATTTAAGAAACCACATTTCTTTCAGACATTTACAGAGTGTGTTTAGAGTCTTTTAGGGTAAGAAGATTCTACCTATGCTGTCAACACGTGTGACCGTTATGTTAACTGCAATAGGAGCAACAGAATGCGACCAAAACTAAACATGTAAGGGATTGGCCAACTTCACTGCTGGCTTTTCTCCACAAATCTTCGTGCTTATTGATAACACAGTAGAGAGGAAGGAATTCTATCCTACGCCATAGGAGACTGAGAGTGACAGGAAAACACAAGCACTGATTCTGCAGATACTTTGTCATCATGTGCTTCCATCACCATTAGGCTGAGTGTTCCCAAGCTGTCACAGAGACCCCGCCTCACTGCTGACTGTCACCATTGCAGGTCTAGTGCCTGAGTCACAGCGTGTGCTTTAATTATTAGCATCCAAGCATCATTGCCACGAAGTTGCCTATTTCTGAAACCTTGTAAAATCTGCTTGGCCTCCGAATTTAGAAACAAGTATTTCTCTAAATATCGTCAACTTGCTTGAAGCTCAGCCTTTTATTTTCCAGGGATCATGTTGCATGTGTGCCTGTCTCCTAGTACTTCTGTTTCATGCTAGGGGAAAATGGTATGTCCCTGGTATCTGTTTAAGGGTCACCAGAGATTGTTTAGGATTCATCAACTGTCCTTCAAAGGTGAGTTCCTCTTTCTAGAACAGTTCCTGGGAAGCTGCTGGAGTTAGGGACTGTGTTTCCTGCTTGTCTCACTGCTACAAGGGCCAAGTGATGAGCTCCTCTCCTCAGAACCTTGAAGTTAATACAATAAAAAGTCTAGGGCCAGGAGATAGACGTGAGCGGTGGGCAGGCTCCTTCCTCGTCCAGCCATTCAGAAGGACTCATTCTGGACAGCTGGTGCATAAGGAGGACATTGCAGCCATGATTGTTTGCTCAGTCCCAAAATTAGCTTACTCCATTCCATGCCTGTTAACTTCCCCTGCCGCCTTGTCTTCTCTAAAAGACAGAGTGCAGGATGCACTGTTAGCAGAGTCATTTCTCCTTTTTTTTTTCTTCCGGAGTTTGGAAAATGTTCTCTATTTGAAGAATCATGACTCTTAAATAATTTTAGAGTGGATGGTTCTGTGTGAAAACCTATATTATAATACCTATTATGTCTAAAATCTATTATGCAGGACATTCTGCGACCTTGGAAACAGAAAGAGGTATTAGCTGATGGGTCCACAAAAGAAACGGGCTTAAAGGGACAAATGACAAAGGGATTTATTCAAAACACAGAAGTGTAAATAAGTCACCCGGAACAAGTAGTAGATACCATTTTCTTTATGCCAAGCAGAAGAGCAAAGCCTCCCGGAAAAGGCTGGGTGAGGTCTCACAGGGCACACATGAGGTTTGTCAAAGCTATAAGTCACCATTTTCACCTTCTAGACATTCGTACAAGGAGAGAGAACATTTCTTTTGATGTGACTATGCTATCGCATGAAAGTTTGTTCATTTAGCAGAAATAGCTTTCCAGTGTTTTAGTTGTACCATTTTTCTAAACACAGTGTTCAGTTAACTTTCTCATCAATAATTTATTCTTTTGTTCCAGTAATTGCATTTGCAATCATATTCTTCAAAATGAGAGGTTTTTAAACTCATGATTCTTTTTTTTTTTTAAGACTTGGATCTAATTCTCTTTTTTTAATGTGCATTTGTGTTTTGCCTGCACATATGTCTGTGTGAGGAAATCAGATTCCCTGGAACTGGAGTTACAGACAGTTGTGAGCTGCCATGTGGGTGCTGGGAATCGAACCCAGGTCCTTTGAAATAGCAGCAGAAATAGCAGCCAGTGCTCTTAACTTCTGAGCCATCTTCTCAGGCCACACATGATTCTTTAATCCATCAGAAAGTTTAATTCACGTGTGAAAAATATTATTTTCATCCATTATGAAATTATGCGTATCGATCATCACCTGCTTGTCTATTAATTTATTTCATACAGTTGTAATAAGATATTAAAAGTGTGCATACTGTCACACAATTTTGACAGCTAGTATTCACACAGAGCAAGCTCCATGGTTTTTGTCTCTCTTCTTTCTCTTCTCAATCTAATACAATGCTCTGTCGTGCACGAACCAGTTCCCAGGAGTCATTAGTTTGCAAATAGGTAAAAGGGGGGGGGGGTGTAAATGAATGGAGAGAGAGCCATGTAGCTGGCGGCTTCTAGTTTCTGCTTTCGTCAGAGCTCGAAAGGTGACCACTTCATTGTTCTTTATAACTGTAAGGCTTTGGGGAAATCACTGCATGATGATATGTGTGTGCAGCACTGCTTTGTTCTCAGACCATTTCTCTGCATGTCAGCAACTTTAAGAATGCACTGGAGAAGGGTTTCAATCAGTGACTGTTCATAAGAGTTATTTAAAGTTTAATAAATATTTATTAGAAAACGTAGAAATTCTTAATCTAGAAAAGGTTTTAAAAGGAGAAGAAAAAAAACGTGTGTCTGTCTCTCTTAAAAGAGGCTGAGTGTAAGATTTCACTCTGGAGCCTTTTTAATATATATGGAAATTATTTTATCAATAGCCTTCTTAATCAAATTGTGAGCCTTTCACTTGTTACCTTGCGTGGCTTATCGTAACTCATGCATTCATGCTGAAAAATTAAATTAGTCAAGATTTTAAAATGGTGCCACATTTACTTTTTATTTTAATATTTAAAATATATGCCATCATTTATAGGCATTGGCAATTGTGAAAAGAGCCATATGTAACCAAAACAAAAGCAAAATGGAATCATAGTGGGATCAGGCATCTGCGAGGTGAGATTGAGGCGTGTCTGCCGTATCTGTAATAAGATCATGCTTGAGGACGCACAGTAGGCCCCTTATCGTTCAAATGGTTGGAAGCAGGATCAACATGAGCTACAGTCAGCAAAGGAGCTGAATGTGGCTTAAGGAGAGGAGACATGTGAGGGAGATCCGCCCCTTAGCTTTACGTGGTGTGACCTTATAACCTCTGCCTGTTAAGGACGAAGGGCACTTGAAGTTCTCTTACGTTCTTTTGGAACTCTATAGGCTATTTTTGAAAGTGCGTTGAAATCACTGCTGACGTTGTTTCAGCAGTAACTATTTGTGTCAGTCATAGCCCCTGCTGTGGGACTTCATCTCACTTACCTGACCTTGTATTAGGTGAATGATGCCTTTCGTTGTTTCTCAAACTTCAAACTGTCCTGTCAGTCATTTTAAATAACGCTGTAGGTCAATGACTGAAATACATGTGACAGGATGATTGCTGGGGCTCCTCCCTTTGAAGCCTCTAAAGCGTTGCCTTTTCATTTTGTTGCCTTTTCAGCTCTATGTCAAACAAAAGGACCAAAGGCTAATAGCAGTAAAGGCTGATACAGAAACAAGCATTCAGAACCATGTCTTTTTAATCATGAAGCAGTTATTTAGAACTCTAGAATTATTTGAAGCTCATAATAAAATGTTTGCAGAGATTTCAAGTTTTCTTCTTTAACTGAAACTATAGCATATTTTAAAAAGCTAAATCTGGGTAACTGTATGCTGGAAATCACTTCTTGAATCTCTCCTCAGTAACTTTCAATTTCCTGAACTGCATAAATATTTGATAAGAAAACTGTTGACTAAGCAATGTCCCCTACTGGGAGAAATGTCACTCTCAGTTCTCAAAATATTATTGCTACAACATAATAAGAAAGCTGTAATTCAGCTATTGGAAAGAGCATGGTATTGACCCCTAATTATGCACAAGGGACTTGGGAACACAGCCAGCTATGAGAACAAGAGGACTGTGCCTCAAGGGATATCCTTGCTCTTGGATTGCTCTGGGGTAGACTCAGTCTAGGACCACATTGCAGAACACTCACTGAGTCAACTGAAGGAAAAAGAAGTATTTGTAAATGCACAGGCATTGTGCATTTGTGTGTGTTTGCGACGAATTCTTGCCTCTAGTATTTTCTGAGTTCTTAGCATTTATCCCAGGTAATGGAGATTGCTCAACACTCATCCCGTTTGCCTGCCTACACATTGTTAATCCAGCTATTGGATTAGATGCCAGATAAGAAAGACATTATAGCTTTGGAAGAGCCTACAAAGCTCTGAAATTCCTACAACCCTTTTTGTCAATTTTATTATTTTTTTTATCTGCTGCTTAAAATGTAAATTTATTCATAAGTTTAAAATATAGTGCATTATTTGAATAATGTAATCATATACAAGGTTGCCAAAAGATTAAATTATGGAAATTCACTCCCAATCTGAAAACAAGAGTTATTGATAATTTAGCCACCCATGGAGATATAGACTAAACGCTTTATGACTGTTGAAATGTGATCCATAATTTCAAGATGCCAGGCAAGTTTGGGTTTAGCAAGGTCCTTAAAAAGTGAAAAAAAATATTTTTAGAAGTTACAAAAAACAATATATTGCTGTTGAAAGTGTGGGTAATAGGATGTTTTGAGCCTACTTAAACTTCCTCCAAGGTTCATAAATATTCATTGAATCAATTAGTTATTTGAAGAGTAAGCTGCTATTGCTGAACACAAATAATTATCCTTTGAGGTGGATGTCCTCTCTGGAGGCTGCATCATTTTGAAGTATGTGAAAAAGACTCCTGGGTACTACCAGTGTGATTCCTTCTATGTAAAGGTATGTTGGGCTGAATTGCAGATTTAGCCTTTTTTTTTTCTAAGAGTTTAAGAGAGAGAGCTAGAGAATGGGGCATATTCTGTTTCATAACTCATAAATATCTCAAACAGCCACCTCTTTGAAGGTTTTAAGAATGTCCAGTAAGTTCCAATCCGTTTATAGATCCATGTATGGAGTAAAGAAAGCATGTGCAGTTCAGATTATAGTTGTACAGAAGATTTCAGCGTACCTCCACATGTTCATGTCCGGTGGAATTCCTTCGCCATCACCTACCACCCCTAGTCCTCTTGCGAGGTAAGAAGGAAGTCCTCGCTGAGCATCTGAGAAGTGGTAAGATGAACAGCTGGAACCAGCTGGGAGGATCTGCCTGTAGTGAACTCAGCTGCTGCCTCCAGAAGAAGAGGCGGGAAAGAAGACCCCTCAGTAACCTGCATCCAGACAAGAAGCAGGAGAGAGATGCCCGGGGACAAGAGCGGTGCCTTGTGCCGTGATGGCAATGAAGTGACTGTGCTGGGTGCAAGATGGCTTAGCCTGAGAAAATGGGAGGCAAATGACTTAGTTCACAAGTGGTGTGAGCTTCCCCGCTTCAGCCGTGGCCTTTTAAACACGCCAGCCTTGGGACTGGCTTAGCTGGTCAAAGTGCTTGCTGTAGTAGCTTGGAAGCCTCAATTTCATCTCCAGAATTCACATGAAGGTAGAGAGAGAGAACTAGCTGTGGGCTTAATTTCTAAAAAATCTATGTTAATATGGGTCTTACATCTTCACCTCCCTCTCAACCCTTAGCCACCCTAATACCTTCCAACCCCCAAACACTACATAGGAGAAAAAGAAGGTTAAAAGGCAGAGGGGAGGCATATGTCTCTTTGCTACCTCCTGCTGTTTGGGGACATAGTTCTTTGGGGCAAGTCAAATCTTTATAGTCAGGATATTGAGCAGTTCAGCAAATGCAGCGATAGCAAACACAGAAGCAGGACGAACCAGCAGCAGCAGCAGCAGGAAGAGCAGCAACCACTGCTGGCCTTCTCAGGGTCCTGGCATTTATTCCCTTTCAGAGTCCCCAGAATTAAACTATCTGCAGCTGGCACACATCACACCCCTGCTAGAGCACAAGATGCTTGTAGTCAACAACTGCGAACAAACTGAAGCAACCCCACATCCCACACCTAGGATGTTCATCTAACATAATTGAGTTTTTAAAGGAACCAGATGTTCCACTGGAACCAGCTCCACAGAGTTGCCCGCTGGCCTCTGCAAACCACACACACACACACACACACACACACACACACACACACACACACATCATCATCATCATCATCATCATATCACAATTATTTAAAAATGGAAATGTTCCAGTTTTCAGTGAAGAGGAAGGGAAGAATGTTACAGTGGTGGGTCAGGGCTCGCCATTTGTCTGCTGGAGTCTTTGAGAAGAGAAAGGGTCTTAAGCAGATGTGGGAGATTCTCTCTTCTGAAGGAAGAGTGATCTCTACCAGATGTTTTATGAGCTACCTATCACAAATGGCTTAAGGTCTGGCACTTGTGAGTTTGCTTTAACCTTGTCTCTCTGTTATTTTCACATGAACTATACAATATCCTCTATTTCTTTCACACTAAACTTTGTGCAGCACAATCATTTTTGTCACAGTAACCATCTTGAGATAGGCATTCGCTGTATTCTCTATTATTCCTGGTCTCACATAAACCCTCTGGACTCCATCTCCATGGTAATTAGGACTAGAGATATACACAACCATGCCCAGCTGCAAGAGACTTGATGCCCTATGAGCATATGCAGGGGGAGGAGGTCCCCCTCAGTCACAGTCATAGGGGAGAGGAGTAAGGGGAAATGGGAGGATACAAGGGATGGGATAACAATTGAGATGTAATATGAATAAATTGATAAAATATATTTTTAAAAAGAGCTACGCATGCCATTTTTGAAAGTCATATGGAAAGTGTCAGACTTGGTGGCACATGCTTGTAGCACTAGCTACTTAGGGGCTGAGGCAAGAAAATCCCAAATCCAGAGTGTGGTGGTTCTGGCTCAGATTCTAGGAGAGAAAAGCAGTGGGTGGGGTGTCAGGGGGCACAACAAAATGGAAAGGAATGATGGGGAGGGAGAGAAAAAAAGTGTCGATTATTTATAAAAGTGATTGTGACTTAGATATAATTAGGAGAGGGGAAACACTTCTTATTGTGGCCTAAGATGGCAACTCTCTAGTTTGACCTCTCTTTTGTTTTAAGATGTGTGTGTGTGTGTGTGTGTGTGTGTGTGTGTGTGTGTGTGTGTGCATACATTTGTACATACATGTGTGCATGTGTGTACTCACTTATGCACATGAGTGAAGGCACCCATGGAGGTTAGAGGTTTGGTCTCACCCTGAGCTAGTGTTACAGGCTTCTGTGAGCCACTCAACCCGAGTGCTTAGAAATGAGCCTGAGGCTTTTGTAAGAACCATAGGAATTCTTTTCTCCGCCCTATGTTGACCTTTCTTAGCCCAGGTTCCTTCCATGGACTGGGTTCTAGATGAATGCTTGGTAACATGTGGAGAGCTACTGACCAGTTTCCCTGTCAACATGATGAATATACCCAGAGCCCAGGGGCCATTTTGGTAAAGAAGAGAACATGCACAGGAAATGTTAGCCTCTTCAGGGAACCTACACTAAGCGTGGTGATGACCAGGCACAGATGGCAAAAAAAAATGCCTATGACTGTGCCAGCAACAGAGCCACTGCAACAAAGAGAAAATATAAGTAGAATGCATGTCATGGTCACTAGATAGACATCGTGTTCCTTCTTGAAACACAGAGTAGTAAATTGTATAATTAATGCTCATCTCGTATTTATTACAATGAGCCCCCTCCTTCTCCTTTACCCCCCTACCACCACCATCCTGCGCCACTCAGCATCCTCTGTACAGCTAAAGGAAAATCCTTTGTTTCATTTTCTTATTGGATTGTTTTTCCTCCTCATAAATCAATGAAATCTTTTCTGTCAGCCTAACTTAAATTGAGGGAACGTGGGGAGAAACCAAAGTGAGAGAGAAGAAAGTGTCAATTATTTATAGTGGTTGTGATTTAGATATAATTAGAGGAGGAACGCTTTAAAAGACTGACTATAGGACAAGACATTGGAACCCACACCCTTTTCTGGTCATGTACGCAACTCCAGAGGAATGGCAGGAACTCAACTCCTGTGACCAGGAGCCTGTGCTCCCAAGGAGGAAACGCATGAAGATGATTTTCAGAGATGGCAGTGACGCTGCCGCTTTCTGACTTCTTACTGTAGGGTGATGCATTTGATGTCCCGCTTGAAGGCCATTAGAAGCCTGACGAACATAAATGCTTAATTGGCTACTTGCAATTAACATTTTCCTTTCATCTGGCGATGTGTTTTTAATCTGACCCAGATTATTGTTCCTTAAGGCACAGTATGCGTGTGTACCGATATTGTGATTGGTGTTCGTGTTTTGGGCACAATTATAGACTGTAAGTTATTCCTAGGAAGCATGCGTGTGAATGTGGAAGTGACTCTCTGTCTATGGGCTTCCGTGCAGAGTCCCATGTGGCTTGCGATCAGGCTGCTCCGTGTCAGGCTTGCAGACAGGCAAAAGTGGGCCACAGCTGAGAGAACAAAGGGGACTGTCGCGCTGCACAGGAAGTGCTGACCTTGGAGCTGTGCTGCTGAAAGCCTCGCTTTGGTATTGGTGCTGTCCAGACAGGGCACCTAGGCACCTCTGTTCCAGTCCTTCCCGCTGCGCGGAACTGAGCAGCACCTTGGAGCCTAAGGCCTGCTAAGCTTCGAGGCTGCTGAACGCCATGCTATGGTTTGCAACCTTTCATGTAATTACCAGCTTTATTTTACTTGGACCTTTGAGCTGAAATCAGTTGCTAGGGTGGCAGGACAGTTTTGAATTTTAGCCTTGACCAGATGAAATATTAAAACTGATATAAGTATGCTTATGAAATGGTGTTTATTATGGTCATTGATACATTTTGACATGCTTATACCCTTTTTACTTAAATGGAAAAATATGTGCTCATTTATCTTTTACTCAGGAGCACTTGTTAGCACTCCGTACAACTGTTTTTGAGATTCCTTAAGGCACAATATGCATGTATACCATATTTCTTTCCCCATGTCTTCTCTTTTTACACACACACACACACACACACACACACACACACACACACACACACACAATGCATTGTTTCATCAAACCAGGCATTGGTAAGTCACATATGCTATGGGCCTTAACCCCCAACTGCAGGGTATATTTCTTAAAAACATGTATATTCCCTTACTTAGCTTCAGTAGGGTTAGCAGCTTTGCTAAGGCTGACATCAATAACTAACTTAGTCGGCCTTTTCTACTCCAAAGCCATTGTAATCAGACCAGTCAGCGGTGTCCTCTGTAGTAGTCTCTCCTCTGGGCTAGAACTCAGTCTGTACTCAGATAGTGTGTTTACTTCCGTGTCTAACTCAATGCACATTTCTACGTCTCTTCTTTCACATTTCCAACACTGACATTTTAGAAATAAAGGCACCAATTTCCTTGCAACTTTTGTTCAAATAAAATAGTCTTCAATTGGGTGTTCCACTCTCTTGGAAAGTGGCAGACGTGTGGTCATGCCCTTCAGCATATCATGTGTGGGTATACGCAATGTCCATCTGTCCCTCTTTGGTGATGCTGACTTTAATCACCAGCCAATAGGCCTCTAATTTCCCTCAGTATGTCATCACTGCCTAATTTCTCCCCTGAAACTAATAAATAGTCTGTGGGAGACACTTTAAAGACACGCCAGTGTCTAGTTTTCCCTCTAGCATTAGCCTCGGCTGATACATCTCATCTGATGCCCTCTTCAGTAAAAGCTTAAAAAACAATGCCATCCGCATAGCCACACCTCCACACTTGCCTCAGCACCCACAGCTCCACAGCATGCAAAAGTTCCTTGGAGTGTTCGATAGTTGTTATCTGCATAGATCTATAGCGATCCAAGAATTTCTTCTTTCAAGTTTGTGACTCACAATAAAACTTTAATTGAATGATTTATTTATTCAAATTTTCGGTGAATATTTACTGAGTTTCTACATGTCCTAAGTACTCTACTATATGCTGAAATACAATAGTGATAAAATAAAAGTGATAGCAGGTGTTTGCATGAGGGGGTATATCTCATATTTGTATACAAATATGCAAAGACAGACACATTTAATTATTATTGTTTACATGTTTCATTGGAAAATGTTGTTCCTTTTCCATAACTTTCTTCCAACTGAATCGTGGCCACCTCATGATCATGACTTCAGCACACTCCTGCCATTGCTTCCTGTATGGGTCCCACCTTTGGATTTGACATGGTCAAGCTAGTGACTTCACACAATAGCTTTAACAGTGAGACGTAGAAGATAAGTTAGCCCAACAAAAGAACTCTGTACTGAATAAACACCTCCTCTCTTACTGAATAATGAGAATAAACCATCAGACAGGACATGAAAAGTAACGGCAGACAAGATACACACTTATTTTCATTAGCATGTAGGTTTGAATGAAGAAACAAGTAATTAGGAGGCACTGTGATTTCTGCTGCCCCAGGAGTTACTGCACGGGTCTGAGGGACACTCTGACAGGAGATTCTCGGGGGTGGTCAAGATGGTGCAAACAAGCAGAAAAGACTTTCTAAAATAAGTGAAGCAGATCCCGGAGAATGCTATACGTTATCCAGAGCCCGCAGGCTTTCCCCAAGCCTCCTGATTGCACCATTTGCAAAGTCACAAGGGAACTGACTGGGATCATAGACTCTGATTCTGTAATTCAACCTCATACCTCAGTGTCTGATCCATAGTCATCACTTGATGAATATTTAACAAAGAGTGAGTTTGTGTATTTCTAGAGATATTTTATCCTCACAACAAAAGATAACCTTAAGAAAATTCACTATCAAATTCTTTATAGTATTTAGTGTGTGATGTTTTATGCATAGTCTGACTTTAATACATGTCGAAAGTCTCATCTTAAAGTCCCATAGTGTTAAAATGTTTTGGCTGGTTCCTTTAGATTTCAAAGCACATTATTTATGCCCAGAAGACCCAGTTCCTCATCCATTAGATTTTTCCAATTAACTGAAAGCCAGATGAACTTGGCTTGGGTTCATACTTATGGTCAAAACTCCCCATCATGGGTATTGATTAATTAGCGATGAGTCATTTAGCTTACAAATAAGCCACACGATGGCAAATTTCAAGGATGAAAATTAGGTCAGAGAGGAGTACTGTTCCTTGTTAAAATGGCACTTCTGAGATGAACTAAAGAAAACACCAAAGGGAATCACTGGGAGCTAGCATTTCTTTCTTCTTTCTCTCTGTTGTTTAGAGAAGAAACCATGTCACGTCTTAATGCCAAGCTCTGTTCCTCACTATGTTTCCCTCCCACAACTGGACCACATCCATTCATGAGTTACAACCCTAAAAACAGCATAATCATGTATAGGATTGGCAAGGGATGGATTTTTGCCTCAAGAGGACTGGGTGTCGGTGCAGACATTTAAACCATCACTTGTCTACAGAGACTAGATAGAAAAGCCATAAAAATTTGGGGATGTACACGCCCAGTGTAACATGAGTCCCAAGGTGAAGATGTCTTTACTCAGCCTTTACTTAGTCTTTACTAGTATGCTAGTAAATGTGTCTTGTTCTTCATTGTGAATTGGAAATTTAAATGTGGCAATGCAATAGGGTTGTTATGAGGCCGAGCAAGATCCTACATGCAATGCATGCACAGCAATGACTCAGTGATGTTTTCTATGCCTCCCTGAAGCATTATTACCCAGGAGGTTTTTTGTTTGTTTGTTTGTTTGTTTGTTTTAATTTTGTTTTGTTTTTATTTGTTTTTCAAGACAGGGTTTCTCTGTGTAGCCTTGGCTGTCCTGGACTTGCCTTGTAGACCACGCTAGCCTGGAACTCATAGAGATCCACCTGCCTCTGCCTCCCGAGTGCTGGGATTAAAGGCCTCTGCCACTACATCCAGCTAGCATTATTATTCTTTAAAAAGAGGAGATTCTCAAAAATCCTACACTGAACATAATGCTGCCTCTGATTGTCTGGGCTTATTCCTGTGAGTATTTCTGTCAAGCAAGCAGTTAGTCCATGCTCCCTTCTGGCCTGGGTATTTGGGATCTAGACTATCTTCTGTAGTTAGCAAACACAGATTACAAACAAGAAGTGTCAGTTACCGAGACAACACTTTTGCAAGCCCTCTGTAGCTATCTTCTTCGTTAGCGAGAGCCACACTTAACTGACCTCATTTTTGCCTTCTGTGTTCTTCAGGCCAGCTAATGGAGACACTTCAAGGAGGCTGGTGTCTAGCGACTTCACCACAGCAGGTCAAATTAACATGACAGGCTGTGGAAGCAGTGTGCTGGGGTCAACACACACCCGATCAGAGAGATGCATTCATTGAGCACTTTAGTTTTCCAGAAAGAGACAGCATCCACGGTCTTTAAGACAGGCTTCCGAACTGCAGGTATTTAGAGTCACTGGGCAAATAAATCTCTGACCAAGGGATTGGACTGAAGGAAGGAGGTTGCTTTCTTCATTTTATTCCTCTAAACTCCCTTACTACCTGAATGCTTTACAGTTGTCAGTATTTTTTTAATCCGAGAAACAAATGAAACAATTTATTTGAAGTGTTCTGAAGGGGACTGGAGAGATGGGTCCGCATTTCAGATCACTTGCAGCTCTTGCAGGGAGGCTCACAACTGTCTGTAGCTGGGGTTAAAGGGTGTCTGGCACCCTCTTCTGTATCAAGCTCATACAGAGATGCGCATACATACATGCAAGCAAACACTCATGGGCATAAACAAAAATAAATCAGCCCTAAAAGTGTTTTCAAGATTATCCCCTCTCATTACTTAAATAAAAATTAAAAAAAAGATTAGTCCCTCTCAAATTATTATTTACCTAGTAGTTTTATAACTTGTCCTTTCATTAAAAATAAAAATTATTTACTTAATTTGATATATCCATAAATACCTTTCTTCTGAGTTGGGGGTTGACAAACACCTTAACTCTTTGCTATTTGCTATAAAAATATATATATAAAGTAGGTAAATTTGGAGAATATTGTTTGATGTTAGAATTTAAATGGTTTCCAAGGTAACCAATCATCTTTCTAGAAAGCCTAGCTAAACTCCACCTCTTTCTTTATTTTAAAGATTCCATTAGCTCTTTTCATTTCCTCATGGAAACCTTGAACTGCACACACACACAGACGCACACACACACACACACACACACACACACACACACACACACACACACCTGTTTGCCTCCCGTCAAGGACAAAAGATAAAAGATACAAAACTAAATATATGCTTATTGATCTTTATACCATTCACCACAGCTGTTTTATTATCTAGCCTGTCTTTATGTACTATAAATGATGAAAAGTAAATACTCTGTTATTGTTCATAAAAGCAAGTATATTAATTTTTTATGAATTCCCAGGTAACTGCTCTTGAATCTATGACCTTCCTTTGTTCTTGTTTATTTTGGTTTTTATTTCAGCATAGATTTTGAAGCCCAGGAATATGTCAATACTTAATAAAATAGTAATATCTTTTGCTTCATATGGCAAATATTAGATACATACATAATATTTGATTATGCTTTTAAAGACAAACAAAAGTAAAATTTATTTTACATGAATTTTACTTAACCTGATTGGCCCTAAATAATGCTTCACTTTGTTTATTGAGAAACCACAGAATGCAGCTGCATATTCTCTAAGTCTCTTTTCAGCAATATGAGTCTTTGAAATGACTACCTCCAAATGCGTGCTCCTACGTAGCCTCCTCCCCACTGAGACAGAAGCAACAGGAAACACAGAAATCTGTCTCCACACTGACAGCAGATGATTAGGCTCTGTTCTTTTCCAGCGGCGACCTCAGCACACACACAGACACACTACACATATACTTTATACTTGCAGGTTGTGGCAAAAAGACAGTGACCAGGTTCCCCACACATTCCTCACTTATATTCTGTACCTGATGCATGCAAAGAAACAGTTCCAACTGCCACAGTTTACCAGATAGATAGAAAATGTTTTTTCCTTCCCCATAACTCGGAAAATCACAATGGTTTCTAATTAAAATCCACTTGCTTCCACTCTGCTGGACAAGATAGCTAACACCATCAGCGTGGAACCAGGGAAGTCCTAGCAAAGGCTTTACCTCCTTCGGAAGTGGGAAACAAAGTATTTAGCCAGTGTTAAAAGGAACCCGTATTTTGACCTTTGACAATTTGGTAAAACCTGACTCTAAAGTCCATGCTGAAAGGACGCAAATGTACCTTCAGCTGTTCCTTCTGCCAGAAGACTAGAAGGCTCTCACCTCACAGATACACAAAGACAGCCCCCCCCCCCAGGACTTTCTGAATTTAGACTTCATCTCTGCACCCATACCACGGCCCCTGGGACCTGATGCATGGTGGTATGCCTCGCTGGGCCCAACATGCAGAAAGCAGTCACTCTACACGGGGAGAGCCATATGCTGGAGGCAAGCAACCAGCAGCAGCACCCATGCAGCTAGCATGCCTGCTTGTGGGGAGTGTCAGCTAAGCCCATATGATGCATATGGCGTTCAGAAAACCCTACCATAAAGGCGAAAGGATCACAAGCACCTCAAAGATGTCCTCGGGGGAAGAGGCGCAAAGGCCCTTTAAGTGACTGTGCATCTTAGTTTGGCAATCTTGGTAGCATCCATGCCCTTCTACCGGGCGTTTCCCTGCCTTTTAACAAGCTGTTCATAGTAGCCTGCATTGCAGGTATCATACCTGAAGCAAGAGGCTAGAACCTAGGATCTCAGTTTGGAGACATTCAGAATGAACTCTTCCAGGACTAGTTTGATTAAAAGAAAAACAAAAAACAGACCCCAAAACTAGCTCCTACTATATACTATGACCTTTCACCTGTTACTAAGAGGAATGCTAGGTTGCAGGAATACTATTTCCTTTTTTTTTCCCCTCTGATACATTATCATAGGAGGCACCTTTAAATTAAGAGAAAGCTGAGGCATCGACATGATATTTGCAGTTCCTACACCAGGCAAAAGCTTTACAAAGAGCATACGCAGCTTTCCGGTGAGCCGAGACAAGGAAGGCAAACAGACTTCAGAACGCTGTCCAAAGCGATTCCCCTGACAATTCCCAGCTTTGCAAGCTGGCCTGAGAGGTTGCCAAGCGCTCCGGCATTATTCTGTTATTCGGCTCTGGCAGGCAACCCATCACCCAATCCTGAGCTTTGTCCTAGATACAGGTCTCATCCATTTATTCTTCCAATAAACATTCACCGAGCACCTGCTCTGTGTCTCGGAGGGATGCATTGCAGCGCCAGCCTGTGCATGTCAAATAGGGAAAGCATGGTTCCAGGTAACTGAAGGGAATTAAGCCATCGAGATATTTGAGTTCAAATTGACGTTTCCCTTTTTTTTTTTTTTTTGTTTTTTTTTGTTTTTTGTTTTTATGAGGAGACATCCCCAGCATGTTAGAAATCAATAGGAGATGTGGGGGCTGAAGGGATGTAAACGTTCTGCTAGTATTTTGACTGTCACTCCTTATTTATTCAGTGGATTCAAAGCACTAAGGTAAATAAACATTCATATCCACCAAGTGTTCACTATATCCTAGGCATGGTTCCAGGCCCTAGAGACAACACCAAGAACAAAGAGAGATACTGGCTCTTATAGCTATTGATCAGAGTGGAAGAAAACATGCTCGTGCACGCGCGCGCACACACACACACACACACACACACACACACACACGATATCAATGGTAAGAGACGTGGAAATTTAAATGACAGTGTTATGGTAAAGTGCATCCAATGCTGCTACAGATAACGTTGCTATGTACAACCTTGATGGAAGGCTAATATTTACACTGAAATCCAAGGAACAAACAGAGACAACCACTGAGACAGAGGATTCCAGCTTAAAATTTACGCAAGGCCCACATAGCAAAATCCTAAGGCATAAACCTAGAGACCAGTAAGAAGAGCATGGCTGGAGTAGTTAGGTCAAAGAGCAGGCTGGGAGAAGTCACAGGAGAAAGCAGGGGTCCACCTTAAGCAGCCTG
Source organism: Acomys minous (assembly GCF_964271855.1). Taxonomy (NCBI): domain Eukaryota; kingdom Metazoa; phylum Chordata; class Mammalia; order Rodentia; family Muridae; genus Acomys; species Acomys minous. The sequence goes on along the minus strand of NC_140492.1, from coordinate 108,409,169 downwards.
AAGTATTTAAAATGTCTAAAGAACCTGCTGCCTCTGGTCAGGGGCCTTGCAGCTGCTTGACCACAGGATGAAAGGCAAAGGAGATTAGCACAAGAGAGGAGAGCTACTGGCCCCTCCTGCGATGGGGTGACTAAGACAGAAGGATGGAGCCTTCTGCCAGATAACCTTCACTATCATCCCACTTCCCAACAGAGCCACACTAGGAACTACGTTTCCAACATCTGGATTCTGGGAGACAATGCAAATCATAACAGGCGCTGCATTTTATGTGCTCATTTCCATTTCTCTGAGAATAAATTGAAAGTCCAGTGTGTGTGGGGAAGGGGGGGGGTGGGTCAAGAGCCAATGAATGGGCACAAACTCTGGTTGAGCATGGTGTGGTGGCCTGTGGATCATATCAGCTGTGGAGGAAGGGAGAGGAAGTCTTCAAATTATATGAGTTGAAAGCAAATCAGAAGAGACTGAGAATTCCACGATCAAGGTAGGATGTGATGCCCTGATGATGACAACAGGAAAGAGGGTGCCCTGAGGCCCCTGGTGTGTGAAGGGAAGACAGAGAGGAGATATCTGTGGCAGCAGGACTTTCAGGGCTGAGGTTATGGTTTCAGTTGACTCTTCCAGCCAGGTGAGGTCAGGCTGGGGGATACAGCATAGGAATCATCAGCTCCAAGAATGTGCCCACCAGGCCTTCCTCCAATTAAGGCAGGTGTACAGTACACCTTTGTGCCGAATGCCCATTCTTCTCTGGCAGAGTACATGAAAGCTACATCTGGCTAAGAGAAAGAAAAAAGGCAAAAGAAGCTGGGGAAGGTGGTACACACCTTTAATCCCAGCACTTGGGAGGCAAGAGTGGGTGTGGGGGTGTGGGGGTGGCAGGGAGGGGAGAGAGAGAGAGAGAGAGAGAGAGAGAGAGAGAGAGAGAGAGAGAGAGAGAGAGAGAGAGAGAGAGAGAGAGAATATATATCATCATAACTTGACTTGACCCAAGGAAGCTTCTAAAATTCTGACTTACTCTCTCAGCACACAATTATATTAGATTCAGACTTTTGGTTTATGTTTTTATGACCCTGCTATTCAGCTAAGCCCCATATACCTTCAAGCAGGAAGTGAGACGATTAATGCATATTCTTTTTAGAGATCTCTAATCATCTACAAGATTCTTCAAGATATGAACTTACATTTAATATTCTCCATTTGGGAATAGTGGTAATATATTTGATCAAACTATAACAAATTATGAGTCTCTGAAGGCTCTTAACTGAAAACAAGCAACTAAATCACATGTTCTAATATCTTAAAATCCACTGCAAGAGAATAAATCTTGACACATCTGTTATTGAAAATCACAGGGTGCAGTGAAACTGCAGTCTAGCCCCATTGCAAGCATTGTCATTGTCTTTTTTAGGTTGTTTCTGTGTCATTTAATTACTCACTTCAACACAGGATAATATTATTAAAGAATAAACATAATAAGTATTAATGTGTTCTCCCCTGGGTGAGAGTTCTTTAATTAATGAACTACCCTAACTATAGCTTCACGGACGTCTCATACCTAGATGTACAACACACAGGGCCATTAGGTACCCTCTTCTGATAGTACATTTTCTGAATCATTTTATCAACTAGAATAAAAGAGAAGTCCTTGTCTGTAACCCATAAATGATATTGGCAAAGAATATGAATAATCAATAAAGCATCCCGGAATTTTGTTCATTTCGGAAGACTGACAAATGAGAAGCAATGATCTGGCTCTTCGAGCCTTGGCGCAAGGTTTATGCCAGCTCAGGGTGTCTTTGAAACATCTTCCCTCAGATGTTTCTTATTTTTTGATATTTTTGGAAAGATAAAGTTCCCTGAACTAATTTAAGAAAAGAAAATGCTTAACAAGTGGCTTTTGGTTAAAGCTTTTAAAGCCGTGACATCTCCTCTGAACTTTAACAGGAAGAGTAGAATTGCAAAGCTACCACATGCTCTGCTGTCTAGCCAGAATATGATTCATAATTAATGTTAATTGGATGGTGAACCATAATTGCTTCTTACTGTAAATGTATCATTTTATTCTTTCTTCGTATTTATATCATTCTGACAGGAAGTAGCTAAAAAAAAATAAAACTCAAAAGCTTTGGAATACATTGCCTTCTGGAGAACGCTCACAAACATTTGCATCACAAAATTATAAATTCACACTTGTGTTATGATTCCGAAACATTTTAAAAAATACTTCAAGTGCTTTCATTATGCAGTGAGCGACAAAAGCTTTTGTGTTCTATGTGAATGTGTACAGGTGGACTTCCAGACTCGCTGCCTCCAGCCCTGATGCTGGCATGACCACTCAGGCACGACCTTGTCTTCTGTAGGGCAAAAGTAAGGGGAGGATAAAGAAAAGTTACACGGTGATTGCCAGTTGATGAAGGGACAGTGCTAGAGCATCATGTATGATTACACCAAAGTGTCTATATACTTAAAATCCATATAAGTATTATATATATATAATACTTATATATTTATATATATATAAACAATGTATACTTTAAAAGAAATTCCATTTGTCAGGTAAGAAGAATTAAACTAAATTCAACTTGTTCACGTACAAAATTCTCGTTTTCATTAAGTCATAAGTTAAAGGTTAGAATTTGGGCTGTAGAGATGGCTCAGAAGATAAGAATGCTTAATGCTCTTGCAGTAGACCCAAGTTTGGTTTCCAGTACCCAGCCAGAAGCTCAGAACTACCTGAAATTCCAGCTCCAGGTAATCCAACTCCTTCTGGCCGCTGCAGGAACTCACACACAGGAGGTATGCACACATACATACAAATAAAACTAAGATAGATAGATAGATAGATAGATAGATAGATAGATAGATAGATAGATCATGGGTGGGTATGCAGGCAGGCAGACAGGTAGGTAGGTAGAACAGTGTAGGAAGGGAGGGAGGGAGGGAGAGAGGAAGAGGGAGGGAGGGAGGGAGGGAGGGAGGGAGGGAGGGAGGGAGGGAGGGAGGGAGAGGGAGGGAGGGAGGTAGAACAACCAAAAAGAATTTTCAGACTTGGTGATAAATCCTGGAGTCTAGATATTCAATAACATTTTTTGTAAGTGACCTTTGTAAAGAGGGGCTTTAAGGTTTAGTGATCAACTGAAATTAGTATTTAAATTTGTAGAAACTAAGGAAGAATGCTGATGGTTATGGCAGGCGTGGGAGCAAGGATTAGAGTTGCTGTGAATATGTCAAGTCAGAATTCTCCCTTGAGAAGCAAAGTGGTCTTGGAACATCAGAACGCTTTCCAGAGCTGGCTTCATGCTTTTGTTGACAGGACAACAGAGCAAGCAGGAGAGCTAGTTCATCCTTCAGGTATTGCCCTATGCCCCGACCTTCCATGAGAGCAATTGTGACTTCACCGGTTCAAGATACCTCATTTCCCACACAATCCAGATTTTTGCATTTCATTTCCAGAAAGCGCAATTTTTTTTATTTATATACCATAGTCATAGGCTTATTGCATAATGTTTTCAAGGACAGTGAGAAGTCCCTATGTATTTACAGGAAGGCCATGAGACCAGGGTGACAGTGTCAGTTTCAATTTGGGACGGAAGGCAAAAGAGGCAGGCATTTTATTTTCCGTGCACCTCTTGATCAATCCTGCATTTCATAGACATAAATGCTTCTCCCGAGAGAGCACTGTGCACCTGGGCAGCTGGAGATTGCATAGAGTCCTGTGAGGACCAGGCCCATGTGGAGTACACTCATCTGGATCAACCCAATGGCATTTCACAAACCATTCACTTGGAAAAGGGAATTATGGGATGTGAGAAGGGAGCCAATGGGTGTGTAAAATGGTGCTTCTTGATAGCTGCAGTCTGTGGAGCAATTCATACTGGGCACACGAGAGTTCAGGGTCTTGGGAGTGGGACAGCTGTTAACCATGCAAGCAACGTCAAGGTGAGATGTCAAAGGACTATCAGTGTTAGCGGATGACCGCTTGACGGCCCCTCTCCCCAGGCCTCCCACCGCATACTTGCCTAGCAGTCCTCGGGACAAATTTATTCCAGCCATCTGCTTTTCTCTGTCTATTCCCAGGCTGCAAATGCTGCTAGGGAAAATAGGATTCCTGTGCCAACTGGCACGTGGACAACCTCAGCTGTCCCTCCGCAGCACTCAGCAGTCTTTCCGCTTGCTTTAACCACCTCTCATTTGCAGGGTCCACCGCAGCTGTTGAGAGTCTTTCAGCCTCCCACGAGATTCCTGTAGCTCCCCTTTTCCACTCGTTATCTGCCCACCTTTCTGCTGCTACAGAAAAAAAAAAATTGGAGGGCAAGGCCTCTGCCCCTGAGTACCCGAGACACAATAGGGATGTATCAGCGAGGGTCTTCCGAACCTGGCAGCAAGCCTTTTCCCTGTTTTCTTTACACTCTCCTAAGAGAGAATTCTCTTTCCTCGATCTATTCTTGATTCTTTCTATTTTCTGATCCCTTCTTTCCCAGGATCAAGCTCCATCTGTTTTGTACACCTCTTGTTTTGTACCTGTCTTCCTGTCTTCTATTTCCTGTCTTCTATACTCTTGTCAGTGTACTTTAGTCTCTGCCTGTCTTTCTTCCGGATTGTATATGCTGTTCCCCTAGTGTGTGTGAGGGATTCCTCTCAGCACTACAGAGGGATAGGGAGTGGGCATCAGATGCCTGCCCTTTAATGAGGAGAAAGCAACTCATATCGTAAAGGGGGGAAAAGAAATAGAAACTCATATGCATCAATGCCTTAGAGGTGGCAATGAACCAGGAATTGGGGTAGCAGATACTAGGGAGGAAGTGGTGAGTCTGACTTTAGGATATGGGTGACATTTAAACTAGGGTCTGAAGGAACAAAAGTTGTAACCAAGTGGAAGATCTGCGCTGACATCAAAGGAGCAGCCCCTGTGTGGGGGACCCCAGTACGATAGGGTAGCATAGTTCCTGCATGACTTGTGCACAGCACGGAGCCCATGAGGCTGAAGCACGGGGCAGAGAGCGCTGTGGACCACTGTAAACAAAGATGTTGCTTTTGCTCTGGGGATAGTGGAAAGCTCATGGGAATGTTTTGTTGAGGGAAATGATATGAGCTGATGGATTTCCAAAATCTCCCTAGTTCATGTGCTCTGAGACAAGTAAAGGGTACAAGCAGGGACACAGGAAGCCTGGCAGAGGTCACTGCAGTTGTCAAGAGGGGTGTGTGCTGTACCTCAACTGCTACATTTGTCCATTGGGCTGTTCCTCTCATTAATTTCTTATTTGATCAAATCTATTCCTTTCTCCCTATATACTCCTTTCATCTTTTCTCTCTGCCCCGCCCCCCCTTTCTTCTTTATTTTTCCTTATTATGGATTATCCAGTTTACTTCTTTACTGCCTTTCTGAAGATATTCTAGGTTAAGGTTGCAAATAACCAAATCACCAAGTGCCAAGCCTACAGTGTAAGCGTTTAGGGCTCTGTTACGAGAGACTTCAGGGACAGGACAAGCCTTCTTGTACCTTTCTTGGCCTATTAAAAGTAACACTGAATAGGAAATTCCCACCGGCCAGGTTCTGTGAAGTCATGACAACCAGACACTTCATCCATCCATCATCACTTCCTTCCAGCGGGGTTTGGAAACTCCCTTCCCACCAGGATGCAGGTGATACGAGAGTGAGAGAAGACAGCTGCAAACAGAGTGAGACATCTGAGGTTTAGCTCCTCCCACCTGCACCTCACAGGCACCATGCTGGAAAGATGGCTCAGTGTTGCCTGCCCTTTTGATTGCTTGAAAAAAAGCTCGAACTCTGAAGATAATAGAGGAAGTACCTCTATTTTCAAATGGCAACAAAGAAAAGATTTAAATCTGCTGATGGAGTCAGGGACATTTTTACCATGTCAGTTCTACCTATGCATGAGCATGGGAGATCTTTCCATTTTCTGATATTTCCTTCAGTTTCTTTCCTCAAATACTTGAAGTTCTTGTTATACAAGTGTTTCATTTGCCATGTTAGCCATAAGTTATTTTATAGCGTTTGTGGCTATTCTGCCTGCTCTTGGGACCCTTTTTCCTTCTACTGGGTTTCCTTGACCAGCCTTGGTGTGAGGCTTTGTGTCTAGTCTTACTGTAACTTGCTATGCAGTGTTCAGTTGATATTCCTCAGAGACCTGTTTTTTTTTTAAAGGGAAACTGGTGATTTGAATAGTTATGACCCCCATAGACTCATGTGTTTGAGTTCTTGGCCATAAGAAATGACACTATTAGGAGGTGTGGCCTTGTTGGAAGAAACGTGTCACCGTGGGGGCCAAGTTTTGAGGCCTTGTATGCTCAAGCCAGGCCTAGTTTGGCAGATTCCAGCTGCCTGAGGATCAAGATGTAGGACTCTCAGCTCCCTCTCCAGCACAATGTCTGCTTGCACGCTGCCATGCTTCTCCCCATGACTATAATGAACTAAATCTCTGAAACTAGCTTCTTAACTCCTGATCAGTGCAAGAGGACATTGCCATATTGTGGATGGTTCCATGCCAGGGCTGATGGTCCTGGGTTTTAGAAGAAAGGAGGCTGAGCAAGCCAGTAAGCAGCACTCCCTCCATGGCCTCTGCATCAGCTCCTGCCTCCAGGTTCCTGCCCTACTTGAGTTCCTGTCCTTACGTCCTTCCATGATGAACAGTGATATGGAAGTGTAAGCCAAATAAACCCTTTCCTCTGCTACTAGCTTTGGTCATGGTGTTTCATCCTAGCAATAGAAACGTAACTAGGATATAGGCTAAACTGTTCTGTTAATCTTTTATCATTAATGTACTGAGTACCTGGGTGCTCCTGCACTTGGCTCAAACTCAATATAGATAAAGCCAGCCTGAGATTTTTTTTCTAAACTCTCAGTCTTGTATACACCAATCCTTTTCTCCGTTCTCAGCATTGCTCACAGCATTAGTGCTGCCTAGTGAAGCAGGTGAGGTGAGGCACAAACAGGGCCCCATCGAGGCTTTCCACACAGAGCCTGTCTGCTCATCTCTTCCCTTTGTGTATCCCATTGCCCTGCAGTCCTGCAGGATTCTGAAGAGTGGGCAGTGACCATTTTCAATTTCAGTGTCTTACCTGGTTGATTTCCCACACCATGGGGCAAAACTCAAATGCCTGGCCTGCAAAAGTTTAGGAAATTATTCTTAGCTTTGGCACTGTTTGGTGCTCTGGCTCAGGGCTGTTATTCCAGCCTTCAGGAAGTGGAGCCACAAAGATGCTGAGTTCAAGTACAGCTTGAGCGACATAGGGAGAGTTGTTTCAGAGAGCGAGAGGGAGAGTGGTCAAGTCCGGGGGTGGGGGGTGTTGGCCATGTTCAGAATTCCTGGGTATGCTGTCCTGTCATCTGAGGTAGAAGCTGAGATCAACCTCAGCTTTGCCTGTTACATCTTCATAGGTCTAGCTCAGAAAACCCCAGCACCTTCTCCAAAGCTTCTTAGAGAATCATGACTCATCTCCAATGTTACTGTTTCTAAGAAGCTTCACTGAGTCCTATAGTTTGGATTACTGTATCTGTATATCTGTAGCAATTGGTGTGTACTGTACCATTTTAGTATGTTTAACTATAGGTAACTTTATATGTGTATAAGTCTCAGAAAGTGGATATTTCTTGAAGCAAAGGGCCATGTCTTAATATGCATACTTCTATTGGGTTTTTAAATCCCTTGTTTTTTTGTTCAAGGCCTCTATGTTTTGGTGGCTTAACTGATGTTTATTGGATACATGAATCAATATAATGCAAATTAGAATTCTGTATTTCTGTATTTAGAAAAGTCTTAGGCCATCATTTTTCTGCCTGCCAGAGTTTTATTATTTGTTAGCTCTAACCCTCACAGGGTTTAAGGGGAAAGATTAACAGTGGCATTTTCCACCAATGATGGTAACAGACATTTCTCTGAAGATCACATAGAATCTTGCAGTCACTCTTCAGCTGCCTCTCAACTGAAGGTGGGGCTTACCAGCATCATGCCCTCTTGGACTGACCAGTTTTACAAAGTGCAAATCTTAAACCAGTAACAGCTTTTGGAAAAAGAGCCATCTCTCCAGGTTATCTGGGAGCTGGTTGCTTCCTCTTCTTCCTCTTGCGTTGAGCCGGGCCCTATGAAGGACCAATGAAGGCCAGTGCAAGCTGCGAGTCCCACTCCAACTGTGTTCAAGCTCAAATGCTAGATAAAGACAATAACAAGTTCCAGAAAGGCCCAGAGCCTCAGATTTCTGTCTATTTCTTGTCCTGCTCATGTGGAAAGTCAAGCATGCACCTCAACGTTAGATGAGAAATGTCAAGAGTGGCCTTGCCTGCCAGCTTCCCTACCTTTCACACTGAACTAGAGCTTCAAGACACTGAGCCCAGACGCCCAGACCGTGTTTCCCAATAGCTTACTTTTCTCCTACGCTCCTGTGTCTGACCGACTCCTCTCTTGCTTGCTGAGTTAATTGCACCCTCATTCTTCCATTTAGGCAGGACTAAAAGCTCAGGCTCATCACTGACAGCTCATGCGCTCCAGCAGCAGCAGCAGCAGCAGCAGCAGCGGCAGCAGCAGCAGCAGCAGCAGGCATCTGCTAACCTGTGCTCATGCTCTTGCTGCTAAAGCACTGCAAACACATCCCATGCGTTCTTAAATTTCTATTTCACATTATGTTTTATCAGATGATTATTTAATTTTCGACTCTTAGAATACTGTGTAGTACTTAGTGAATTCTTAAGTAAATGAATGACTCAGTGAATAAAAGGATGGCCTGGATAATTTGTTAGCATGTGACTTTTGTTTAAGTCTTCTTTTTTTCTTTCTTTCTTTCTTTCTTTCTTTCTTTCTTTCTTTCTTTTTTATAAGTACATCATTTCTCCCTTCCATTTCCCTCTTCCAAAGCATCCCATATTTTTCAAATTGACAGCCACTTTTTCCTTAATTGTTGATATTGTTTATATATATATATATAGATATATATATACACATACATACATACATATATATATATGCATGCAGATATATGCACATGCTCCATCCATATAATTTTACTTATATGTATGCATTTCTGACATCAACCACTTACATTTTTTAAGGAAAATCACGTAGCCCGGAAGTGGATACTCATAACATTTGAAAAAGAGTGTCCATCTTAGCACTAACGGAACAATCACAACGAAAACAAAGACAAACATGGCTCCTAGCTGTCTAGTTTTTCTTTATTTTATTTTATTCTGTTTAAGTGTGTGTGTGTGTGTGTGTGTGTGTGTGTGTGTGTGTCTGTGTGTGTGTGTGTATGGGTGGGTGAGTAGGTGTGTGTTGCTATGCACATGCCCATAGAGTGCAAAGGTGTCAGATCCAGCTGGAGCTGGAGTTCCAGGCAGCCATCCAGCGTGGTCCCCGGGGAGACAATGGAGTAGTGCTGGTAACTGTTGCATCTCCTCTCCAGCCTCCTCTCTTGTTCTTCACCGCAGTATCACTCGGTGTTTCAACCATCAATCAGCTCCAAGCTCTCATAAAACCACACTCGACACCAGGCATTCATAAACCATACTTGAATTAACTCTGCAACGCAGGATTTTGTCATATCAACCACTGTGGTGCACTTCAGACTTGTCAAGAATGACCCTCTCTGCCTGGGTACCAGGTTTCTTTCTATCTCTCTAGCCCACACTTAGTGGACTTGGTTTCCTGGTGTACTTAAAGATCAGGCTTCAGCAAGGCTCGAAAACAGAAAATACCCTCACAGTGAGTGATGTTCTTTACCTACAAGCTCGTGAGTTAACTGAAATGTCATAATGGAGTAATGCCATCAAAAAGCTGTATGTGCCCTACTTTCTCTAACAGGCCCAATGCAATTTAACTATTGTGGATTTTACTTAGAATGTCTTAATGCCTGGCTTAATAATACATTGTATGCAGCATGTAAGTAGTAATTCCCAATGTGAGTTTGGAAGTATTATTATACCCACTCTTCTTGTGTATGTGGTTGCTAGTCTTTGACAGAGAACGTTAAAAATGTATTCCTGTATTTGCGCATAATATATTCCTTTTAGCTAATGTTATAAGCTGTCTTCCCCTAAGTCAGGACAAACATGAAAACTGACCATTATTTTCCTGGCTTGGAAATCATTTCAATGATAATAACAATTTTTAAGCTTTGCATTTATAAAGAATATTATATTTAAACACGGGGGTATTGTTAGAGCGTACAGGGCACATAGGCATGAGCAGGGCAGCAGGGCACTGGAGCTGTAGGTTCGCAGCAGGACTGCAGTCACAGCCTGAGCAAAAGCTAGGAGAAGCTTTCCTCTAGAGCTTCCTTCTGCGTTTGCCTTTCAAATGTAAAACTGGGAAGCTCTGCCCTTATAAACGCCCTTGACTTGATTATGCCCCAGGACGCCATTTACTTAAATTGTTCCAGTTCTTCCCTAGGCTTCCAGGAGAGGAGAGTGTGGACCTGCAGTACTCCATGTTCACGTTTATTCTCTTTCTCCATCAGTGTAGCCCTGCCATGTCCTCATGTGTCCCCCACCCTTCTTCTACCTTCTCTTTGTTAGAAACAGGTTAGGGAGAGCTCAGAACGCATGCTCCCATGCTTATAAGTGAACATTCCCCCCCCCCAATCAAATCTTTAACAACAAAGAATTTGAAGACAACTTCCAATGAACCGCCCATCAAGGAAGCTGCTTTTCAGATTATAGGTTAAAAATAATAACTTCTCACCAGCCCTTCTGAGTAATATATACATTTTTTTTCAACTTTTTGTATGTTGGAAAAACTCAAATTGACATTTTTGTCACTCAAAACGATGAGGACAGAAAACAGGCATGCACCACTTAGAACAAAAAGATCTCTTGCCAGCTATAAAAAAAAAAATTGTATTTTCTTCTCAAGTATTGTATCTTTTTAACAAAACATATTTTGGTTGAGTAAATTTTGTGACTGCTAAAGCTAATATGAAAATACAAAGATAGGTAGAGGATAGATAGATGATAGATGATAGATAGATAGATAGATAGATAGATAGATAGATAGATAGATAGATGACAGATAAAGTATTGCTCTCACAAAGCACTAAGGGAGACAGATCTAAGTGTTTTCTATGCAGCACTCACTCTGGATAAAATGCCCTTAGAGTAAACAGTCTCCTGAGTTGCTGTGATTTAAGCCATCTGTTTACGGGCAGGTCTTGGGGGAGGGATGGGAATGCCCTTGGAGAGTAAACATCAAAAGGGTCTCCTTTCTTCTGTCATTTTCCTTTGTCATATAATAAGAAGTTCCTTTAGGTTTCATGAGCATATCAGGAGCCTTGAGAAATAACTACATTTGAGTAAATGACTTTTTTCTATTAAAAGCACAGACTTTAAACATAAAATGAAATACAATTCTCTTTTTAAAAAACACCCAAAATAGACATGGAAGCTGTTTTCTGCTGGGTCAGGAGTCTGTGAGCAAACATGAAAGGATAATTTATAGTTAGTGGCCTAGGATAGTGAGCCTGACTCTCATTGCTGATGAAGGTTGAAGAGTGCCCAGGCGCCACTGTGACAGGAACACCTAGATCCAGCCCTCCTCAGTTTGGTGAAATTCTGTGCATCTCTCCCTTGTTTGAAAATACTTCTCAACAATGAGCTGATTAAAAAGCCTTGCCTACCTGACACACGAAGATTATGATATGCAATCCATTATAGTCTTGGCATCCTTCAGTAGCTCAGTCACTGCCTATAATGTTATTGGAAGGTAGAATATTTTGAAGGTGAGGTCTATTGAAAGGAAGTTGTGCCCTCGAAGGAGGTATCAGGACACTAAGGAGAGATCATTTAGAATGATCTATGTCAGTGCAGAAGAACCAGTCACCTCACAGCGTCTTGTTAAGGGAAGATCCAACGCTGTCTCTGAGAAGAGATGGAGAATCTGTATCTGCTCAAGGTCCCAGGTGTCTGTCGCTCCCCCTAGTATCTGGAGCATACACTGATAAACAGAGAACAGCAAAGGATGCACGAGGTTATTTAACATAACATTTTCTTTTATTTAAAGACTTAAGAAGTCTGACAGAGACATTGCATGAGGAAGCAGGAAATGTCAGAATAGAAACTCCACCTCAGCTTCAAATCTGGTTACAACTTTGGAGTTCAAAGTTACGTCCAGATACCTTAGCTGGGTAGAAGATACTCGCTGACCATCAACCCTCTCCCTGGTGGCTCTTTTAAAGATGGCTGGCAATCCAGGACTAGAAGGAACGCCAATCCCCAGTCTCTCCGTGCCCTCGCTCTCCAGAAACATGGTCTAAGAACATTTCTGATGCCTCAACTCTTCTCAGCCTGGGCTTCCTCAAGGCTCTCTTTGGGCATCTCCCAAATTCCCTAAAGTTTCTGAAGGTTTGTTTTGGAAAACAGACAAAGGCACCTGCTACGTGTCTCTTTTCAAGACCATGTGACTCCACTGAAGCTCTTAGCCTAGGGTGAGGGTTGAAGGAAAGAGGCAAAGGTTCAATCTTAGAGCAAGAGAGAGTGCATGAGTTCCTGTGTCAAAACACTGACAATCAACTTCTCTGTGGGAAATAAGCACAGTGAAGTTTATTTTATGCCCCATACCCCAAATGGTAGTATCTCAGGACTGTAAGTGTACCACACTCGCCTGAACTGGGGTTGGAAGGCATCATGTTTTTGAGATTTGGCCACCAAGTGCAGGAAAATTAAATTAAAACAAACAAACAAACAAACAGGAGAGGTCAGCTGGAAGATCAAACAGAGGAGATCAGTTGTAAGGTTTGGTAGGGGAGGTCTAGCCAGGAGCTAGAACATTCTGTGGACTCTTGAAGAAGCTAACTTTCTCTAGGGCCTTGAGAGTAAAGCAATGACTCCTGCTTTCTGCCCCACTGCAGCATGACCTAAGTCCCACATGCCTGGGCTACCTTTGCCTGCAAAGTCCTGGGAACCCCGGGGTTGAAACTCTGGCATGTGGAATGATGCAAACTGTACAGCATAGCATACATACTGTCCATGAAAAGCACTTCTCCACGGGGTTCACTTACAGCCCCCTTTGCAAAGGTCTGTCCAGCTGATCATAATAAAATCCAGTTTTAACAGGACTTCAAAATGAAACATATTACCGGAGAAGTCTTTTGAGGATGTAGAGAAAAATGGCAAAGATTATCAAGACTGATGGTGAAATTGTGGTTAATTTACTTTTTCTATATTTCCAAGGTTCCTAGAAGAATGTTCTCTCTATACAATTTGTTGAATATGCTTTCACTCACTTGAGACTTGAATAACCTTGGCTTGAACTAGCTGGGGTGAAAACTTAGACAAGACAGTACCAGTGACAGCCAGACCTTGGGGAGCTATATCTGCCATTCCCTGGGCAAAGACTCACACTGCCACTATGTGCCATGAATGATAAGCACAGAAACAGCAGCACTAACGAACAAACACTTCCTCCTTGTATTCCTTGATATGCTTAACCAGGCTGTGGCGAGTTCTGAGCCTCCATCAGCAGAAATCGCTCCCATGTTATTAAAGTGATGATGCTAGTGACTAGCACTAAGTGCTGAGCAGGCCCTTCTACCCTTGTTTTTCAGCAAGGGGTCCAGAACAGACAGGCATTGAACCTTCCTTAGTTTAATGTTAATTTTATTTTTATTATTATGATGTGTGTAACATTTGTGGGTATGTGTGTGTGCATGTATGTGTAGTGTCTGTGTGTGTATGTATATGCATGTGTGTATGCGTGTGTGTATGTGTGTGTGTATGTGTGCATGTGCGTGTGTGTATGCATGTGTGCATGTGTGTGTATATGTGTGGGCATGTATATGCGTATTTGTGTGCATGTGTATGCGTGTGTGTGTGTGTGCGCACATGTGCATGCATGTGTATGTGTGTGCATGTGTAAGTCATAGAACAATGTTCAGGAGTCAAGTCTCTTTCTACCATGAATTCCAGAGAGTGGCAGGCAGCTTTTACTCTCTTTGCCATCTCACTAGTCCGAGCTTTTTCCTTTCTATACAGTGATGGAAGTTTGGGGTGTGGAGAGCAGTGGAACTCCGTGAAGGCCAAAAAGGGAGAAAGCGGTTCCCACCTGCCCGCTGCCAGCTCCACCTTACAGGCCACTGTTTGTTCCTTTACCAGGCCCGCTGTTAGCAGTAGGCCAGAAAGCTTTGATCTTCACGGATGCAACTAAAGCAGGCTGTTCACTTGATGTGCGCATTTAATTCAGCTTGTTCCGCACAGTGCTCCAGCTTGGCATGTTTCCATATAAGGAGTTCACAGCATCTTACTGCAGCACTCCTGCCTCTGGCTTGAACAGCAGCCCAAGATGGCTTTGTGTCTGATGCATGTGCTGCTTGCAGGCTGACAACCAGGGCAGCACTGCCACCACCCTGCCTTCCAGTCCTGCCGGGTGAGTCCATGGCTGGCTGTCCCACAGAGGACAACCTGATGAGTCCTGGGACTTTAGACTTCAATGTAAGCCGATAAGGTACAATGTTTTAATGATGTTTGTCCATCAGCTTATGTCAGAACAAATGCCTTTGTGTGTGTGTGTGTGTGTGTGTGTAATTTTCTCTTTTTAAAGTGTTGTCAGACTCTGCTTTGAGTATGATTTTAGGTGGAGTTGGTAAACACTTTAGACACACTTCTCGTGGGAACGTGCACTTTGAGTGCATTAATGAGAGATCTGGTGTAGAATAATGCACGGAGGCAGGGAGGAGGGATGTGTCTATTTTGTGTGTAATGTTCGTTTCTAAATGAACGCTACCCGAGTCTACTTATAATGGCGGTTTCATTGAAAGGAGCCACGGGTTTAAGTGCATGGCTGCATTTGAGGTGTTAGCACAAATAAGCAACACTTGCTAGAGAGAAGTCTCACATTTTGGATAATTGTACATAAATGTGTCACATTCCCTTTCCCCACAGTTTCTTGTGTTTAATGCCTGTCAAGGTTTTGGGAAATACCTGCAAGTCTAGATGCTGCCATCATAGTGAAGGGGGGGGGGGGTGAGGAGCTTGAAAGGTAGAGTGTAGTTTGAGGGTGCCAACACAGGGCACATCTACACCCCAACACAGGGTGGGGTGAGGGATCCCGATAGCCTGCAGCCTGAGGGAAAAGTCACTAAAAGGCATGAAAGAGGGAAAATTGAGAAGATAACAGTTAGACACTGTGCCAAGCCTTGTCCAGAAGAGGCAAGCTTCATCCCCTTGTTAGCCACGTCCTATTGCTGTTCTGCTTGGACACCAGATGCCTTATTTAGCATCCATTCTTTTCACATCCGCCAGGGTGAATGTGCTACAGGTCCCTGACAGTGGATGGCAGAAATGTCTGCATAGCGTGTGTGGCTAGTCAGGAATGGATGGAGGCCCCAGAACAGATACTCTTAAGATATTATCTTAAGGTGCATTCAATACATGTGACTGTGTGCCTTACTTTAACAAGTAAAGCAGCGTGCTGAGACAATCCCAGGGGGCTGAGTATTCACTGTTTCATTTGCATTATCTTGATTTACTGCCCATCATCTTCTGAAAGTCAGTGCTATTTTAGGTTTTCCAAATACTAAGACTCGAGGAAGCTAAGTACCTCAGCCAGGGCCACACAGCTTGTTAAAATGGAGAAAGCAGGCTGTGAATTCAGTTCTATCTAGAAAATTCCATGTTCTGTCCACTTTGAGGCAGCCTCTTCCAGTAGCCTCTTTGTTTAACCAAAATTTTCACTCAGATATAAGATAGGTTTGAGTAAAGAGATACACAAATAAAGTCATATTTTTCGTCGAAACATTGGGAACCTCACTTGAAGCCTGAAGTGTTTTGATTCGGTGTCTAGATTTTGGGGCAATTAAAGTATTGCCAGACACAGTGGGCTTTGTCCCTCTGTGTTGGCTTCATCCTGGAAGGATTAAAAACACATTGTTCTGCTATCTACTTCCAGAACTTCTTATTAAATTGCTATGAGATAGAATCTGGACATCACAGTGTGTTCGTTTGTTTCTTTGTTTTAAGCTTTCTACATGATCCTCATGTGTAGACAGACCGATAGGCATTTCTGCTCACAGCGAACCTAAAGTCAGACCCCTCCACTGTCGGATTCCCTGCTCTCTCTGCCTTTCTGTCCTTCTGGCATCTCAAACATAGAGAGCCTAAGGCAGGATTTCTGTCTTTTCTCTCAAACTTGACCCTCTTCTTCCTGTATACTCTTTTGAGAGAAAATGTCAGGCACTCTTTGTGGCGATGACTGAAATAAACTTACTATTCTAATTTACTCATTAAAAAAAAAATCTAAGCCTGAAAAGAATGACAAAGCCCACCCATGAGTGAATGCTTTGTAAACCCATAGTTTGCCCTTGGGATTTTCAAAACCTGGCAAATTCAAGGACCTCTTAGTATTGGAAGTGTTTAAGGGAGCTTTCTCTTGAATCCCAAAGGAAAAATGCAGAAATTAAGTATTGTACATCAGAAAGTTAGCTGAAATTTGCATTATCTATAAAAGTGGGCCAATCCCTCAGTTTCAAATAAGTGTTTATGACTGTTAACTTCGCACATGTTTTGAGTATTTACAGACCCACAGACAATGCCAGGTTTCAGAAGGAAAGCAACTCCAATTGGTCCATTCTCAGACCTGAACCATTCCCGTTGAGTGAAAGGGATTATTTCACCAGGAAGAATGATACATGGCAGAGGATGGCAAATGGCTTCTGGAAATAAAAGGCTATCTGTGGAGCTGGGAGGTTTTCTATTCTAATTACTTTGCAAAAGCCCCAGGTCAGTATTCCCAGAGGGAAAGATAAGAAAGGCAATGGCTCATATAGTTGGAGAGTATAGAGTTGGTCTAAGCGATTCAGAAGTCAGAGGTCTGTTTCTCAGGACTAATCTCTTCCCCTCCCTAACCCTGCTTCCAGGCCTAACTCTGTCTCCAGGCCACTTTGATCACTCAACGCCGCCTCACTTCTCGACCACCAAAGTCATTTTCCCTCTTAGAGAAATCTTAGAGAAGCCTCGTATTTGAGTCTCACTGAGCTCACTTCTGACCTGATGGAACAGGCTTGCTCTACAGGTTCACCCATGAAATCCAAAGAGGGTTAGCCCACTGAAAACTACCAGGGACCCCTGAGAAGAGCACAGACACAGGGAAATGTGTGTCCTGTTGTAGGAGGAGTTAAGAGCTGGACTCAGCAAGTCAGAAATCTCCATGCCCTGTGCAGATACAGAGGAGAAAGATCTTGCATCCATCACGGCAATAAGATGTTTATAAAAGTACAAGCTGGTATGGATCCTGGAAGGTGAACAGGGCTCGGGAGACTTTTTTTTTTAATTACATATCTAATTTCCAATGGCAGTATAGCTGTGAAGCATAGCACACACCCATGACCACACCCCTCACCATGCAAGGACGAGTCTGGGACTGGAGAGATGGCTCACAGGTTAAGGGCACTGACTGCTCTTCCAGAGGTCCTGAGTTCAATTCCCAGCAACCACATGGTGACTCATAACCATCTATAATGTGATCTGATGCCCTCTTCTGGCATATAGGTGTACGTGCAGGCAGAGCACTGTATACTTAATAATAAATAAATAAATCTTAAAAAAAAAAAAAAAAGGCCAAGTCTGTGCTTATGTCAAAATGTTTGGATTTCCAAGTTAAATTCCAGAGTTTATAACGAAAGAGACTATACATTCAGATACTCAGATGTCAGGCGTTGGCATACTTTTAAACAACTCTTTTTATTTTAGGTTCCTTAAATCTCTTTCTCTCTGCTGCACTCCAATCCCTTCCAACACCCCAAAACCAGGTAGGGGAGGAAGAGAGTTAGTGGGGA
Organism: Acomys minous; assembly: GCF_964271855.1. Taxonomy (NCBI): domain Eukaryota; kingdom Metazoa; phylum Chordata; class Mammalia; order Rodentia; family Muridae; genus Acomys; species Acomys minous. Next base: position 108,391,397 of record NC_140492.1, on the reverse strand, counting down.
GAGAGGGCGTGGTTTTCCTTAGCTGCTTCCTGTTGTTCAGGGTCCTCGGGTTCTTTGGGGGTAATCCAATCCTCATTTCAGGATAACTCCAAATCTCATTAACAGCAACCAGGAGCAGCTGGGAGGAAGCACCAGCAGCTTTCTTCTTTCTCGGAGACCCCAGCCTCCCTTTGGGGCTGGCTTTTATCCCCACTGACAAAGACCATGCCCCCCCCCCCCCCACACACACACACACACGAGGTAGTTCACAGCCTCTCAGGAGGAGGTGATCAGCTGTGGACAAACTGGAGCAGCATATCCCACCCATGGGATAAAAATAAAAACATGTTTACATATAAACCAAAACTTCACAACATTCAGGTCTTTCCCTTCAAATTCTAGATCTCTTAAAGTGAGAGTCTCTCAAATTCGATTTTTTAAAAAAACATGATCATTGAAACATTTGCATGAAATTCTGAAAAGCGTATTTAAAGTGATTTAACCTAATATTTTTGAGCTCCTCCTCCTACGCTATAAATTTCTTCACCAAAGACACCATCTGTGTCCTATGACTTCCTATGTTTCTATCCCCATCTATAGAACCAGAATAAGATTTTACTGAATGTTGACTATTAGCAAATACTTGGCAGCACTTGCTACAGTACAGTGAGGTTCACAATAATTTTGTGTCAAGAAAATGTTTCCCTCTGATACTATCCTTCCCCATAATTTAGACAAATCATTGAAGCAGGGTATACTTTCCTAAAATTGAGATAATATTGCCCAGTAATACAATGTCTGCTAATAATGTTGTAAACAACAAATAGAACTGGGTAACTGGATAAGCTCTGTAAACAGCATGTACTGTGCAAATAAGTATGAGATAGTGTTATCGTACAGTTTTGGAAATTATATCTCCTATGAGGAAATTGGATGATAACGGTAGTGGCTTTTTATTGCAAACTAGCTCCATCTCATGTTCATTAAACTGACACCAGAACTTATTAAAATAATTTAGCATCATGGGTGATGCTCTGCAACTGCTTACAGTAGAAATGGATATAAGACCGGGAACTTCTATACCTGGAATAGTGCTCAGAATTAAGGGAAGGGTGGGGCGGCAGCAGCCCTTGGTAGCGGCGGGGGCAGCAGCAGCAGCAGCTAAGAGCCTGGGAGCCCTCAGGGTTAAACCTCTCCACCATGGTGTGAACAGGGAGGATTGTCACCACACCTGGTATGGTGTCCTATATCTCTGCCTGTGATCCCAGGACTGAGGTGGAGGCAGGAGGATCATGACTTTGAGGTCAACCTAGGTGACTAAGTTCTAGGCCAACCAGAGCTGTGTAACCAGAACCTATTTGGGAAAATCCGCAGGAACTGAATAAATGACCGTTCTCACGGACTAACAGTGGTGATCAAAAGCAGACACTCGGAGAAGTGACTGAGTGCACCGCAGAGAGCAAGAACTTGAGCAAAAGGAAGAAGTAAGGTGGGGATGAGGGAGAAGGAAGGGCAGTGCCAGCACTGTAAGAGCAGATCGGGTTCACACCCACTGGTGTGAGCCAGTGGTGTGAGCCAGTGGTGTGACCCACAGCTGTGAGCCACAGAAGCACTGACTGTGGTGAGAAGGGAAGGGTAGGGACAGCAGTGATCCTATGTTTGTGACATGAGAGGGATCTGTTTCCTAGCTACCCTTCCTATGCCACAGACGTATCCTCACTGATAATTATGATGAATGAACAACCAGAGCCAGACATACACTTGGTAAAAATGTTTCTTATGTTGACCATTGTGTTAACATAATAATGTCAGTATAAGTGAATATTGATAAGTAAAACATCTTCAATATAAACATTATCGTAGTCATTAACTTTTTCAGTAAATGAAGTTATTACCTGCATTGGTGTATATATGAAAGAAAGTATGTAATATTTGGGGTTTTTGGGGGGGACTGCCTTTTCCCCTTAACACGATGACTTATTGCTTATATTTGAGAAAGTCCCCTCTCATAATGGGAGGACAATCACTTGCATCACTCTATAGAGAAGATATATATGGCCTGAAACTCATCAGCAGATCCCTCAGGCCTTGCTAAATGTCACTGGTATGCTGAACAGCCCTCAAGTCGTGTCTCCCTTGGATCTCTTGATATATAACACAAAAGAGATTTTCTTGTAGACTCACATGTAGAGAGTTACGTTTCTCTTATGCTTTCAACTATAAAAGTTGAGGGCTTTATTTTTATCTTTTGATGTTGCCAAATTTTAGAATACATGAGTACACATACCTATATGAATATACTAATGTGTGTCTGTAAGCGTGGGCCATGTGTGCAACATACGTTAATTCTTCCCAAACAAGAGGTTGCTGCCTCTGGAGTGGTTGACTCAGTGAGTCTAGATGAAGCTTGAATGGCCACACACTTTAAGCTTTATCGTCTATTGATTTATTTACATCCTTACTTAAATGGTGGAGAGAGATACAAGTGCACACATGCCATGATGTTGGGTGGAGGTCAGAGGACAGTCTTGTGACAGAGTCTCTTGGTTGTTCCCTAAGGACTGAGTGCACCAGGCCAGCTGGTCTGCAAGGTCCCAGCCGTTCTCCTGTCCCCACCTCCCACGTCACAATAGGAACAGTGGGATTACAAGTGGATTATACCAGCCTCATGTGGGATCTGGGGACCTCACTTGTGTGCAGCAAGCCCATTACCCAATGAGCCATCTTTCTCACCCAATAACCTGTGGACTTTTAAGTCATGTGACCTGTTGCAGTAGATGGGCCCTTGCTGAAGGAGATTGTCCTTGTTGGAGTAGGTGTGTCCTTGCTGAAGGAGGCGTGTCCTTGCTGAAGGAGGTGTGTCCTTGCTGAAGGAGGTGTCTCCTTTTTGGAGGAGGTGTGGCCTTGCTGAAGGAGGTGTGTCCTTGCTGAAGGAGGTATGTCCTTGTTGGAGTAGGTGTGGCCTTGCTGAAGGAGGTGTGGCCTTGTTGGAGTAGGTGTGGCCTTGCTGAAGAGGGTGTGTCATTGGGAGTGGGTTTTAAGATTTCAAAAGCCCACACCAGGTCCTGTGCTCCTCTCTGCCTGCAGGTCAGGATGTAACTCACAGCTACTGCTCCAGCACCACACCTGACTGCTGCCCACCATGATGATAATGTATTAACCCTCTGAAACTATAAGCAGACTCCCAATCAAATGCTCTTTTTGGTAAGAGTTGCCTTGATTATGGTGTCTCTTTACAGCAATAGAGCAGTAACTAAGACACAGCCATGCAGCATAAACACACCAGAAGGGAGGAGAAAAGGAGAAGGAGGAGGTACAGACCAATGAAAAAAAAGTATGTTAAAAAAAAAAAAACACCCCGAAGGACAGAAGAAAGGTGTGGACCTTTCTATTGTTCTTCCATCCCCAGTGTATGATGGGTCTTGTTGAAGGACAGGACTCTAACCAGAAACTACAATGACATTAACACAAAAGTGAAAGGTCAACAGGGATGGAAACAGTAAGTGTAGGAAGAAATACGGAAGTGAGAGAAATGCAAGATAGAAAAGGATCAGAAAGAAAGAGAGGAGAGAAACAGGAGTGAACGCTATGGAGACTAGAAATAGATCACAGTACGACCACGGACCAGACTGTGGTTGTCCTTGATGGCATGTCATTTCGGTCTACCAGGAACCTCACTACCCTTTGATATCCTTCTGAGGAGACTGCAAGTCACTAGCTCCAGGAAGAGAAAAAAAAAATGCCTCTTCTCAGATCTGCATCTTTTCCAGTCAGGTTCACTGACACCATGTTTTTCCCACAAAATGTCTTTTCTGTGTCTAAGAGGTAAATTTAAAAGAAGAAATATTAAAGTCTGACCATGGGCTGGGGATGTGGCTCCCTACCAGTTGGTAGGGTGCTTGCTTGCATTTCAAGCAGGAAGCCTTGAGCGTGGTCCCCAGAACCACCGTAAGAGTCACGTGTGGTAGCAACCTGCACCTGTAATCTTAGCACCACACAGGTGGAAGTTAGAGGATCAGAAATTCAAGCTCTTTCACAAGATCCACCTGGGGACCTCAAGGCCAAGCTGTGCTACATAAAAGAAAGCAAATACAACCTAAAAGTCTAACGGGGGGGGGGGGGGGGCTAGGGAGTGCTAAAACTAACAGTGCAGGATCCGTGTTGTCTTTGCTCCATGCAGCACAAATACCTTTGGGAATTCCTTAGCCGTGAGACTAAAACTCCTAGAATTACCTGTAAAGAAAGAGCTGATGGGTCGCAGACTTGTGAGCTCTGTGTGGCACACTAGAGGAACACTGACGGCTCTCACTGGGTAGCTACAGGGTGCTTGGTGAGTCTCAATGGTTCCCTGACTTTAGTTTACCCAGGCACTCTGTGATAGTCATGGCTACTGCACAGAGCACTAGGGAAGAGCCTGCCAATACACCTGTACAGAGCATTATAGACAGTGGGGATGCTAGGCTGTTGCCGGGTTCTGGCGGGATACAGACTCTATCCGGAGAAAGAGACCTTTGTAGAGATTTTTTCCAAGAGTTTTGCCAGAGATGAGAAAGTGGGAGGTGGAGGTACCTGCGAGCCGTCGCTGTGAGAAATTATGACTTCCCTCATGCTGAAGGCAAAGGAAACAGTTTCTTCCATCTCCCGCTACAGGGGGAGAGATGGAGGAAATCCCACAGGGGATTCATTGGAGAGTAACCCTCCACCATCTGACAAGTGGGTCATGCCTCCTGCTTCTGCAGTTTGAGCTCCTGCTGAAGCCTCTTGTTTCTGCACTCACAGGAGAGGGAGAGCCAGGTTACACTGTTCTCAGAACTCAGCGTCCCTGACACACAGCTAGACAGCTAGGTAGCTATGGAAGAGGAAGGAGTTCAGGAGGTATCAACAGCTCTGTCTGTGCCTCTCATCCCTAAGACACACTCTCTCTCTCTCTCTCTCTCTCTCTCTCTCTCTCTCTCTCTCTCTCTCTCTCTCTCTCTCCCCTCCCTCCCTCCCTCTATCCCTCCCCCCCTCTCTCTCTCCCTCTCTGCCTCTCTCTCTCTTCTCTCTCTCTCTTTCTCTCTCTTTCTCTCTGCCTCCCTCCCACACTCCCTCCCTCCCTCTCTCTCTCTCTTCTCTCTCTCTCCCTCTCTCTCTTTCCTTCTCTCCCTCTCCTCTCTCTTCTCTCTCTTCTCTCTCTCTCTCTCTTGTCTCTCTCTCTCGCTCTCTCTCTCTCTCTCCCTCTCTCCCTCTCTCTCTCCCTCTCTCCCTCTCTCTCTCCCTCTCTCCCTCTCTCTCCCTCTCTCTCCCTCTCTCCCTCTCTCTCCCTCTCTTCTCTTCTCTTCTCTTCTCTTCTCTCTCTCTCTCTCTCTCTCTCTCTCCCCCTCTCTCTCTTGTGTTTTCAAATAAAACTATGTGTGTAGAGTTGGGAGATGCTGCTTCTGTTTAGCTAATGATCCCAATGGTGACTACTTGCCGTATCCTATGAACATTGCTTTTTGTCCCTTCAAATTTCAGGCCTCTCATGGGTGTATGCCGCAAGAACTGTTATCTCTTTCACTCAAATCCTGCCTCTATGGTACTTAAGTATTCTCTAGATTCTTAAGGGAACCTACGTTCCTCCCATAAGACTATTTAGCAACTCAGTTCGAATGAGGGAATTTAGCACTAATGCTACCAGATTTCCAAGAAGACCACAAAGGGGAAACTAAAAAAGGAACAAGCAGTGCTCTGTGTCACATCTGCCCTGTCTTTTTATCATTGCTCCTCTCCACATCTGTCTGTCTGTCAACTTACACTGCTGGGAAAGGATGAGCATCTCCTCATTCCACAGAGGTAAAGAACAGTCAGTGGATTGAAGCTGGTGGATCTGTGGGACCAACAAGAGAGATCCACGCCCTGAAGCTTGAGATGGGAGCACGGGCCTTACAAGAAGATGGGAAGCCATGAGACATTAGACCAATGTACTGTGCTGCTGTCATTTCGATATGAAACTTAGTCCCAAAGGCCCATATGTTTGACAGTTGTCCTGCTTTCATTCTGTTGCCGTGATAAGATGTTCACACAGTATCAGCGCATTGTGCTACATGTCAGGGACCAGTGAGGAAACAAAAATGGCGTCTCTACAATAGAAAGATAATAGCTGGCAATGAATGCGTTGTTGAGCTTTTGAGCATAGTTAGGGTGACCAGCTCTAACACAAACTCACACCATGTATTGTATGGAATATGAAATGCTTAACCTAAATCCACATACTAGGAAACAGACAGTTTAGATTTAGGGACATTATACAACTAATAGGGACTGTTAAAACTTGCCAACATCATCAAAATCAAGAAAGTTATGAAGAGTGCTCTAAATTAACATAGACTAGAGATTAGAGACGATGAACCTCCCCTGGTTGAAAGACATTACTAGAGCAACTAGGCCAGTTTGAATAAAGACTACATCTCAGTATTTTTAATTTGATTTAATAGGGTTGCCTGTACTTATGCCTGGATATTATGTAAGCGCATCCAGGTCTACAACTTACTTTCAAGCAGTTTGGCAACCACCATGATGTGTCATGTGAAAAGAAGTGTAGTGATTGTGACAAAAAGCCAGTAACTGATGAAGGGCCCAAAAACTTGTTATTCAGCAATTTCTGCTCCCATGCTTGAATTGTTCTTAAAAATAAAGGTGTGGGAGAAGAAGATGTTTTCCTGCTAATCACACTTCTCAGAAATGGAACCCATGTTTTCGGTCACCCAGCTGGAACTCCCAAAACCAGATATTTCTGATCTCATTAACACCTGCTGCCTAGTGTGTTCAGAAGCCATAATAGATACAAATCTTCTTCTTCTTCTTCTTCTTCTTCTTCTTCTTCTTCTTCTTCTTCTTCTTCTTCTTCTTCTTCTTCTTCTCCTCCTTCTTCTTGAAGGCCATTTGTTTCTCTGAGTTTCCCATGACTTAGAATCTTAGTAGCAGGGCTCATGGACTCTGAGGAGGCCACCCTCTAACTAGACTGAACTCCCAGTCAAGGGAAGGGAATACCAACCCACTCACAAAAATTTGAACGCAAAATATACCCTGCCTGAAAGATGGGCAGGGATAAAAATCGAGCAGAGATTAGGGGTATGTCGAACCAAATGACTGTCCCAACCTGAGACCCATCCCATGTCAGAGAGTTAGCCCCTGACACTATTAATGACATTCTGCTATACTTGCATATAGGAGCCTAGCATAGCAGTCCTCTGAGAGGCTCTACCCAGCAGCTGATTGAATCAGATGCTGGGACTCACAGCAAAACATGAGGCTGAGCTCAGAGAGATTTGTGCAAGAGTAGGGGGAAGGATATATGGGAAGGGATTGAGCTCCACAAGAAGACGAATGGAGCCAACTAACCAAGGCCAAGTGGAGGTCTTGGAGACTAAAACACCAACCAAGGACCATGCAAAGACTGGATCTAGGCCCCCTACACAGGTGTAGCCGATGGGCAGCTTGGTCTTCTTGTGGGTCCACTAGTAAGGAGAGCAGGGGCTGTCTCTGAGGTGGACTCTGTTTCCTGGTTTTGATCATTTCTCCCCAGTGGAGCTGCCCCAACAGGCCACAGAGGAAGATGATGTGCTCAGTCCCAATGCAACTTGATGTGCTTGGGTGGCAATGAGGACTCCTCTTTTCTGAGGAATGGGGGAATAGACATAGGGGAAAGTGGGAGGGAGGACAGGACCAGGAAGAAAAGAAGAAGAGGCTACATTTGGAATATAAAGTTAATTAATTAATTAATTAAAAGAAATTACAAGAATCTCTAGATTGGAGTTGAGGACCCAAGTTTGCTTTGTAGGTGTTCTGACTTCCCCTAGCCCCACACTTCCTTTTCCTAGGACTGTTTCAGAAAGTGTTTTGAACTCATTCAGTGTCAGTGATTAAGGACAAAAGAAAATCCTTGATTACTGAATCTAAACAAATGGTGAAGTTTCAGCATATCTAGAAATAAATGCTACAGCATGTACAAGACCTGTGTGTGTCTGTGTGTGTGTGTGTGTCTGTGTGTGTATGTCTGTTATGGGATCATAGGTCAAACCCAGGGCCTTGTACAATGCTAGATAAATGCTCTATTATTGTGCTGCGTCCTCAGTAGCAGAAAGTAACTTCGAACAGAACTTTAATAAAGGTCAAATTCATACAGTGTTATTATATGCTGACTTATGCTCACGCGTGTAAAACAAATGAGGGAAACAGACCTATCTTGAAGCCGTTGGGTCTCTTTCTTCAGAAGAACAAGCTATTTATGAAAACAGTGAAGTATTTTATAGACTATATATGAGGTGATGAATCATATGATAATGCCCTCCACTGGATTTGAAAGCATTTGTCTTAGATAATGCCCACTTCCCACCTCTGCATACACATAAGGCTGCCTGACTCCCCCATGAAGGATGTTTGGGAGTTTGAACTCTCTTTATAGCTCATGTGGCTTCATATTACTATACTCTTGTGGCACTTGAATAATATTCCCATTTAAATGCCTTCAGTCACAGTACCCAAACAAAAAGGAAACACAGTAGCCCAGTTTCTCCTTCTATGCATGGATCCCCCCCCCCGCCCCCGCCGTGTACCTTGTATTCAGTCTGTGGACTGTGCAAAGTGCTTCCAGGACCCAGGTGTCAGGCAGGGGAGGGGAGTTTTATGCAGAAGAAGGGTAAAGCTCACAGTTGGTTGCCGGTGTTATTATCAATTTTATTCTTCACAGAATAGGAGAATATAACCAGGGCTTTTAAGCTATTACTTCTATAGCCTATCGCGTCCCTCTCTGTAGGAAACATTTATTTTCTCCATCTCTGAAGATGGATTTTTTTAAATGTTTAAGCAAATCCCTGCTGGGTCTTTGTCCCCATAAGTACAATAGAAGAGCTGGGCTTCCCTTCCGCCTGCACAGTGCACAGGGCACGACTGCTGCCCCTCCATTGCTGTGGGAGGTGAAGGACAGAGGAAGTCACATGTGGGCGTGCTGTCCACATTTTTGTCTAAATGGAGTCCTTTAGCAGGCTTGAGGAAAAGAGGAAAGAAAGGCTGGAGCCCATCCTCTTCATTTTTCCTACTGAGTGACCTTTGAAGGGTCCCATCATCACCTTATGAAACTGAGTTCATATGTAGAGTCTTTCCGGTTTGCCTCAGTCGTTCTTAGAGATCAGATCATTTTACCCATAAATTTGGGGTCCTTTTCTCTCCACCTGGAATGATTAGCATTTTTCATAACATCTAGTGACACACACCCTCATTTGTATTCAATACATTTCTGAGGTTTAACAGAACAAACAAGCTATCAATGCAAGCATAAAAGTCCCCCCCCCCCAATCTTGGGAGTATTGTGCCTCCATAAAGACTTTGGTCATATGTCTCTCCCTCTATAGTTGGGATCTTTTTTCCCCGTGGAATGTTCTAGCAAGGAAAAACATAGGTTCATGACTAAAATAAGTAGAAATGACAGACACGGAAATACCAGTCAGAATTTCAATGGCTGCCTTCCAGGAATATGCTCTCATGAAATAATGATGAGATGAGGAATTACAGTGACACACTTTATTGGCACACATGCATCCAAGATACAGTATTATTACAGAGCCTTTTGATGGGCACATGAAGGAATCGGGCATGTGATGCCATTGTGAAATAGGAAATGGCACCAGAACCTCACAGCATTTAAGAACCCTCAGAAGCAAGGTTAACGTTACAATCCAGGCAACATGTGCCCCTTGGCACAAGGAGGGGATATGCGATGATTTACTACTGGTACATGGTGTCCTTATTGATAAAAGATTTCAGAAATGTTTCCCTCTGAATCATCAGAATCATAAAACTAAGAAAATATAACATAAATTCAGAACATTTTTAAATCTAAGGCATGGAAAGGTTCTATATTTGAAAGGAAAGACACATGGTTAGACAAAATCAATCTGTTCTCCCACAAAGAACCCCCCCCTTTTAAAAGATGTGTTTATTTGTGTATTTACTTATTAAGTATACAGTGCTCTGTCTGCATGTACACCAGCAGGACAGAGGGCATCAGATCACATTATCGATGGTTGTGAGCCAGTGGGTGCTTGGAATTGAACTCAAGACCTCTGGAAGAGCAGTCAGTGCTCTTAACTACTGAACCATCTCTCCAGCCCAAGAGATACCCCTTTAGCCCCATGATAAATGTACCGTCTATCCCTTACTAATGAGACAGCATGCATATATTCCAATGGAGGAAAGCAGCCCCTCTGTCAGTTTTCGTTATTGATGTACTTCTAAGAAAACGCATTTTATAAATGCAGTGATTTTGTGTTCACACTCCCCAAGTACAAGAATTCATATAGAAACTACACAGGCAAAATGTGTGGGGGGCGTTGTTGAGGTCCTGGCTGCTGGCAGGGCCATGGTAATGATCAGAAGGGTACATTGCCAAAATCACAGCGAGACTTAGAACTGGGTTAGTAATTGCTCGATTTCATTTGCTGCTGAAAAAATAGACCCTAAAATGTACTGTCTGGACTTCTAGAGTCTTAGAAATCTGTGCAAAGCATGTGATCTAGGAGGGGAATATGCACTGTGAATGCACTGAGTGACCTCCCAAAGGCTTGGTCAGAATCTTGAATCAGATGATATAAAAGTTAATAAGCTGTAGCAAAATGGCCCAAAATACAAGGGTAAAGTGCAGAAGACACTGTTGTCTGCCATATTAATAGCTTGAATAGATTACTCTAGGAGACCTTCCACAAAACTGTTAGGGACACACTTCCAACTTGCTGCCAAAGGCTTCACAAGGACACTAACTGCATCAGCATTCCTGAAGCCTAGTCACGGCATCAGCCATATTTCTACAAATAGGACCCAGGAGGCAGTGGAGAACACGCACTGTTCATCGTAGGCAGTGGAGAACACACACACACTGTTCATCGTAGGCAGTAGAGAGCACACACACACTGTTCATCGTAGGCAGTGGAGAACACACACACACTGTTTATCGTAGGCAGTGGAGAACACACACACACTGTTCATCGTAGGCAGTTGAGAACACACACACACTGTTCATCGTAGGCAGTGGAGAACACGCACACACTGTTCATCGTAGGCAGTGGAGAACACGCACACACTGTTCATCGTAGGCAGTGAAGAACACACACACACTGTTCATCGTAGGCAGTGGAGAACACACACACACTGTTTATCGTAGGCAGTGGAGAACACGCACACACTGTTCATCGTAGGCAGTAGAGAGCACACACACACTGTTCATCGTAGGCAGTGGAGAACACACACACACTGTTCATCGTAGGCAGTAGAGAGCACACACACACTGTTCATCGTAGGCAGTGGAGAACACACACACACTGTTCATCGTAGGCAGTGGAGAGCACATACACACTGTTCATCTTAGGCAGTGGAGAACACGAACACACTGTTCATCGTAGGCAGTGGAGAACACACACACACACTGTTCATCGTAGGCAGTGGAGAGCACACACACACTGTTTATCGTAGGCAGTGGAGAACACGCACACACTGTTCATCGTAGGCAGTAGAGAGCACACACACACTGTTCATCGTAGGCAGTGGAGAACACACACACACTGTTCATCGTAGGCAGTGGAGAACACGCACACACTGTTCATCTTAGGCAGTGGAGAGCACACACATACTGTTCATCGTAGGCAGTGGAGAACACGAACACACTGTTCATCGTAGGCAGTGGAGAACACACACACTGTTCATCATAGGCAGTGGAGAACATGCACTGTTCATAGTAGGCAGGTGACACCACAGTTGTATCTTCCATTCTGTAGTCATCCACTGGGCAAACATCAGTCACATTGCCACATACAGTTGTGAGGAGGCTGGGACGTGGTGCCTTGTGGCTGGTGGCCATGGCCCAGGAAGGAGTAAAAGAGCAGGGATGGGATGGATTTGGAAGAGACAGACACTAATGTGCTGTCTGGCTTGCAGTGCTTCTCACTGCACCTTTTGGAGTTATTCTCAAATGGGCGTCTCATGCCTGAAGCATTAAGCAAGCAAGTTCTGTTTCTGAGGGAAAATGTTAGTGACGTAAAACTGATTAACTACACTGGGATGTTTTTAGGTCTTGGCTTTTCTCTGGTGAGGTGAAAATGCTTTTTCATTTCCACTCCTAAGGCTGTCAGAAGTGGAACATGGCTTTGAATACGTTGAGGTCAGCTGGATGTCCACTGAAGTGTGCAAAATCTCAGCCCATCAGGAGATGCTCTTCACCGTCAGAAGTCATCTCCTTATGCAATCAGCTCTGTAGTTGCAAAAATAAAAACAGAGTCTGATCATCTGTTAGTCCATTCTCGATGGCCGGCCTGCTTCTGCAAATTATACAGGGCTTTGTGTCATATCCGCTGCATGGTCTCAGGTGAGGTGACTTACTATGAAGAGGACTGGTGATGGGGCGAAGTCTGCCTCAGACAACACGCTGTGCAAGCATTTAGCCTGTTCTCTGGGGTTCTGAAAAATACGAAATTATTATAAACTATCCAGGTCTTATGTTAACTAGACTCTCTCTAACTCTAATCTAGTTGTATGTCAGAGATTTCTTGAGTCGAAATTATGGGTGACAGATTTAAGGCAACCAACTTTCCCCCTTCGTTTCTAGGGTGAGTGGGAAGAAAGGGACCAGTCTCTTTTCTTGTCTTCCTCTGTCTACAGTTTCATTTCTTGTGTTTTTGAGCTGCCAGAGTCCCCAGGACTTCCCCTGTCCCCTTCAGGTTCTTTCTCCACAGGCAGTCTTCCAACCAGGGCGAGGGTACTAGCAAGCTACCAAAACCAAATCACACAGCCCCATGGTTGCTCTCCTACACCCAGAGTTTCAGTCTTATTTAGCACCGAGCTGACACATCTTTAGCACTTTATCTGCAGTAACGACAGGTTTAAGGAGAACTGGCTAAGCAAAAGCTGTTTTTTCACAAACACCACAAGAGAAAAAAAATCACTATACCCTTGTATATATGCATGTATGTTTCTATATGCACATATAAATGCTAGCTGCTTTTTTACTTCAGAACAATACTTATACACAGGCACTCATACTGTCATCCCTCTTTAAAGAAAGTACTAAGAATATGTGTTAACTGTGCTTCAGCTACTAGAAAACGATGTAAACATACATCTTATTGTTGTAGTTGCAATACACTTCTAAAGATACTATTTTTATTTGTCTATTTCCTTTTTCTTTTACATTTTTACAATATCCACTGATATATATTGAATGGTCTTTGTGAGCAACAAAGAGAGACTCGATCTCAGTAAAAGTGAAAGAAAGACAGGGCCTTTCACTAAGATTGCCCTGAAAGCTCCTGTCCCTCCCAAAGCCAAAGCCAAAGCAAAGGCTTGAAAGCTAAGAAGGCAGTGCTGGAAAGCGACCACAGCCACAAAAAGAAGATCCCCATGTCACCCACCTTCCATCAGCCCAAGACCCTGCAGCTCCAGAGGCAGCCCAAATAACCCAAAAGAAACAAGCCTGACCACTACGCCACCATCAAATTTCCCCCGGCCACCGGGTCAGCCAGGAAGATGACAGAGGATAACAACAACAATCCACAGTGTTTATTGTGGATGTCCAGGCCAACAAGCACCAGACCAAACAGGCCACGAAGAAGCTCTATGGCACTGATGTGGCCAAAGTCAATATCCTGACAAGGCCTGATGGGAGGAGAAGGCCCACGCTCGGCTGCCTCCTGATTATGACGCTCCGGATGTTGCCGAGAAGATTGAGATCATCTAGACTGAGTCCAGCTGGCTAGTTCTAAATATACACTTTCTCACCATTAAAAAAAAAATGAAAGGAAGGAAGAAAAGAAGAACAAAAGAAATGAGAGAGAAAAAAGAGAGAAGAAGGGAAGGAGGGAGGAAGGAAGGGGGGCGGAGGGAGGGAGCAAGTGCATTCTTGAATCTATTAGAACTGAGTTTCTCAACTGTGGCACGGCTGGCACTTTATATTAAATAATCCTAGCAGTATTTGTGGCCTGTGTCTACTGCATGCCAGGAACATTTCATTGCCCTCTGCCATCCAGACAATACCGGATGTTACCTTGATGACAAAAGTCACTCTGAGCGAAGAACTACTGCATTAAACCTTTTGAATGGAAACTCTTGCTTGCCTGTGCTTTTCAAAGAGAAAATGGAGGGCACCAGGAGTGCCATCAAAATGGACTCACAGATCAGCACCTGATCACCTTATGTGCCAGTAGTAACAACAGGCATGGAAGATGTGAACAGGAAACGCCGGAGAGGCATCATGGCTTAGGAAGGTCGGAGCTGTGGTGCTTACTCACCAACAAGACTGGCCTGGACTCGCACCATCATTGCATCTTGTTTTTTATGTGATGATGAGGGAGTGAAGGCAGTGACTGCTTGGCTGTTATCAAAACCATTTACTTTTTCTTTAGGAATGATTATTTTGATTTTTTTACCTAAAATTATCAAGTCTAACAGGCATGTGAATCTAGCACTTGCTGCTCTGTGGTTTTTTTTTCCCCCGTTAGGGTTTTTTTTTTTTTTAATGATTTTACTTTTCTCTATCAATCTGTGTGTTTTTGTGCTATTACTGCGTTATGGATCTGTAGCATGACTTGGAATCAGGTATGATGACACCCCCAGTGACTCTGTTAATAATCAGTTATGGCTGTCCTGGATGAAATATTAGCTATTAAATGATGATGGAAGAGAGTGAGTCATCTTCAGTTGTGTGATCCCACTCAGCTCCAGTGAGTACATCCAGCCCCATGGTCACACACATAGCCCTAGTTACACTTCATGTCACTCCCAAGTGCATGAATTTTTACCCTTTAACTATAATCGTCATGTGCACACGTTGAGGGGGTGGTGCACCTGTGCGCATGCGTACATACAACCTGTTAAGATCATTTAGTGTTGCTTATATATGTTTAGGGCTGACCTCTTGGTATCAGTTAATGTATCAGAGGAGTTGTTCCTGGAGACAATTGATTCCCCATCTCTTGGCAACTATTAATTGCCTATAGATCTTCTTCTAGGAGTAAGGCCTTGTGAAAATCCCTCTGTCCACATTGGTGTCAATTGATGGTTTGTTTGTTTGTTTGTTTGTTTGTTTGTTTAGGTCTTATTTAGGCAACCATATTCTTGACAATTCCTGGGTGAAGCTCCCTTGTCATATACAGAAGACACTATACTGACACAAATATCCATCCTGTTTTTCTGGCACTTACCGTCTTTCTACCCCTCCTCTTTTTTTGATAGCCCATGAACGTTAGATACAGAGATGCTATCCTAGGCTTAATTTAACTGGCACCCTGCGGTCAGTTCTCTGTATTTTGACCAGTTGTGACATTCTGTAATGGTTTCTGTCTACTGCAAAACAGAAAGCCTCTTTGGTGAGCGGTAAGTTACAATCTGTGGGTGCGAGGGTAACGATTTAGAATTAAGTTAGAAATTATTGAAATGGCAGTGGTAGGTACTCTTCTTTGCATGAATTCCCCCTGCTGAGTGGGCCTTAAGTCCATTGAGACAGCTGTTGGTTGCCACTGGATACGAGTGCCACTATTGCACATTCCAGGATATCTTGCTGTGGTGTTCATTGCTGTGGGCCATACGCATCACAGCTGGGCAGGACTAGTGCTTTGCTTCTCTTCCCCAACAGTTTGAATGGTTTCTTCCAGTACTGGAGGTTTCATAATCTTCTCCCCAAATGCCCCGCCAGCTGTGGAATAAGCATTCAAACCACAAGCCCGTGCAGCACATTTCATGTTGAGAGCATAGCGGATACCAAGTCTGCAATGGTGGTAAGCACAATGTTAGCCTTGCTGAAGCCTGAAGCCTACTTACCTCCTAAGGACCCCCCCACACACACACCAATAGCACAGAGAATTACAAATTCAGCATAGGACTAGGAGGACAGCACATTCAACTCACAACACGGTGGGTACTTCTCAGTGAACTCACAGGGGAAAAGAAAACCAGGACAGAAAATAATAATAATAATAATAATAATAATAATAATAATAATAATAATAATAATAATCACCTACACTGAGAAATAAACCACAGTGAATGTAGAAAAACAGGCTCTTATAATTTATTTATTCAAAACTTCAAAACTCTAGCAGTTGCCAAGATAATTGAAATTGTCTTTGCTGGCTCTGGGCAAAAATAATGAAATTGGGAAACAGCAAACGATGATGCGGAGTTTCTTATGCACTTGACACAAGGCACAGAGGAGAGCTGCAAAATGAACAAATGTTCTCGTTTAACTCCCCAGGAGCAAGCCTAGTGCTCGGAGGTGAGATTAAAGATGAGAAAATCAGATATTTGTCCCAGGAATTAAACTAACAATTTTCAATAAAATCATTGAAGTGTGCTTCTTCCTCGTTCCTTCACGATGTTCTGGTAAGGTGTCCCACAGGGCACATCCTGTGTTGACAGGTAGTTAGATTAGGAGGCCGAAGGCTCTTTTGAAATTTCCAATTCCTTGCACTTGTAAGATGATTAAGTAATATACAATGTGATAGATAATATCATTACCCTTTTTTTTTTTCTGAGACGCAGTCTCATGTAGCCCAGGCTGGTCTTGAATTTCTGATCCTTCCTCCAGCTCTCAAGTGCTGGGATTACAAGCATGCCCCACCACATCTCATGAATAGTAGGATTACCCTGAAAGAATGCTACTGGTGTTTGCATTGGATTCAGACTCAACCCATCCATCCTGAAAAGTTCTATGTTCACTGAAGTAGTCTCTGCTGTGCTGTAGCTGTTCGTCCTCATCTGTTCGGTGTGATAGGGACTACTATCACACTTAAACATATTTAGCCAGAACCTCTGTGGCTTCCCCTACCATCTGCAACATAATCTCTTTCATTGCTTCCAATGATGAGACCCAGAAGGACTCTATTTGTGGAGTCGATGTGTGGCTGAAGCTGATTCTGTGCACTGATTTGAAGTTCATCTCTTTCTTCTCTCCTCTCTGTACTAGTTGCAATAGGGAAATATAAGTTACTATAACCCTAGATGAAGAATAATCTAATATGAGGAACACCTCACCAAAAACCAAGCAATATCCAAGCGTGAGTCATAGCCAGGGAATTCCAGTGTCCGGTGGAGCTGGGACACTGGACATAAATGAGAACGAAAGGGGAATATTGGATACTGGGAAGCAAAGTGTTAATTCGAATTAAAACATCTACTCCTGAACAACAATAACAAAAAATTGTTTCAACTGATATATCACTAAAAGTCCACTGCAGGATAACTGTGGCCTTCCTTTAACGGCCTTTTTCCCCTCAAGCTATCACCGAAGAATTTGTTTTGGAGCCTGACCTGTGATTTCTAGTTTGGAAGAAGAATGAGGTAGAAATGACCAATTACTAGATAGTGATTTGTTGCTTTATTTAGTGATATACTTCACTGTGTGGGCTGCCTCCTGCCAAGCCTGACTTCATTGCTACCTGGAACAGAAGGACCCGGAGAAAAAAAGCTGAAAGAACAGGTCACTACCCTTAACAGCCTGTCCAAGCTCACTTGCTCGCTTGCTCCCCCTTGTGGATTGACAGTATAAAAGTGAGACGACAAATAGACCCTTTCAGGAGCTGTCCACCAGTGAGGTACCCTCTCCTCTGATCTTACTTGGGTCAGACTGCTTATTGCAGAAAGATAGCGCAGAATTTCTGAAGGCTCTTCTTCAGAAAAAAGAAATAAGTAAATAACCACAAAACATGCCTAATAGGAGCTCAAAATGAAACAAAAGCGAGGAAAAATAAATGGTGCTGAAATTTTACACATTTTAACAGCTAGTTGTTAACAGGAGGAAAACAATACTAAATGTTTAAGGCTTCCTAAGAACTACCTTGAGCTTGAATACTAGTATAGGTCCATGTTAAACCTAACTCTGTTTGGTGACATTCTAATCCTCCTGTCAAAGCTGTGTGGGGCGTTGTTTGATGGACCCTGTCATTATGTGCAGGGCTGGCGTCGTGTGAACAGGCACCCTCTGGATCGCTTTCTTTCTGAATCTGTAGCCACATTGGTCTTAGAGACCTCAGAGTCCAAAAGGATCAAAATGGGCGTGGTGGTGGTGCACGCCTTTAATCCCAGCACTCAGGAGGCAGAGGCAGGCGATCACTGTGAGTTCAAGGCCAGCCTGGTCTACAAAGTAAGTCTAGGACAGCCAAAGCTACACAGAGAAACCTTGTCTTGGAAAAAAAAGCACTTTTGGGCTGGACAGATGGCTCAGAGGTTAAGAGCACTGGCTGCTCTTCCAAAGGTCCTGAGTTCAATTCCCAGCAACCACATGGTGGCTCACAACCATCTATAATGAGATCTGCTGCCCTCTTCTGGCTCACATGCAGGCCAAATAATATGTAAATAATAAATAAATAAGTCTTTTTAAAAAACAAAAGGATCAAAACAACTTTTTGTTGTCTGAGCTAACCTGTCTCGGTGTCCTGTTGCAACTGGAGCTGCCTAAGACTCTGCATAGGAGCTTCGCTGCTGTTTAGATAAAGGTGGCCTTTCTGGGGTTGATAAGCCTTGTGAGGAGAACTCGCTGCATCGTTATTTAGTATTGCTATTTCATTTCATGTTGTCTATGGTGCATGGGAGCTCAACCACAGCTGGAGAAATAAAGCAGTCTAGAGTTTTCTAGCATCAGTGGAGGCCATGGCTGGGGTAGCCATGACGCTGGAGTGATAGCAATGCAGCAGCCTCCTCGAGGGAAGCCGCTGGAACCAGGGAAGGGCAGGAAACCCAGCCTCTCCTGGTGAAAACCTGCCAGCGACACATCCTGGAAAGCGGGGAGTGCAAGGCCAGGCCGTACCGCACATGCCTCCGAGGAAGGTCCATGCGCAGATCCAAGAACAAATACTCAAACTTCCTATGCATCCGTAAAACTCTGCATAGGAAACCAAAGCATTTCCATCAATGGAGAAGTCTTCCCACAATCTCTACATATGGTTTTTTTTAACTCTGTAGAGAGGTCTGTTTTTGCTTTGCATGCTTTGTTTAGATTTGAGATATAATAATTACCAATTACCATAATCCACTCAGAGAGTATGTTAACACTGGACAACTTCTGAAGCAATGAGAGAAGGACATGCATAAAAAACAAATATTAGTTAGGGCTGTGAAGGTGGCTTACAGGTAGAGGCACCAGCCTCCAATGCTAACAACCTAGTTCAATTCCTAGGACCCATATGGTAGGCAAAAACTAACTTCACAAGTTATTCTCTGACCTCTATACATATCGTGGCAACTGTGCGTACACACACACACACACACACACACACACACACACACACACACACACAAGAAAGGAAAGAAGAACATTTTTTAAAATATGGGTGTCAGTAAGTATACAAGGGACATCTTTTCTTCTTCATGGATTGTTTTTATGTATTAGTTGAAGCTTGCTTATTCACTTACTTTTTTTTTTTCAAGACAGAGTTTCTCTGTGTAGCCTTGGCTGTCCTGGAATAGCTTTGTAGATAACTTATTCACTTACTTTAATGATGAACTTATGAAACTTTTTATTTTTATTTTTCCAAAATGTGACCATGACCTTGTTTGCGTCTAAAGAACACAGTGTGAACATGTACACTATTCTGATCACAAGATACAGAAGGTCAATACTTTAGCAGAGGCTCAGTGACTCAGTTCTCCGCTGTGTAATAGAGGATATTGGCAAAAGTGCTAGCTTGGGTATGCAGAGCCTGCTGATGGGCCTGTTACAGGTGGCATCATTTGATGGGAAATGTGAAGGGCCGGACAGCAATTACTCCTTATACGTCCAAGGGCAAATGGCAAATCTTAGCCTTGGCCTTCGCGCATTTTTCTTCTTTCCTGAGGTCAGAGTTCTCTGCAATGACAAAATCCTTGCTCTAGTTTCTTTGAAAACCACTGTCATTTTAAAGGTTACCCGGGGAGGGAGGGAGGTGTAACAACCAACAGGACTAGAATTCAGAAACATTTAATAAGAGGAATTATAAAGACAAGCATCATACTGAAAAGGACAGGATGGGTCCAGCTGCTTCTGATCTCTTCTACCAAAATCCAAGACCTGGAGAGAAGACAGCCACCCCTAATTGGTTCTATTGATTGCCCTGAGTTAATATTCTCTTGTTTCCTTGCATATTTAACCATCTTTATCACTCTTCCTCCCTTTCTCAGCACCCCAATCTGCTGGCCAGCCTGGCACCTACACCCCACTCTTTCCTCTCATCTATCCCAAGATAGTTTTGGCTAAACGTATGAAAGTAATGGTGGCTTCAAGGACAAATCTCCAGACTCACCCTCCATTCATAGGTCCCCACTGTCACCGTCTGGTACAGTGTCCCTAGGCAGCAGCTTCAGCCTGACAACGCTTCAGGGATTCGTGTCATTTTACATCTGCCTAAAAGTATAATAACAGAGGTTACTATATATAATAAAGGAAGTTAAGCCATACTGGCTGACAGTGGTCCCCACAAGAACCCCACAAGTAGACTCACAAAAACCCCAGTACCAAACACAAGAAACCCCCTTTCTAACTGTTGTGGCCACAACAGTTAGTGGCCACAAAATGAAACTGATTATCTGCAAAGCCCCTTGGTTGCCTCTCAGGGCTTGAACGTATCCCCTTCTTACTGAAGGCACCACACATTTAGGAGCAGGGGCTCTGATGATTCGAGGTGGATCTAACCTAAAAGCCTCTTTCCTTGCAGTTTGGCTATCATGGTTCCAGAAAATACTATGCAAACTGCCAAGAGAGAGCACTGATTAGCAGGTCTACCCGGCTCCAATGCCTAGGAACCATAACCATGACCTGAATGCCACAATATGCATGAAAGAGTAATAAGTGACACTCACATGTCAGTGGCAACTAACAGCTGTCTAATTGAACGTAGGGCCCTTTCTCTAAGTTGTCTTGGCTCAGGCATTTTGTCACAGTTATAGAACACTGTGACTAGCCAGTCTTAATATATTTTCTTTTTCCTGACTCTCATGGCAAAGCCCTAAAAACTAACTGATGCAGCACTCCCCATCCTTGGAAGACCTTTTCCCTCATCAGAAGAAGAAGTTCTCTCCTCTTCGCCTTCATCTTAATATCTTATCTGCCTCAATGTCCAGGCTCAGATGTAACATGTTAAGTATAGCTATAAGCAGTGCAGAGGGTGAAGAGAAGGTTCTGGCACCTGGGTATGGGCAGGGCAGGTGCTAGGTCCTCAGCTCAGATCCCTCTGCACCAAGCCCCAACCTTTAGCCTGAGAAGCAAGCATGTCTTACCAAAGGCTTTTCATTCTTCCAAGGACGTCATAATCTTAAAAGTCTGAGAAGTGGGTATTTCTAACATGACTTTGTCCTTGGTCTTTGCAAAAGAGCATGCAGACTTTCTCCAGCTGAGCAACAGCTTCCTTGCTCACGCTGCCTTAGGGCAGGCCTTTGTTGTCCAGAAGGGACACCGAGTCACCTCTAGTTCTTTCATAGGAGAGAAATTGTTCCATTTCTGTACTATTCATACTTTTTTAAAAATAGGATTTGACATTTTATGAAATCAAAATGAGGTCCGAGGGCTGGGGTGTGGTTCACTAGATTTGAGGGATTTCTCCGCATGCAGAAAGCCCTCGGCTTGATTCCTAGCCCTGAATAAAACTACGTGGGGTGGAAGCAGGAAAAGCAGTGAGTTCAAGGCCATCTTGGAGACATGACAATTCCTTCCAAAAAGGGAAAACAAAAACAAAGAAACAAACCAAAAAGATCATGAAGTCAGAATTAGTGAGGAAAGCATTATGAAAAAGATGAAGACATATGAAAGAGAGCCGAGGGCTAAATGTAGGCTTACAGACATGGACTCAGATGTGTCACAAGTTAACCCCAGAACCCCATGGGTTCTGCTTCTTTTTTATTTTTATTATTATTAATCTGTTCTTGTTACATTTCAATGGTTATCCCATCCCTTGTATCCTCCCATTCTTCCCTCCCTCCCATTTTCCCCTTATTCCCCTCTCCTATGACTGTTCCTGAGGAGGGTTTCCTCCCCCTGTATATGCTCATAGGGTATCAACTCTCTTCTCGGTAACCTGTTGTCCTTCCTCTGAGTGCCACCAGGTCTCCCCCTCCAGGGGACATGATCAAAGGTGAGGCACCAGAGTACGTGAGTAGAACATTATGATAGGCAGATTTGGGCCCAGGCGTCCCGCTCAAACTAAGGCACCAGCCAAGGACAATACAGGCAGTAAACTTTAAACCCCTACCCAGATCTAGCCAAGGGTCAGAACATTCTCCACAGTTGAGTGGAGAGTGGGTTCTACTTCTTGAGCTTCTGAACTGAAGCCTACTATCAGCTCTCAGCAGCAGAATTGCTACTGAGAAACAAATCAGCCACACCCATCCAGGCACACCCAACTCTGCATTTCTACACTCAACTAAAGGACACTCTTGTAGGTTCAGAGACCCAAGGATTTGGGAATTGCTCCAGGAAACATTGGGTTGTTATGAAAAAGATAATCAGATGTTTAACATATGAATTTCTTCCCTCCCTGGTGGAAGCACCCAGCATGTTTTCAAAGAGAACTCTGGAAGTTGAGTTTTGAACCACCTCACTCCCTGAGCAGTTGTGCCCTTTCAGTCAAGTCACTTTACATCTGTAGACCTAGCTTTGTCCCCCAAACTGGAGGAGATGGACCAGGGTCCCCCTACACAAGGACCTCATAGTGTGAAGGGACTTACTCCCCAAAGTGGCCCTAACTATTAGCACTGAGCCAGAAAGGAAATGTGGCTCTTCCTAGACTAGAATGAGAAGCTAATCTCACAGAAAGCCCAAAGGTCTGAAAGGTCAGCCAGGCTGCAGAGAGGCCAGCAAGCACTTGCCTTCCAGAACCATGAACCCCACAGGGTTTAACAAGCCATGAAAGAACCCTGTCCATTGTGCATCCTAAAATGGATGCAGTAGGCACTTGTCCTCATAGGAGATGCCAATTCCCTTTCGGTTTCTGCTTGCTTTGTGCTTATGTTTGAAATATCAGACTCCTTGGGCGTTCTTGCTATGCTCTGTTGTTTGCACATCCCTTCTGTCACAGATTTGGTGCTGCTGTTTGAGCACCTTCCATGTGCTAGAAAGTTGGCTGAATGCAAAGACCCAACAGTGCATAAGCAGTGAAGGTCTTTGGACTCCCTGACAGTAACTGGTGTAAGCACGGATACAAGTGATGATGTCGGCAAATGACACCCACATTAGAGGCCCCAGGTCTAAGTTCAATGATGAACATAAACTGGATCCTCGCAAAAGAGAAAACCGTCAACAGCCATTACTTTAAAACCAGCAGAGTTAGTCAGACCTAAGAAAACTCTGCTCGCAGTTTCAGCAGCAGCATTGCTTCCAGGCCTATGAACATCTTTCTTGGAAGCATGTGTGTGAGAGCACAATGGTTCACATCATGGCGGGTAGGAGACAGTGACATGGGAAGAAAAAAAAATCATGGAAAGCAAACAAGGTATATCTTTTTTCTGGGTCACATCTCCAGTGACATCACCTACAATAGGTTCCTCCACTACTACCTCCTAATAATGCTAACACATTATGAATGAATCCACCAGCAGATTAATTGCTTTTGTCAGAGTCCTCTTAAT
Source organism: Acomys minous (assembly GCF_964271855.1). Classification (NCBI taxonomy): domain Eukaryota; kingdom Metazoa; phylum Chordata; class Mammalia; order Rodentia; family Muridae; genus Acomys; species Acomys minous. The sequence goes on along the minus strand of NC_140492.1, from coordinate 108,367,832 downwards.
TTGACCATGTCCCAAAAGTCCCTGAGAAGGTGTCTTAATTACTGTTACATAGTTGCTGTGATAAAACACCACGACTAAAGCAACTTATAGAAGGGACGGTTTATTTAGGGCATGAGGCTCCAGCCACATAAGAGTCCGGCGCTGTCAAAGGAGGGCAGAGTGGCAGCAGGTAGGCACGGTGGCAGGACCAGCAGAGAGTCCACATCTCAACCTCAAGCAGGAAGCGGAAAGGGAACAAACTGGGTGTGGTCCAAGGCTTTTGAAAACTCAAGGCCCTCCCCTAGTGACACACTTCCTCTGGCAAGACCACACCTCCTAAGCTCCCCAAACAGCATCACTAACTGAGGGTCATGTATTCAAATGCTCCACTATGGGGCGGGGAGGGGGGGAGGTGGAGGAGGGGAGGGTGTCATCTCATTCAAACCACCACAGCCTGCTGCAAACCCTTTAATGCTTAAGTGGACATTTAACACTTCATGTCCAAACCCTACTGCCAGCATGGCCAGCTCCGGAACCCTTGGAAACTTCGGGCCCTTTGCCAGAAGAAACTCTCTTAGACTGTCTCTGTAGGATTTCCTCAGAATTAGACTCTAAGGTAGAAGCTCAGAGATAGAAGTTCCTAAATTAGTCTATTTGGGAAGCGTAATAAACACCTCCAAGTGTTGGGGAAGAGAGGTGTGAGAGGGAGGGGCCATCAAATGCTGTTTTCAAGCCAGCTGGTGTTATGGGTGCCTAGAGCTCTTCCTGTTTACAAATTTGGGGATCAGAGCAGTAGCAGAGCGATAGCAAGCTGGGGAGAAAGGGCGCTTGGGTATTACACAGCAAGTCCTATCAGGTCTTTGGCTGAGGTCTGCTCCTGGGTGTGTTATTTCCTTGTTATTTTTGGCCTTCCCTGCTGGGCAAAATGCCCTGACGTTGCTTTGTAGAAAGCAGTAAAGTAAAGAGAAGCAAATACTGGCAGGGAAGTCAGCCAGCAAGCACAGAAGCAATGAGTCCTGGTGGAGAGGAACAGAGCACCCACAACATCTGCGACAAAATACCCTGCAGCTAGTGCTGTGCTTGTGACCCACACTTCCTCCTAAATGGGCTCTTGGTCCTTCATTGATTTTAAGCATCGCAAACCTGAAACTTCCCAGAGTGGTCTCAGTCCTCAGTTGCTGAAAAATGGAGCACATGTGGGGAACCTAAAATACATTAATGTGCTCCTAACATGAGTTGGAAAGAAGGAAGAGAGGAGGATGTAAAGCAAGAAAGGCACGCGAGGTCACAGAGGTAGACACACTAGTCAGAGTGCTCATCACTGTGACACAGTGCCTGATGTGTGTAACACTGGTCAGAGTGCTCACCACTGTGACACAGTGCCTGATGCGTGTAACACTGGTCAGAGTGCTCACCACTGTGACACAGTGCCTGATGCGTGTAACACTGGTCAGAGTGCTCACCACTGTGACACAGTGCCTGATGCGTGTAACACTAGTCAGAGTGCTCACCACTGTGACACAGTGCCTGATGCGTGTAACACTAGTCAGAGTGCTCACCACTGTGACACAGTGCCTGATGCGTGTAACACTAGTCAGAGTGCTCACCACTGTGACACAGTGCCTGATGCGTGTAACACTAGTCAGAGTGCTCACCACTGTGACACAGTGCCTGATGCGTGTAACACTAGTCAGAGTGCTCACCACTGTGACACAGTGCCTGATGCGTGTAACACTAGTCAGAGTGCTCACCACTGTGACACAGTGCCTGATGCGTGTAACACTAGTCAGAGTGCTCACCACTGTGACACAGTGCCTGATGCGTGTAACACTGGTCAGAATGCTCTCCCCCATGACACAGTGCCTGATGCGTGTAACACTGGTCAGCACACTCACCACTGTGACACAATGCCTGATGCGTGTAACACTAGTCAGAGTGCTCACCGCTGTGACACAATGCCTGATGCATGTAACTTACGGGGAAGGTGGGTTCATTTTTCTCTCATGGTTTCATGGTTTCCCTGATCATGGGCCCAACACAGCAGGAGCACATGGCAGAGGGCGTCATTCGCCTCCTCTTGGCCAGGAACTAAAGAGAGTGAATGGAGTATGAGGAAGATTTTGAAACAAATTAAGAACTTCAAAGGCATACCCCACCTTCTACTTTTCAACACTCCCCAAAAATGACATCACATTACAAACCCTTCAAGGGATTGATCTATTGATTACATCAGAGCGCAACGGATCCTGTCACTTCCCCAAAGTTCATCAGGTGGCAACCATGCCACTAAACCATGAGCCTGTGAGGTACGTTTCATATTCAAACTGCGACACTGGCCTTGTCTAGCCTGGGTGAAGAGCTGTTGACGTCTGAGCTCAGTGGCCTGCTTGTGCTTCTCACACTGGAAGTGGAAGAGGGAGGGTGAGCTGTTTCCAGGATGAACATGCTAATGCGGGCTGGACAGATGGCTCGGTGCTTAAGAGCACTGACTGCTTTTCAGACGTCCCGGGCTTGATTCCTAGCACCCACATAGTAGCTCATAACTATAACTCCAGTTCTAGAAGGCTCCATAACCCTCTTCAGGCCTCCAGAAGTACCAGGCTTGCACACCAAGCACAGACATGCATGCAGGAAAAACATCCATACACTTAAAATAATAAAGTAATTTTTTTAGAAGAACATACTGATGGAATCCAACCATGCCTCCTGCCTCTTATCCACAGTGGCACAAAATGGATAAGCAGCATCGGCCAAAGGGACTCACTTGTCCATTTCTGCTGTCATCTGGACAAGAAACATAGTCTACCTACAAGGGAGGAAGAAGTGAGAAGTGAGAACAGTATTCCTTCCATTATTGCGCCATCATAGAACCTAAGGATAGAGACTACAGCTAAGGATGAGACTTTTAACAATGGCTACTTCACCTTTTATCTATTGGATTTTTAGGCTAACATGCCAATTTTACCACATAAAGCCATTTCATTAAATAATACTAGGTGATTTCGGTATTGGGAGTCAATAATTCAATACTTTAATTTTTCTTTGACATCTTCCTTTTAAATGTGACTGTAGATATAGAAGGCTTAGCTTCTCAGCTTCGCAAACCACTAGTTCACATTTATCACATACATCAACAATATTGTATTATGTCCATATTTCTGTTTCCTTATGAAGACTCTCTCAACTGTAAAGCTTCTTTATTTAATGTGCATCTATGTGGACCACCTGTAAATGCAGTTATGTTTAAAATAAGTAAATCACTTACTTACAAACAGGAAAGTGCAGGTAATAAAAATCATTTCACAAATATTCTGTTTTTATTGCACATATCATGGCATCTATTCTTTTGTTGGTCCTTTTGGTTGTTGTTGTTTGTTTGTTTGTTTTGCTTTTGTTTTTGTTTTTGAAACAGGGCTTCTCTGTGTAGGCGTGGCTGTCCTGCACCAGGCCAGCCTCAAACTCACAGAGATCCACCTGCCTCCCCCTCACTGAGTGCTGGGATAGCAGGTGTGTGCTGCCACGCCCGGCTTCATGGCATCTAAATAGTGATTGGTCTAGTGGTTTCATCTGGTGCTGGGAAGGTCTGAGTTGACTTAGAAGAGCAACCTGGAGGGATGGTTTTCAGCATGTCTGATGAAGTCACTGTAGGTTCTAAATTATTTATTTTAGTACTACATTTTTCAAGTGTGTGCATGTGTGTGTGTGTGTGTGTGTGTGTGTGTGTGCATGCACACACACTATGATGCAAGTGTGGAGGTGGAAGGACAGCTTGCAAGGGTCAGTTCTCAGATGATCAAGTTTGAACCATCTTGGAAACCTAATGATCTGATTTAATTGTTCTGAGTTGGAATGGGGTTCAAAGGCTCTCTAAAAGTAATAAACAAACAAACAAACAAACAAACAAACAAATCTGTGGTTAAATTGAATTAAAAGAGACCAAAATAGGAATTATCTTCCCCTTGTGGTGAGGGCGTTTCCTTGCAGACTAGATGCTCTCAATGACACTGATAAGCTAAGCCTTTTGAATGCTGAAAAAGGTAAGAGAAATGGATGCACTAGCTCCCCCAAATCGAGGAAGGGATGCCAGTAAGATCTGTCCGTGTTCTACTGACCAAGGAATAGCAGAATCACGTTCTCTCTGTTCCCTTCATTTTCCAGCTCAGAGCCCTAATCGGACACTAAGAAGCAACTGTTAGTGTGTGCTGTTAGTCGCAGGACACCTATTGTAGACTTTTCCAAACAGCTCAATTAGCAAGAGCCAGTGATTGTTTATGAGAAGAGAATCAGTGCACACGATATCACTGACATCCACAGAACAGGATCAAAAGAGCAGTCCTGTGGGAATTTACAGGTCTTCAAATGTGAATTATTATACTCCACACAGACTTCACTTGTGTGTGAAATGCTGTAACCCCTTGCTTTCCTTGTACACCTTGCCCGCTTTCTAGAAGTTCTCTTTTCATTTTGGTAAAACCAGGAAGAAGGAAGTATGTCCCAACCAGTGTCGCATAGTGTTGAAGGATGGTTTGAAGTGCTTTTGTTCTGTTTTTGCTAAGTGGCAGCTAATAGTGGTTGCTCTAGTGGTTTCCTCCGGTGCTGGTAAGGTCTAAGTTAAGGGAACTTGGAAGAGCCACCATGGGCACTAGCATATGGCTTCTGATTCCATTAATCTTGCTGAGATCAACAGTAAATCTTCTGGGAACTTTTGCAGTGATTCAGGAATAAATCATCTTTTCACATGTTTATTATTTGGTGACAGGAATTCTCTTTAAACGTGTGTCTTCCCAACAAAGAAATAGCACAATTCTTCAATGATTAGAAATTCGTTCCACAAATAAGAAATTTTACAAGATGCATCAAGTAGCCAAAATACAAGTGCATTTAAATACCACACAAGATGAGGCTGTATTGAACAAAAAATGTGGGTCTGGCTGCATGGTAGACTGTGTGCTTCCTATGTACAGGGCCCTCAGTTCCAAACACAGAAATACACCTGAGATAGCGTGTGTGCTTCTTGTGTTCGTGGCCCTCAGTTCCAATCTCAGAAATACACCCGAGAAAAAGAGCTCACACAGGACCTCAGCTTGCAGGAACGAGAAATAAAACTTGAGCTTCGTTAATGAAAAACTCTAATTATCATTTAAATTACAGGGACGAAAATGGATGCACTGAGTGGGATTTAAGAAGCAGACACAGTTCTAATCACTTTTTGCCTCTCCCAAAGCTGCTTCCTTACGCACTGGTGATAGAAAGCGAGAGCAAGAGAAGCCAAAGGCAAGCGCAGGCCACTGGCAACCCTGATCACAGGCACAGTCACCCAATTCTGCTGGCTTATCAAACGTTTGCTCTCCTTGGTATAAAGGTCACAATTCTTATTTCATTTGAAAAAGCATCAATAGGCTCCCTAAGTTTTAAAGCTAGTTATTCTTTGTAATTATAGAATAATTATAGAAAATATTCATTCCACATAACTTTTTAATGCTGTAGAGCACATACAAATTCAAACATTAATTACAAAACAACCAATAGGAAGGAGGATAGTTCTGATTACCAGAGGACATTTATGGTCTTCTTTTAAGCACACTGTCATTCACCATACGGCAGGTGGCCTAGCTCCCACGTCCAGTCAATTGGTCCAGGTGCTGCTTGCTTCCAGACAAGAATGGGTGGACCTCAAGACCAAAGCTTCCAAGGTCCAGTTTCTCACTCAGAGATTGCTATAGCGCTCAGGGTGAGGCCTGTCACCTGGGCACTAGGCACGGGGAGAGGTGGAAAATGAGTTTTCTATGGAGCATTACAGTTTTGCTCTCTTAGGACAAAACTACAGGTCTCAGACGGCAGTGGAGACTCAGGAGCTCCACAAGCCCGTGGTGACAGAGAGTCACAGCCCCTTGTTTGAGCTGCTGTGCTAGGCACAGCAGAGGAAGCAGACAGACGTTGGCAACCCACTGGCAGGCAGGTCTGGTGGTGCTTCACCCGGGGACAGCACTGAGCTAGCGGCAGTGGTGGACCAGACCCCAGCAGCTGCAAAGGCAGTTTGCCATTGCTGCCTGACCACCAGGCATCCAGCGGTGGTGTGCCCCATAATAAATGAATTTTCCTTGGTCATGGTAGAGGAATGGTGAGCAAGAGAACATGAGCCGCGCATGAGCCGCCCTCCAGCAAGCAAGCAAGCCTTTATTTATAAACCTTGGGCAGCAGGGAAGGTGGTTGAGAGAGAATGTGTCTGATCCACTGGGGCCAAGGGTGGCAGGATACTTAATCTACATGCAGTGGTACAGGGTTACCTCACTTACATGCAGTAACACGGAGTCCTATCACAGGAAGGAGAAACAGAGCTTAATTATCTCATAGGTGAGGGAATAACTTCTAAATATGATTAAAGGTCATTTGCTGGTGGCTAGGATCTCCTCAGCATAGGGTGGGGTACCTCCAGGAATTCCCTGTGAAGGCCGAGCAAGTTCCTTATCAGGAAAGGGTCAGGCCTGTAATCTTCCCTGAGAGCTATGTGACACTCCTTACAAGGTCTGTGCTTCCCAGATCAGATGGAGGAGAACCCCGCTGAGAAAAGGGAGTCCACCTTCAGGGGCCAAGCACAAAACCAAATAACACATGTCAGAACTATATAAATGGGTAATCTAAAGTAGTGTCCTGTGATCTTGCAGGATACACAGGAGAAAAAGAAAGGTACTCGAGTGTGTTTCCTCATAGAAATAAGCACTCTCTCGGCTGGGTGAAGATCAGCAGTGGGAACTGAGTTCAGTGGCTCCATGCCCTAGTCAGGATCCCAGCCTCAGCTCAGTCCCACAGTTCACACTCCAGCATAGGCATGCCCAAGGCCCAGGGGTGACGCTCAGGTCACACAGTTCACACTGTGGCATAGGCATGCCCAAGGCCCAGGGGTGACGCTCAGGTCACATAGTTCACACTGTGGCATAGGCATGCCCAAGGCCCAGGGGTAAAGCTCAGGTCACACAGTTCACACTCTGGCATAGGCATGCCCAAGGCCCAGGGGTGAAGCTCAGGTCACACAGTTCACACTCTGGCATAGGCATGCCCAAGGCTCAGGGGTGAAGCTCAGGTCACACAGTTCACACTCTGGCATAGGCATGCCCAAGGCCCAGGGGTAAAGCTCAGGTCACACAGTTCACACTCTGGCATAGGCATGCCCAAGGCCCAGGGGTGACGCTCAGGTCACACAGTTCACACTCTGGCATAGGCATGCCCAAGGCCCAGGGGTAAAGCTCAGGTCACACAGTTCACACTCTGGCATAGGCATGCCCAAGGCCCAGGGGTGACGCTCAGGTCACATAGTTCACACTGTGGCATAGGCATGCCCAAGGCCCAGAGGTGAAGCTCAGGTCACACAGTTCACACTGTGGCATAGGCATGCCCAAGGCCCAGGGGTGAAGCTCAGGTCACATAGTTCACACTGTGGCATAGGCATGCCCAAGGCCCAGGGGTAAAGCTCAGGTCACACAGTTCACACTCTGGCATAGGCATGCCCAAGGCCCAGGGGTGAAGCTCAGGTCACATAGCTCACACTGTGGCAAAGGCATGCCCAAGGCCCAGGGGTAAAGCTCAGGTCACACAGTTCACACTCTGGCATAGGCATGCCCAAGGCCCAGGGGTGAAGCTCAGGTCACATAGCTCACACTGTGGCATAGGCATGCCCAAGGCCCAGGGGTAAAGCTCAGTCCCACAGTTCACACTCTGGCATAGGCATGCCCAAGGCCCAGGGGTAAAGCTCAGGTCACACAGTTCACACTCTGGCATAGGCATGCCCAAGGCCCAGGGGTGACGCTCAGGTCACATAGCTCACACTGTGGCAAAGGCATGCCCAAGGCCCAGGGGTAAAGCTCAGTCCCACAGTTCACACTCTGGCATAGGCATGCCCAAGGCCCAGGGGTAAAGCTCAGGTCACACAGTTCACACTCTGGCATAGGCATGCCCAAGGCCCAGGGGTGACGCTCAGGTCACACAGTTCACACTCTGGCATAGGCATGCCCAAGGCCCAGGGGTAAAGCTCAGGTCACACAGTTCACACTCTGGCATAGGCATGCCCAAGGCCCAGGGGTGACGCTCAGGTCACATAGCTCACACTGTGGCAAAGGCATGCCCAAGGCCCAGGGGTAAAGCTCAGTCCCACAGTTCACACTCTGGCATAGGCATGCCCAAGGCCCAGGGGTAAAGCTCAGGTCACACAGTTCACACTCTGGCATAGGCATGCCCAAGGCCCAGGGGTGACGCTCAGGTCACATAGCTCACACTGTGGCAAAGGCATGCCCAAGGCCCAGGGGTAAAGCTCAGTCCCACAGTTCACACTCTGGCATAGGCATGCCCAAGGCCCAGGGGTAAAGCTCAGGTCACACAGTTCACACTCTGGCATAGGCATGCCCAAGGCCCAGGGGTGACGCTCAGGTCACATAGCTCACACTGTGGCAAAGGCATGCCCAAGGCCCAGGGGTAAAGCTCAGTCCCACAGTTCACACTCTGGCATAGGCATGCCCAAGGCCCAGGGGTAAAGCTCAGGTCACACAGTTCACACTCTGGCATAGGCATGCCCAAGGCCCAGGGGTGAAGCTCAGGTCACACAGTTCACACTCTGGTATAGGCATGCCCAAGGCCCAGGGGTGAAGCTCATTTCACACAGTTCACACTCTGGCATAGGCATGCCCAAGGCCCAGGAGTGAAGCTCATTTCACACAGTTCACACTCTGGCATAGGCATGCCCAAGGCCCAGAGGTGAAGCTCAGGTCACATAGTTCACACTGTGGCATAGGCATGCCCAAGGCCCAGGGGTGAAGCTCAGGTCACATAGTTCACACTGTGGCATAGGCATGCCCAAGGCCCAGGAGTGAAGCTCAGTACATAGTTCACACTCCAGCATAGGCATGCCCAAGGCCCAGGGGTGAAGCTCATTTCACACAGTTCACACTCTGGCATAGGCATGCCCAAGGCCCAGGGGTGAAGCTCAGTTCACACAGTTCACACTGTGGCATAGACTTGCCCAAGGCCCAGGGGTGAAGCTCAGTACACAGTTCACACTGTGGCATAGGCTTGCCCAAGGCCCAGGGGTGAAGCTCAGATCACACAGTTCACACTGTGGCATAAGTTTGCTCAGGACAGAGGACCTGCTATACTTCTCCAGGAAGGCCCTGGTTCTCAACAAACTCAAGCCACATCATCAACCATCCTGGCTCCCAATCCTCCCCAACACAACTGAGCTGGGGAGCACCACTCCTATGAGCCACAAGCTCCTAATCACCCCTTCAGTGTCGGATTTCTAGCTATACACTCGGGGTTAGACCGTGCCCCCTGAAGGGGAAGACCCAAGCTAGAGCCTTTCGAAGCATTGGCTCACATTTGGTGTACAAGACATATAAAAATCGAGAGAGAAATCTTAAAAAACAAAAAAGAAAACAAAAACAAAAACCATAACAAAACAAAACACCTAAGAAAAATTGGTCAGATTTTAGGTCTTCTGAAAGAAAATGTGAACTTTCTTGGCAAAAATATATTAGTGAGGTGACTGAGGGTGTGCCACCTTGTCCTGACCTTCCCGTCATTCATTTCCTGTCTGCTAAGGCACTGTCAGTCCATAATCCCCTGCGCAGCCGCATCTTTCTTGGCAACACATCCAAGACTCTCCATGATCCTGCCCTGATGGATAACCAAAATGTCTGCTGAAGGTATTACCAAAGAAAATATTACCAGTTTCCGCTGCCTATACCTGGCAATTACGTCATTGTGATTTTGCTTTTTAACTCTACTTTTCTTTATGAAGGTCGCATGTCTGATCTTCACTGTCACTTTGTGACAGGAGCCTGCTCTTGACCACCAGCTTAAATAAAGGACTCCTATTTGGCCCTATATGCACAGTGATCTTTCTGGCCTGAACTATAACATTAGTACCTGAGTTACGACACGCATCCATGATGAGTTTGTCAATTTTCATGTTTTCTGTACAAAATAAGGTGAAGAAAAAAAAGCATAGAATTCAGAGCTTGTATCATTATTTTCATTGGGTGTCTCTGTCACTCTTCTATTGCTATGAAAAGAAACCATGACCAACACAGTACATATTTAACTGGGGACTTGCTTACAGTTTCAGAGGTTTAGTCCATTATTATTATAATGCATACATGGTGATAAACACCACTCTACAGAGAGAGGGATGCTGGGCCTGGTACAAACTTTTGAAACCTTAAAGCCCATTCCCAGTGACACACTTCCTCCAACAGGCCACACCTCCTATCCTTCTAATCTCAAACACTACCACTCCCTGGTGACTAAGCATTCACAAAAATGAGCGTATGGTGTGTGTGAGGGCGGGGAAGCATTTGTATTCAAACGAGAGTAGGCACACGTGAACATCATTGCGTGAATGTACTTTTAGCTCATTACAATTAGAATGGTCATTTCCTCAGATTTTTCTGATAAACTATACTATGCCTCTGCAGGATCCAGGTGGAATAAAAATTGTGTTAATCTCACCTGAAAACTTGGCCTCCGACCAGAAGAATTCTTAAATAGAACCTTATCTGCCTCTGCCTTTCTTCCCAGGAGGAGGAAACCTGACTCACCCCTCCCTCGTTGCCACTGAGAGCTTTGTCCTCTCTTCTCTCCTCCAACTGAGACCAGCTCATCTCTGTTTTCTATTCAATAGCCCTGAAGGATTTGACAATTGTCAGCAAAACCACCTGAGCTCCTCTGGCACTTCACAAATCTATCCTTTCAAAGTGTAATCATTTGTTTAGCTTCTCAGGATTCTAGTATTCCTCTGGTGGCCATCAGCTGGCGGCCAATATTCCCACATAACCCATCCTGTTACTCTTACACAGTAGAAACTACGAAAATTGAAGACCATGGCTTCATCTCCTCCACGTTTCAGCTCTGAATGGTAGCACACTAGAAACCTGTTAAACTTTTAGTGAGTAGCAGGACACTATGCAGTCCCAGGATTGAGAAACATGCCCCTTGGGTAGGCTTCCCAGCTCTCCCTCTTTATGAGCTGTCCAATCTAAGACAAATTATTTAACCTCTCTGTACCTCACTGTCTTCCACTGTGAACAAATACAGCAATTTTTTCTTAAGTTAGTTTACGCGGTAAATGAATGGGGTATAAGCAAAGCACTTAGGGTTACGTGCTGCAAAGAACAGCTACCACGATTATTATCTAAGCTTCAAAACGAAGGCTTGTTTGTACCGTGATGGCTACTGGGGCCTGATCTGAATTCTAGAAGTCTGTTCAAAGCAAGTGAAAATGCCAGCCCACTGTATTGTTGTTTTGTATGAACGGGACATGTTTCTTTTAACTGTAAGGTGTAGCTACAACAGTTTTATGATTCTTGTTCTAATTCCCATTTCCTTTGATTCTCGAAGCCCTAGTTGCCTTTGTTCTATTTTTGTGTGTGATCAAGGAAAGTGATGTCTTTATCTTCCCTTGTGAGTGTGTCCATCAGTGAGACAGCTGTCCTCAGATGGAGAAACCAACCATCTCAGTGTGTCTGGAGTTTAGAAGGTTCTGGAAACACAGAACTTTTACTGCTAAAACTAGGAAGATCCTCGCCAGCTTACCCTTACAACTATTGCATAACAGATGTAGTTCCAGGAGGAAAGGGTGTGGTGGTGCTGGTCTCCTCAGACACAGTATAGGTCTTGGTACAACACCTGTTGCCTTGACTGGCTTTCTCCAGTGCTGGGGTCAAATACAAAGCTTAGCATATACTCTCAATTCATCTCCTCTGCCACTGAGCTGCACTTTGATTTTTAATTCTACCAATTCCTTGTAAGAATCTAAAAAGGGCAACTGCACAGAAATAATTAATTCTAAAGGTCAAGCTTCTAGGCTTCATTTTTTACCACCATTGTGCTCTCTGGGACTTTGTCCTTATTTATTTATTTATTTTTTCTATTTCCCTCTGATCATTTTTGTACCTGTTATTTTTCTTTTAGGTCAACTCAGATCAAAACATACTCTTGGGATAATGCCCAGGTTATCCTGGTTGGAAACAAATGTGACATGGAAGACGAGCGGGTGATCTCAACGGAGAGAGGCCAGCATCTAGGAGAACAGCTTGGTAAGACACAAGTTAAAAAGAGAGAGAAAGCTTGGTAATTGTCACACTGATCAGAGTCGCAGGTGTGTGTGTGTGTGTGTGTGTGTGTGTGTGTGTGTGTGTGTGTGTGTGTGTGTGAAGTTGGTCAAGAGACCTTGAAAAATAGCAGGCCTTCTGTAAGGCATGAGCGCATCTCCTCTCGTTTCCTGTGGCATTGCTTGAGTTCAGGCACAACTAGAAATGAAAGTGATAACAAGAACTTTGGTCTTAGCTCAAGGAAAATTCTAATTCCTATTTCATGAGAATCACAGGTCTGCCTTCCCTGTTTCTCCATTTTGTTTTGTTTTAGTGCACACACATAATTTTGCATTGAGTTGAGTACTTTATAGTGACTACTATTTTTCTCGGGTTCCTGTTAAGTATAGTAAAAACAAAAAATAATATGTTTTAGATTTTGGGCTTCAGAACATCAGTGGTGAGCCATGGTACTGTTAAAAAAATCTTTTTTATTTTAGATGTTTTATTTTATTTTTTTGGCACACACATTTTTATATTATTACACATAAATTAAAAAATGTCATAATCAGGGACTATATAGCTGTTACATTCATGGTGTTTTGGCTAATTGTATTTGGCAGCCTTGTAGAAAACATCTTTCCTATCTTGGTGATTCTAAAATTCTGAATGAGAATCAATATTTATCATATCTCATTCTGTCGACTTAAAACATCTATCTAGACCTAAGGACATCTTAAGCCCTAAACAGCTAAGCTTAATGGTAAGACTAAACTAGCTCGTCTTCAACCCCATCAGAGACTTGAGAAGGAACAAAATTAATTACTTGAATGAACCACAAGTGCAGGTTAGCAGCTTCCAAAATGAGGGGCGGAGGTAGGAAGGGAAATGACAGAGACAGTTGACTGCTTGAACAGTCACCCAAAACTCTCTATTATACTGGCATATAGTCTGCAGCCTTGTGGCCCAGTATATCTGACAGACATATTTGTGAGGCAGGAACTATTGAGGACTTGCTTACTCTGGCTAGGCAGAGATTGGCCTTAGACTCTGCCTACATCCAAGCTTGCCCTTTTAAAGGCAGAATTCTGTGGCAGAAATGAGGACATTTTGCGAGTGGCTGGTTTGCCATATTTAAAGCCATCTCCACAAGGAGGTTCAATTGATGCTCATTATCTTCTTTGAGGTAGGCTGAGTATTACTGGGAGATAATCAGTCTTATTGTCAAATAATCTTTAAAATAATAGAAACATCTTTAAATTCCAGATTCTATAGGTCTCTGAGGTTTTTGAGTACCTTATCTAACTATTTTACTTTATCTATAGAATCATATCTATCTGTTAAACCTAGGATGTATATTCTTGTGATAAAAACAGACCATTAATTGACATGAGCATGAGTTTATCAAATAGCAATTAGCTTGTATTAACTATCCTAAACCACCTATTATAGCATTTGCAAAGTATTGGAAGTAAACCATGTATTATAATTGAGTTGCATGGGTACAATACCTCATATCAGAGTAGAAATATCTATACCAATGAATCAAAACTAACCTTATTTGTGAGTAACAATATTAAGGCCTTAAGTTGAGAAGTAGATTCAATAATCTGCTTTTTGTCTTATCTTCCCTGTATATTTCTATATTCCACCTTCTTTCGTTTCAACCCCTATCTCCATATCCACGAAAGAATGATAAACGAAAAGAGAGACTTCCCTGAGTCCAACCTTGTTTTCTCTCTGAATAAGACCGATATTAACTTGTAACCAACTCCCACTGAAAATAATCATCTGTAGCCCAGGAGAACAGCCAAAAACCTACCCAACCTCCCTTTGGGGAAATCGGGCATCATTCTCTTAAGGTTTCTTGCCTGATTTGGGGTGAATAATACCTTTGTAGGGGACAAAATAAAATTGGGGAAAGTGGTTAAACAAACCAGGAATACCATTTGTGATCTAGTTACTAAGTGTTGAGAAATTCCAGGCTTAATATAAGTCCTGCATGGGACAGTCTGAAATACTGCCAGTAAAAGGAAATGAGGTATTGTCAGTAAAGACTACCATGGAGCACAAACATCGAAGAGAGTTAAAGTGAGAGGACAACGAGCAGGAAAGGTACAATCCCAGTCCTGCAACCTCGTGTTACGCATACATCCAGAGAGGATGCAGCAAGAGGTTGCTCACAAAGGACCTCGGCACCAGGTGGCGCCCTCCCTCTGCTCCCCTTTTCTCTTCTGTAACAATGGCCTCAACTCAGTTGATCCCAGTAATGAGGCGCAACCCAAAATTTGAAAACCACCATCACGTGATGGATGAACTGAGCTTTGCTCTATTTTTGGAAGCTTGGACTGTCGAAGCACAGCCATTCCCTGTGGCTCAGTCTACCACTGGGAAATCCCAATTGCAGAGTAAGAGTCCATTCTCCAAATGTTACTATCTCCCTGTGAGGCCAATGAGCTCATTATACTGAAAGCTGTCACAGCATGGCAACAGAGACCCGTCTAGGAGACTTCCTTGCAACCGGCTATGAAAACATCACTAGTCTGATATTTAACCTTGCTATAGATGCTTATTAGCCTTTATATTCTCTGACATAGGACCTCTCCACATGCTATCAGTGTGTAAGAGTCTTAGAAGATTGGTGACTTTTCCTAGTGCCTCAGGAAGATAGGACTGGAGACGAGTAGGTCTTGGGAGGCAGAGGCAGATAGATCTCTGTGAGTTCGAGGCCAGCCTGGTCTACAAAGTGGGTCCAGGACAGCCAAGGCTACACAGAGAAACCCTGCCTCAAAGAGGGGGGTGGGGTGGAACATTGGAGGACATTACCCTGTGGCTTCCTTGGACTCCCTTCACTTTCTCTGGATTTTTCATCTAGCTAGGTATATGCACCTGGGAGAAGAAAGCACTCCACACAAGCAAGCTGTCTTTATAAGTAAGGCTAAAAACTGTTTGACTCCAGGAAAAATCGAGTAGCATCAAGAACAAGTCAATGTCACTGTCACAAAGAGCCAAGTGATAGCTTTATTTTACAATCCAATGAACAACTTGGCTGTTGAGAAGATCAGGTGTGGAAGAGATGTTAGAATGGTGGAATTACTTCTGGGGATACTTTCAGTAGCATGCACACAAGCGCACACACACACACACACACACACACACACACACACACACACACACACTCTCACACATCCGCTCCATTCACTGAACAGATGTGGAAAAGCTTCTCAAATTGAGAGACAGATTTTATGCTCCTGTGCAAAATCTTCCAATAGTCTCTAATTGACTTTTTTTTTTTTTTTTGCTTTTTAGCCAATAAAACTCAGCAGTTGTCATAGCAACCAGCAAATGTGCCTTCTTGGTGATCATTTACCTCCAGTGTGGTTCATTTGCCTCATCACACTACACACCCTCTACAAATGATCAGGAGAGACAGATCTGAAAACTAATAACTCTCTTAACCTAAATTACAAGGTTTTGAGGGGTTTTATTTTGGAAAAAATAGCAGTAAAATTGCATTTCTCAGAGATTAGGCTTTCTTTCTCTAAAGGTTATTACTATGTCTTGGCAGATGGCTCAGAACAGCTGCTTTATTTATCTGTTTATGTTTAACTCTCCATTATTGATGATTATTTCTGTATATCACTTGCTCGTCCAAATGAGGGCACTGGAGCAAGGTATACTATAATAGAGGCTGAGGTCTAGGAAGAGGGTGCTCTTATCAACATGATTTTTTTTTGTCACCAGAAGGTGTTTATTAAGGGTTTACAATATTCAGGCAATTTGACAGATGACTCTACCTTCTAGAAGCAACCGTCATAGAGTCTGTGAGTGACAATACAGACAATGAACATTTCCTGGCTGTTCCTCTCCTGGCTGTTTAATTCCATTTTGCCCTGAGAAGTAGTTCCTGGTCATTAATTCTGGGGCTCCCGACCCCTCCCCTTTGTTCAGCACTGTGTCCCCTCTCCTAGGCAGGCATCCCCTTCAGCTGCTTCCTGCCCCCCTGGCCCGCCACACCCTTCCACACATACTTCCTTGGAAATTCTGCTTCTCTGGGGGTTTTAACGCTACCTACCAACAGGGAAATCAAACACCAGCAGTGAGCTCATGACTAAGACTCAGGTACTTATTTCCAGTTGAAACAACTGGGGCTTCAAATGAATTTATCAACACCAATACAGACTAGCTGCCCAACCCCAACTCTCAAGTGTTCCGAGTTAAAACCTAGAAAGCTACACTATATACAAAAAACACTTGTTGTATCATATAATACTAATTTTTTAGTACTACACCCCACTTACTTCCATGATGGGAGTGTTGGAAGAGAGTTGATTGCTGCCCAAGCCGAACATGATCTTGTGGTTGGTGTAATTCTCTTTATGCATTTTAAAACATTTACTCTATTACAGTACAGCCTAATACAAGATAGAAAAAAAAACCGCTGCATTTTTTATTTACAAAGCTAAATTTTGTCAATTATAGGCAGACTCCAACAGAAAGGCATCTGTGAATTTTTCAAAGATGTATTTGTTTAATGTAGATGAGTGCTCTGTCTGCATGGACACCTGCGTGCCAGAAGAGGGCATCAGATCCCAATATAGATGGTTGTAATTTGACCATTTGGTTGCTGGGAATTGAACTCCAGACCTCTCGAACAGCAGACAGTATTCTTAACTGCCGAGCCACCTCTCCAGCCCATATATTTGTGAATTCTTAACCACATATGTTTACTTGGTAATTTCTGGTTCAAGTAGACAGTTTGCTTAAGGGAATCATCATCCTTTAAAATAGAAAAAGTTAACCCGTAGAATGGGCTACTCTTTCACACAGCAGCACCCCTGAAAGTGTGACGTGGGTCAGGTATAATACGCCATTGTTTCCCAAAAGATACAGGTGAATCAATGCAGGTAAATCCCAGAGCTAGTAGATTTGCCTCTAGGGTTGACTCTCTGTGGACTACAAGAGTTGATCCCATCAGCCAGGCGGCTCGAGCGTCCATTGAAGGAGAGACACCTGAAGGATAAGGAAGCGTCATTAGCATCCAGATGGGAAAGTCGGCCTCGGGACTTCAGTAGCCCTGATTCTGCTTGTAGCTGAGCCTGAAGGACCCCCATGGTGCTGATTTTTGACTTTGGCATCCTCAAATTTGTTCCTGAAAATCTCTGTTCTCCCTGACAGCCAGGGTAGGAAAGAAAATGGAAGGAACCATAAGTACAGTTGTTGGTCTGTGGGAGTTCTGAGCTGTAGGGGTCCTTCGACTGACCCTAAGTAACTTCCACCAGGTAAAAGTATAATAGCCATCTGTCCCCGAGGGCTAAGCTCTACTCCAGGCACTATAACCTTGAGTTATGGAATAGATTTTTGCGTTTAGTTTTATCTTAAAGTCCAGGAGGAAGTCCAGGCATGTGTATCTGTAAGCATGTGTGGCTATAAGCTTACTTAAGCTCCTCTTTATGGTACTCCCATGATCCCATAGTCCCACAATAGAAGCCAGGAATGATTCCATGGTTACTAAGAGTGAATTCTCCTGAATAAGTTTCATTCATGGGCAAACTTTCCTCTTCAAAGTACATCCATCAAATTGGTGCAGACATTTTCAAGGAGACTTGGGAAGATCCAAAAGAGAGATTGTGGGCATAGGTGTTGTTCACTAGTCAACTAGGACTTGATCAAAATCCTCTCAACTAAAACCAGTAAGGCAAGGCTTCTCGCTGAACTACCATAGGGTCGCACCATGAGACTGACTCTTGACGGACACAGAAGACAGATGCTTTACAATGAAACTTGGGGATGTGATGCAGCATGGTTTTTCATTTGTTCATTCATTCAGCCTTTCATTCTTCCATTCACTATTGTTGAGCATTCATCCTTGGTTAGGCACACGTAGTTGGAATATTCTAGTCTTCAGAGGGACACAAATACAGTGACTTTTACAAGCCACTCTGTGTGGGTCTCCAACAGAATTGAAGACCAGTTTTAGAGGAGATCAGGAGACTAAGAACATCTCCATCCAGAGGCATGTAGAAAGGCCACATTGACAGTGTCTGCAGTGGGCTTGAAGATAGAAAATAAAATGTTCATGGTTGGGGAAAGAGGTGATGGTGCCTTTATGAAGAAGAACTGTGTGCTGGAGAGGTCTAAGCCCATAAAAAGATGACATGTCACTGAGAGGCCATTTCCTAGACTGGAGAGACTGGAGTTGGCTCGACACGTTCTCAGGAGCCAGTGGCAGAGTTTAAAGAATAGAGTGGCAAGACCAGATTTCATTTCACACTAAGTACAAAGGTGCCATTGCCAAATTTGGGGTGTCTAATGTCAGGGAGAGTATAGGAAGAAAGTAGTATACATATTTGCCTGTATCTCAACATCAATTTCTCAGTTATTGGATATGTTGTTCTGACAGTATATTATATAAATTCTAAAACTAATCTTCATGTATTAGAATAGTGTTGAGTGTTTTAAAAGCTGGGTAATAGGATAGTAAATATTCTAAAGCCACTGGTTAAAAAGTACATTGGAAGTGATAGATAGGAAGAATGGAGCCCAACAGGAGTGTTGCTTGTCACAGGAACATGGTCAAGTGTCAATCAGTACGATAGTGTTACTCAGGGGATGTTAAAAG
Source organism: Acomys minous (assembly GCF_964271855.1). Lineage (NCBI taxonomy): Eukaryota > Metazoa > Chordata > Mammalia > Rodentia > Muridae > Acomys > Acomys minous. The sequence continues at coordinate 108,349,154 of NC_140492.1, read as the reverse complement.
ATCAGGCCAGGACCCCATCTCACACACACACACACACACACACACACACACACACACACACACACACCAAAACAATCAGAATCTCTGAAAATGCAGAATGTTCTAGTTTGCTTCCTGTTGCTGTGGCAAACACCATGACCAAAGGCAACTTGAAGGAATGTTTCTTTGGCTTAGCAGTTACAGTCAGTTGAGGGAAGTGAAGGCAGGAACCTAAGGCAAGCACTGAAGCAGAGACCCCGTTGGCTAACCTATTGCCTTGCTTCCTCTAGCTTGCTCAGATAGCTCTTTTCATACAACCCAGGCTGACCTACCCAGGTAGTACTGGCTACAGTGGGCTAGGCCTTTCCAGGTCAATTAGCAAGCAAGAAAATGCCCCCCACAGGCATTACCCAGAGCCAGTCTGATGGAAAGAATTGTTCAAACAAGATTCTCTCTTCTCAAGCACACCTATATTCATGTCAAGTTGACCAAAAGTAAATAAATAAATAAAACAAAATACCATCAACAACAACAACTGGGAAATACCCATCCTTGTCAACTTGAACACGCAAATGCTTCGGTAAAGCTAGAGAAACATATGTGGGCCTGGGGATAGAATCCCTCCGAGGTAACAGCCTGATGCTTACCATAGCTGATACACAGAGAGGCAGGACAAGGGGAGCTTGGAAGCTCTTCAGCAGGATGAGGACTTTACCTATTGCATAGCGCAAGTAGCCACCCCATTCTCGTCTATGAAATTTAACTTCTAAACAGTTGCCTCCGTTAAATCTATTCTTGTATGGTGTTAGGAATCTGTGTGAAAAGGTAGGTAAATCAAATCTTAAGAACCAGCCATTGAGGCTCTCTGTGCTCACATTAACTTTTTTCTAAAGTAAAAGATGCTACTATTTACACACACAGACACACACACACACACACACACACACACACACACACACACACACACACACACACACACACACACACACACACACCCCTAATCTCATTTCATAGGCATCAGCTTCTCGTTACTGTGCGAGCTGTCCTTGCCAAGGGCCACTTAGTGGCCGCAGCACCAAAACCGCAGAAGCATAAGCTGCCTGTGACATACACACTCCCATTTGGTCATTTTTTTAAGCTGCAACCATAACATTGCCTCCAGGCACTCCAGTTTAATGAAGGATACTCCCCCCTTTGGTTTTTTGGTTGTTGATGGTTTTTTTTAAATTATTTTCTCCTTTCCTCTGCAAAAACAGTTCCACCATAAATCCGGGTTGAGGAGTCAGCAACCCTGAGGAGCGTTGCTCCGTTGCTCCGATGCCTATTTTTAAAACTCAAACCACCTGCTCCACATTTGCACTGACTGCTCTTCAGCAGTTTTAAAGATTTTTTTAAAAAATCTTAATTGTAGTGTTTATGAAAGAACAGGGATTGCCAACTTCTGGATTTGGCAAGGAGTCCCAGCAATGCTATTTAAATGTTCTGAGTACCTGGCTGCACATAGCTGCCTGTGGAAAAGTGCAGACACCCTGCCATTATTTCCCCTGGCTCACACTCTTTCTGTCTAAGTTTTTCCCAGGAGGCAGAAAATAGGTCAAGGATACTCTATAATGTGTTTGGCATACTTAGCATGGTTACATCCATGTATAAAAAGGGAAGGGGCTTCCATCCACCTTCTCCTGGCCCTTTGAGTTTGCCCCATCTTATTAGCTCTTGGCAGATGACGTTTATTCCTTACAAAATGCTCCTTGTGAACAGCGAGGCCACGCATCCCAGGCATCCCACTTTGCTCAGCATGGTTCCAGTGACGTGGATTTCCCAGTAAACATCCATAGCACTCCTTTCAAGCTCAAAAGTGATCCACGCAGAATGAAAAGATGATGGCTTGGTGGATGATGCCACACCCTGCAGCACCTTAAGGGTGGACCCAATTTGCTCTTTGCTGTCAGGGCTCAGACATTCCCCACTGAATGAATTTGCAAGACCTTGGAAAACTCCTATTTTAATCATCACTTTCTTTAGTCAACAAAATCAACCTGCGTAGCCTTTTCTAGGGAGAAAAATCACACTACTTCAGATCTCTACAAATATTTGACCCCTGGGAAGCCCCATTTCCTTCCAAGAGCCACAGCATGCAAAACCATATTTTTGCTCAAGAGCTTCTAATTTCTCATCCTCACAAAACTGCCCATCCTCTCGTTTTCTTACTTGACTCCGAACCCACCTTGGCTCCCTTATCTCAGGATGATCTGAGTGCTGTGCACTTCTCAACCCTACACCCATGTTTGTCCTGTGCAGTATGTAAAATATGAATGAGTGAATCTGCTTCCAGGTAGTAAAGGTCTGTATAAATACATGACCTCATGGTCTTTTTTTTTTTTTAACAACACAAAGTGCTAAGAACAATGTTACTAAAAATTCAAAGCTGAATATGGGAAATGTAAACTGTCTCATTTTTTATTACCAGCATGACAAAACAAACAAAACTCATCTAGGTGAGTTTGCTGTGCTCTGTTTTGAAACGTGAAAGGTCTCAAGTCCAGGATGGGCCAGTGCAGCTGCCAGAGATCCAGATCTGTTCACGAGCTCTGCACCTTGGTCGGTATGAATTTCTTTCCCTCAAGGTAAAATTACCATAACTAGGAGCAGAAGAGAATAAATTCTCCCAGCCAGATTCTCAGGGAATTGATTTCTAATTAAAAATGCCTGTTATTATTTGCCCCCAAGAACAGTAAATGCCAAACACTTGTGAATACAGATGTGTTTGCTGTAACCATGGTATTATGTCCCAATAAGCCTACCAGGAATTTGAAAACACTGGAGGCTACAAATGCATCCAATACACTTAGCCCACCAAACATCAGACCAGTGGAGCCTTCCTTTAGCACACTCAGCCCAGTTAAAACAACCTACATCCAACGTAAACCCTATTTTATATTAATCTGGAATAGCTCATGTAATTTACTGACGACTGTTCTGAAATATAAAAGTAGCACCAGTTTTTAAAAAATGTTTAAAGTAAACAAATTGTCAGCCAAACTGTCCCAATGGTGTTTTTCTAATTTATTTTTTATTCTAGTGGCTGCTTCTAGGGACACTAAGGGAATGTCACTGAGTGGAACAGGCTCACTTGTCTTCCTGGCTGGGGTGCATGGACGACACTGCACATCCCTATGCTTTCCTGCATACCCAGTCCCCACTCTTGTAGACAGCAACAGGCCCTGATTGTGCTCACTCCTTTTCCTTCCCCTTCTGCAGATCAGCTCCATAATTCTCTGATTGTGCTCACTCCTTTTCCTTCCCCTTCTGCAGGTCAGCTCCATAATTCTCTGATTGTGCTCACTCCTTTTCCTTCCCCTTCTGCAGGTCAGCTCCATAATTCTCTGATTGTGCTCACTCCTTTTCCTTCCCCTTCTGCAGGTCAGCTCCATAATTCTCTGCTTGTGCTCACTCCTTTTCCTTCCCCCTTCTGCAGATCAGCTCCATAATTCTCTGATTGTGCTCACTCCTTTTCCTTCCCCTTCTGCAGGTCAGCTCCATAATTCTCTGATGGTCTCACCTTGGAAACTGTGGCTTACTAGAGCAGAGGTTAAAAAAGACCACGCCCTCCACATTGGGAATTTCAGAGACACCCTCTTTCCTTTATGGATTTTTGAAAGGATCCCCTCTCAATAGAAGTCATTTGTTAATGTAGTGTCGGGTGATTGCTTGTGCAGATTGTTAACCCTGCGTGCTCTGTTGGCCTTACTAACTTTGTTCACAACAGGGGACTCTCTCAAACCCAAGGCCCAGCCTATACCCTGTTCTATGCTGGCGGATGCTTAATCCCTGTGCACATGGAACCAGTGGTATTTCCTCTGTGAAAACCATTCAAGTAAATATCTGTTCTCTAGCTAGATAGCACAGCCTATCCCGGCTGGCTTTGTCACTCTTTAACTAAAATTAGTTTCCAATCATCTGAGTTGGCTTTATTTAAAAAAAAAAAATGTAATTGTTTGTAGGAAAAACTCTAAAGGCAGAATTCTCATCATCATCTTTTCTGCTCTAGAAGCCCAAAGAGCAAATCATTTGCTTCTGGAGTATTTTTTTTTCCTAAATACAAACCTTCAAGAGAAAATATGAATTAATTGCAATTTTCCAAATTTATCACTATAAAAAGGAAATTCATTTAAGTCACACTTGGTGTGGTTTTCTGTGTCTACTCTGGACAGGCCTATGAATGGAGCCAAATTCAAACATTCTGAAGAATTTTCTGACATTTAGAAATTGCTATCAAGGTAAATTTGCTTAAAGTACCAGGTACAGTTGCACCAATAAATCATGAAAGCCATTGCTTTGTAAAATAAATACATGCCAGTAAGAATTACCAATCATTAAAGCATGTTGCTCAGGAGAGCTAAGACTCCCCATGGCTGGTTTTATGAAGCCAACACAGATATCTGTACTGGGTGGGTCTGGCCCTGCCAGAAGACAAAAGATGGACATTAGGAATGTCCTGGAGGAAAGAGCGTGGCCTAATCCTTGCTGTGGGTTTCCGTTATGTGCAACGTATCTACACTTCTCAACTGTAAAACTGTGAGGATGCTACTTCACACTACAGTCTGGGACCAAAGCCATGCAAAAGGAACTGCACAGTGAACCTGGCATGGTGCTCCACAAAGGCCTCCCACCTATGATGTCAACGAAATCTCTTTAGTTTAGTCCCAGCTACTTGAAACTTCATTTCACTCACGGCTCTGTCTCATAGGCATCTCTCACAGCAGATGTAGCCTAATAATGGATAAATGCACATAAGTGCCATTGTAAATTGAAAAATCCTGTACAAAGAACAGTCACTAATGTTCGTGCCCACGGTTCAATAGGCTAAGGTGGAAATCTGTCTCCTTTATTCATCAAAAGCCTAATGAAATGTTATGACATTACAGAGGAAGGTTTGATGGCCTCGAAGGAACAAACTCCATTTGGAAAACACTTGGCACTGATTTGCATACAAACAATGGCTTTGTGTCTTGAATGACCCTTACCTCTCTAAGCTAAGAGAGAAACTTGACTTTCCCAGACATTAAGAGTCTTTATATTTTGAAGAAAAGCAAGAGTTATTAGTGGAAGTGGAACGATTCCATTCTTCTTCCTATTTTTCAGAACTGCCTTTCCTCATGGGTAAATAGGATTGTTTTGATTTTTTTTGGGGGGGGGGATATAACAAATTCCCCACAGGGCAAATCTAAAACAATATTATATGGAATTCCATGCTTGGTAAACTCCTTCCATAAATAATGCTGCTGACAAATTACTTACACGTTCAGTCCCTTCATAACAAAGAACAAAGAAATAAGTGACTCCCTTCCCTTCCATTTCAATGTACCAACTTCTCCCAACCAATTAATAGCTATCAATCCTGTAATTAACCAACATCTGCTGGGCACCTGCTTCTACTCGATGCTGCGTTAGATAGTTCCAGGGCTGGGGGAAGCCCAGTGCGGGAGGCATGGTTTAACTAGAGAGCAAAAAGAACCCAGTAGAGGAGGTTGACAGGGAACGGGGCGTGGCTGGCTCTTTGCATACGGAATCTCTTCTGGGCATCCTGAAAGATGTTCCAGAATTGGAGTCTCATGGTCGGACAACATGTTATTCTAAAGGCTGTGAATCAGACCCTTCAAAATGACTAGAACATTGAATTTGACATTAAGTGAATTTTGTAACTGGTATAAAACAGTAATTAAATCCCAAATATATACTAGAAAAGAATCACTAGGGAACAGGAAGTGTTCTGTATGGGTGGTTCGCCAGGCAAGACCTTAGAGCTGTTAACCAAGGGAACTCAGCTTTTTCTGGAAGACTTCAAACCAAAATAGCTACAGGGGACAAGCAGGTGATATAAATAATTAAGGACATGAAGCAGCCAGGTGGGAGATTTAAACATGATGTGTTTGCACATTGGATAGATACATAGAAAGAAAAGTGGGGTTTAAACATGATTTGTTTGTACATTGGCTACATAAGGGCAAAAAGTTTTTACAAAAGTAATGGAATGCTATTGCCTTTCTCTTGAACAAAGAGAACAAATGATACAGACGTGGATGCCCAGAAATCCAAAACAACAACTGACCATTGAAACTTGGGTCTCATGTGAGGGACAATAGGAACAGCGGGTCAGTGGTCAGCCTCCAGAGAGAGGAAGCGTCAAGTATGTCAGACACAGGCTTGTTGGTTTAATTATATTAAAGGTCTAATTATATCCCCCACACCTGAATATATACAGGGAAAATCCTGATTAAAAGTTCAACAGTCTTGGGAGCAGATGCAACCCTCATCAAATTTTATTTTGATTGGGGCGAGAGGATACAGGGGGGCTTCCTCAGGGAAAGTCACAGGAAGAGCTGAGCTGCACTAGGGGGAGCTTTTGCGTCATTTAGCAGTTGTTGCGGGAGCGGGGGAACCAGCTTCATAGAGGTGGAGGGTGTAAGGTGCAGGTCTGAGAGCTGGAGAAGTCTGAGAAGGTAGGCAGTGAACTCGGATTTTACTCAATGGAGAAAGAGGCATTCCCATAGCCTGTGCAGCCTCAACTCCAGCAAACGCAGGCAGCGCCTTCCTCACGAGGAGTCTAAACTAGAGTCTGGAAGGTGAAGGCTGGGAGAAGACCTTCTCAATGTGGGCCAGCGTCCATCAGCGCTAGGATAACCCTTGCACAAGGTCTGAATCCTGCCATCTGGTGAACAACAAATTCGGAGCCTGAGAGGCACGGTCCGTTTTTATTGTTTTCTATTTTTATCAACGTTAGCCTCGGGCCTGAGCTCCCTCCCGTTCCAGCTTTCTGCTGCTTGCTTTGGCCGTTCTTCAGGGAAGTGGGTCAACCCCTCAACCCCTCCCCCCCTCCTAAAGTCAGCCTCATGACCGGGTCCCAACATGGGACCAGCTAAAATGACAGTTGGTCCTGCTGCTTTGAGGTCCTTACTTCTGTCCCAACTGTCACCTGCCTGGCAGCACGAGGACTGCCTTTCCCTGAAGCCCTGTCCCAGTTCCACCGAAACAGTGAAGATGCTACCCCATAGCCGCAGCTCAAACGGAAAAAAGAGCCCGCTTGAGACGGGTAAAGCCGCGGGAACGTAAACTACTGCCAATTAGAAATGAAATGATGTATGAAGGACAGTTTTAGGAATTATGGAGGGAGGGGGAACAATATGATTTTTTTCTTTCTCTCTCAAAATGAAAAAGTCAGAGACCCCAAATAGTGATCAAGACTTCTTTCCTGGGGTGAGTAAAAAAAAAATTTTTTTAAACCCTACTGTAATGGATGGAGATAGAGTTTAACTATATGGTGTAAATATTAACACGTGAGAGGAAATTTAGAATCATCTACCAAACCGAATAAATTCACTGGATAAAGGGGCTGAGAAGGAGCTGGCTCAATGCTCGGTATTGGAGCTCTGACTGTTGCTTCTAAAACAGGACGATCACAGTGGGGCACTGTGACATTTTAGAGCTCCTCATGGCCGTGTGTGACTGCCTAGAGCCAGCCACCTTAGTGAGCAGCACGCTTTGGGCCTTATGGCTCTGCTTGCTTCCCTGGGCGTAGGGCTCTGAAAAGGGACCAGGTTTTTCTGACCTTGGCTCCAAGGAGCATCAAGGACCAGGGTTAGAGAGACCAGTGCCGGCAAGCCAGACCTGTATCACTAGCCACACCGCCCAGGGTCAGCATGCCCATCCATGCTCTTTCAGCTGTACAGAAGCCATAGCAAAAGGGTTGAACTCAAACAGTGTCTGGGGATGCCCGTCATGGGTTTTAGAAAGGACAGGAGATGTTCTTTCTAGGTCAGGCCTGGAGAACCCCACGGCAGGAATGTGCTAGCTTAATGCACGTGATTTTCTGAGTTTGGAGCAATGCCACCTCTGCCAGAGAGCAGTTGGGAGGCCTGGGAAAGGGTGGCCAGCTCTTCCATGTCTCAGGCAGCATGCCCACTGATGAGCAGCTGACGAAGGCAGATGTGTGTTAAAGTTACTAACTGCAGAGGCGAGCAGTGGTGGCACACGGCACACAGGCAGGGGGATCGCTGTGAGTTCGAGGCCAGCCTGGTCTACCAAGTGAGTTCCAGGACAGCCAAGGCTGCACAGAGAAACCCTGTCTCAAAACAAAACAAACAAAAAGTTACTAACTGCAGATCATGTGGCATAAGGGGCAGGTGTCCCAGGCAAGAAGCTAAAAGCCTCCTTGTCAGGGAATCTATGATACTCCACAGTCAGCTTGCTAGTGACCTTGGCCTACTTATTTGATCCCGATCAAGTGTACTTTGCTGGGCAGTGAAGTACAAACATCTTGGGGTTGTAGATGACTGTGAGGCTTCTCTGACTGACCCGTGGCTTCCGCTGATGATGGGGTGTATATGGATGCGGGTGTGTGTGTGTGTGTAAAGTTTTCCAAGGACAAGATATTTTGTCGAGGTAGCTGAGGTTTAAAAAAAAAAAAAAAAAGGCCATGATGCTGAAATGTAATAACCAGGAAGTCCAGGGGGTTCCTGGAAGATTAAAGGCCCCAGTGTTTGCATTTGTGGGTGTAACTTAGGCTACGGTTTTAAACGTGCTTGGAAACAGATATGGGATGTGAAGGGTTTCTCACAGACAGGTTTTGCCTTTGCAACTCAAATGGACACAGACGTCTGGGCTGCATGATGAACCTTAATCTCCCCTGGGTCTAAACAACTCAGTGACAAACTATGAACGGCTGTGACCTTGATCCTGAGCTCCCGCTGTCTGGACATCACACTCGGTGATAGATTTAGCCTGTTGGCCGCTGAGAACCAGTTTACTCTTCAGAAGCCTTTGGCTCCGTATTTCTCTAGTTCATATGGAAACGTGACTTTCATAATCCCATTTTAAGTTGCTAAAAGAATGTCTTGTTTGGTTCTGCTGACACTCTTCATTCCATTTAATCATCTTCAAATTAATTAAGGAAAATGTATGTATTTGCCTTAGAACTGACCCTTTGACTGCTACAAAATAGTAGGCCCCTTCTTCAGGGCACGTGGAAGGTCAGGGAAGGCTGTGGGTGACTAATACTCTCTCTCAGCTGCTCCCCAGCCAGCCACAGGAACATTTAAACAAATTGCTCATCCATTTCCTTATTGGGAAGCTAGAAAAAGTAATGGTGCCTGCGTGTGCATGAAATAAGTTAAAAATGTTCCAAGTGCTTCCGACAGTCTCTGTGATGTGGTAACCCCTAGGCTAGGTAAACGCCAGTGTGTTGCCACGGACGCTGCTGTCGTCACTCTGGCCAGCTTGTTTGGAACCTTCACCTGAATTTTCCCTCTTGAGAGATAATGCTGTAAGATGGACAAAGCAAATATCATAAATCGTGACGCTGAGTCTTGGAATCATAATTCGATCATGGCTTCAGATGTCCTCCACACATGTGATGCGTGCCTGCACATTCGCATACATGCTTGACTACATACGATAAGAAATATATGAATAAATACATGAAAACAATGAATTTTTAAAAACTAGCATGTTACTGTGGGATGCTAAGCTACTTGGGCTGATTGCCACCACACTGACTCTATTATGGCCGCCTCACTGTGCTGGGGAGTGTTGTCAGAGCACGCACCTCTCCTGGACACTCTCTCCTGAGTAGCTGCATATTTCCCGGATCCCACAGTAAGGTATTGAAGTTCAGAACACTTTGGATTTGTGACCAGAGATCACATTACTGTTGCCAACAGCAACAGCATCATAAGGTGACCTAGTGCCCAGAGGAAGGAGCTGTGTTCTGTTAAGGGAGAGGCATGAGCCTGTATCTTTCAGCAATGGCTCAGAACTTCAAGTCTGGCGCTTTCCCGAACACTCTACCATGTGAGAGAAGTGCTGGCTGAAGTGATGGAGCTGAACCCACACCCTTGTCTCAGCCTTGCCCCAAATTCAGGGTTATTTTTCTCCAAAGATTTTTATCTCCAAAATTTTATCCAAAGAGCCTGCATCTCCAGAGTGTTCTTGGGATCTTCTGAAAAAGATGGCCATCCCCATTGGTCTTGCGACAATGACGACAGCACCTAAAAAATAGCAAGCAAGGACCTCTGATAGTTAAGCGGTGACCTCCTTCAGAGGGTGCCTGTCCTGCCCTGGTCTAGGTCCAGTGGGAACGTGGATGACCCAGCCCTAGAGACTGTGCTGGCATTAGAAAAAACTTAGCACTGCCCACACCATCTGGCCTTGTCTACAGAAAAAGAAATGTCAACTCGACATGCTCACAGTGCAGACATAAAAAAGAATAAAAAGGAAACAGGAGCTAAAGACAGACTGAAAGGCCTTGCACTGTTTCCTAGAGCCTGATGCTACTGATGGCCGTCTGCTACTCAGATCCCAACAGAGCAGTGGCTAAAATGCAGCTTGGGCTTAACCATCTGATCAAATAGTGAGAGAGACATCTACAAATTAGAAATTTTAACTCATGAAAATCATTCATTTTCTCAATTCTCTTTAAGAAAACTATTTATTGTTATCAGAGGGATTTGGAAGTTGTAAAATATTAGACTGTTCTTTTTATTTTGGTACCGGGAGCCAGGCATTTAAAAATAAAAATCACTGGATTTAATCATTTTGAATCTTTGTGTCTCCTCTGAGATAGGGCCAGATGTAACCAGAAGGATTTATAGGGTGTAAAATTGAGAATGGATTAGAAAAGGCTTTCTGCACTCTGCCCAACACATCCTAAATCAACATTCTCCCCAATGGACCGGACCAATCTCTGGCTGGCCAAGTGAGGAAGTTGTCATGGCAACTAACTGGCAGGCACAGCCTGACTGCAAACAATGGAAGGATAACAGGCGACAGGCACTTTCCGGAAGTGGGAATTGGAGCCCCGCAGTTCCTATCTTCTTGTAGTTTTGCTGCTCGTTGAAGTTAATTAAGTTTCCTTTCCTATCCAAAAACTTTACTGCCACAAACAGACGAGTGAGAACGAGGTCAGCCCCCACAAGATTTACAAAGACACACAGGGCTGTGGGAGTAGCACCCCTTTGGAATACGGTAACTCCTGTGACTCTTTAGCGCCACCTTGTGTCCTGCTAGATACTGAGCATGTACTGGAAGCTTTAGACCCTTCACTGGGCAGCCGCTGGACACACAGGATTGTATGGGAACTTCGTAGTCCCTCTTTTGGTAGAATATACACAGGAGTTTGTTTTGTTTTGTTTTCTGAAAAAAAAGGAAGAAAAGAAAAAGGAAAGTTAATAAGTTTGACAGAATGCAGAAATGAGAAAAGAATGGGAGTCAATGTCAGTTTTACTTTTTAAAAAATACTGTAAATGGCTACATGATGGCCAGACAAAACTTCCTAAAGGAGGAAGACGTTGTGTGGCTCATATTTTTCTCGTAAGAGTCAATTCTGAAAAAAGCAGTGCTTTTGCTCTTAATCCAGCCAAGTCCACAGCCAGGAGTTAGGATCACACCAGAGGCAGGCGCAGGGAGTTAGCACAAGAGGACTGGATGCAGAGGGGTTGGTTTGGTTTGATTTTTAATTAGGATTACATCTCTGGATTTTTTTTTACTATGCAAAGGAATCCCAACACAAATTTCCATGACAATCTTACACATCTACCACACCACATATGTCACAGCATTAGCAAGATTTTACAATCACAGTAAGAAAATACCTGAAAAGAATTCCATAACAATCTATCCAACAAAATCTTTTCTTTTCCTTTTTAATTTGTAATGTATTCATTTTGCATCCTGATTGTAGCCTCCTCCCTCATCACCTCCCTGTCCCATCCTCCCTCCCTCATGACCCCTCCTACCCGCCCCAAGTCCTCATAAAACAGGAGGCCTCCTCCCCTACCATCTGACCTCAGCCTATCAAGTCTCATCTGGATTGCCTGCATCCTCTTCCTCTGTGGTCTGGCAAGGCCGCCACCACCAAGGGGAAGTGATCAGCATATGGGCACCAGAGTCCATGTCAGAGTTGTCCCTACTCCCCCATACTACAGGACCCACCAGGAGACTGTGCTGCCTATCGACTACATCTGAGCAGAGGATCTATGTCCTCGCCGTGCATGGTCCTTGGTTAGTGCCTCAGTCTCTGCAGCACCTGCCTCCTCCACCCAGACTTGTTGGCTCCATTAATGATACTGTTATTGGCTCTTGAGTTACTTTCAGGAAATCTCTTTGCCCTTGCAGAGAGCATGAATGAGCACAGAGGAGATGAACATCACCAATCCCTCTTTATAACTCTCTGCTCATGGTCACTGGGTAACAGCTTCGAGGTCAGCCGCTCCCTCAGTCTAGACCATAACGATCTCCCACCGCCTGCCTTCACCTCAGCAACACCATTACCGACTTCAGAAACAATGACGTAACAGAGCTGTTTCTGTGTGTTTCCTCCAGGGTTTGAGTTTTTTGAAACCAGCGCCAAGGATAACATCAACGTGAAGCAAACCTTTGAGCGTCTTGTAGACATCATCTGTGACAAAATGTCAGAGAGCTTGGAGACTGACCCCGCCATCACGGCAGCAGCGGCAAAGCAGAGCACAAGACTCAAGGAAACCCCTCCTCCACCACAGCCCAACTGCGGATGCTAATGTCTCATGTCAGGAACTCTGAGGAGCTCCAGAGCGGCCAAGAAACAGCATTTATAAGTGGTCTATTAACCTTCACTTATACTGCCTAATAATTATTGGAAGGAAGTCTTTGATGTCAGTGGCCCATATATGCATTCAAACCCTGGGCAATTTCCTGTGTTAGTATGTGGCAAACTCAGTCTTACATTTGTAAGGATTATTCATCTATAAACACCTGGTATTTGCATGTAATTTGTTATTTGTCTTTCGGAAAAAAATTTTCTCAATTAAGCTACTGCTAAAACCTCAGACTATAATTTTAATGCAAATAACTCTTGTGCCACAGATTCAAATCATGCTTCTCATTTGTAAGGATGATGACCTAAGGACCGTGTGTGTGTGTGTGTGTGTGTGTGTGTGTGTGTGTGTGTGTGTGTGTGTGTGTAGACATTAGGAAATTTAATTTGTTTTGACTGGCTAAAAAGGAAGAAGGATTGGAGACCCTGTCACAGGTCTGACCAGTTTACTATTAGGAAATGTATATATCTATTGCACTTTGATTAATAATAACTGAGTAGTGTGTTGATGTTTTAAAAAATTGTGGGCTGGGTGCAGGAGATTAATGGGTTAAAGTAGCCTGAGCTACATAAGAAAAAGAAAAAGGGAAGGAAATGAAATGGATGTTTTTAAGGTCCTTACACGTTGTCTTGAACCAGATAAACACTAATCGAGGTTTACATACCCTGCTGTAGCGCTGTCCTTGTGAGAGCCATGGCCCATGAGGAGACATCGTTTAGTGTCAGATGCGCAGTAAGTGCTATAACCCCACGGCCTGGGTGGCCTCCATTCCTTAATGATGTGTTCCACACCACGAAAAACCTTGATGGCTCTTTCAGACCAACACCAGTTCTGGACTAGAAACTGGCTTGGTTTGTTAGTGCCTCCTTCCCAGATAAAGGAAGGCCAACTTCTCAGTTACTGCTGTCTGCTCCGAATTCAGTCAAGCTTTTCCGCCTAGTCAGAAGGTGACTGGGTAACCTTCCCGTAAGTCCCACATTGAAGAAAAGACCATTTTTATCACCATGTTTGTCAATGGATTTATAATTCTAAGGCAATTGGAAAGAGGGAGGAGACACTTGAACAATCTTTTCTTCTAGGTTTCCTGAAGACCATATAGAAATTAGACACACGAGGTGGGGCGGGGGGGCGCCTTTAATCCCAGCACTTGGGAGCCAGAGGCAGAAAGATCCCTGAGTTCAAGGCCAACCTGGTCTACAGAGTGAGTTCCAGGACAGCAAAGGCTACACAGAGGAACCTGTTCTAAAACAAAACAAAAACAAAAAGAAAGAAAAAAGAAATAGTACCCAAAGAACCCTTACCCTCTGGACCCAGTGCTGACAGAAACTTAGACCTCTCAACCTTCCAGAAGTATTTGTGATGAGGATCTTCTGAAGATGTCACTTTGAAGGGCAGGACAGTTTCGTTAGGTGGCCTTTTACCTTTTTGATGGTTATAGAAAAGATCTACCCTTCCCTTCAAAAATTGAGAAATATCCCCTGAACATATTTAGCGCAAGCTCCCTGGGCAAGCCTATTGATGGGATAGTGTGTGCATGCTTTCTTTTCATGCGCTTAGTTTCAGATTTATAAATTAATGGTAAGTCTCCTCTCTGACACCTGGAGGAGTAAGCTGTGGGTCCCCAAGGATAAGAAGACACTAATGTTTTATTAAATTTTAATGACACCTAGATTCAAGAATCATAGAAATTAACGTGATAGGGAAGAGAGAAGGAGGGGACATAAGGTAGGCTTTCTTTGCAATAGATATGTCTTCCCATGGCATTGTCCTCTTTCTGTCACCTGGGCCAGATTGTGGCCGTGTTGAACACTATAACACTATAGCTGTCAAGCTCATTTTTTACAATCTAATACAAAACTGTAAAGCTGGGAAGCCTGGGCCTCTTTCCTCAAATGTATGCAGTAAGTGTGAAAGGCCTCACTCAGGTGCTTTAAATAGCTTCTTCAGAAAGATGTGTGTGTTATAAACTGAGAGCAAGTAAGAGAGGGAACAACTGCGTTTGCTCATTTGCAAATTCCCCCAAAAAGCTTGTTGAAATTGGTTGACTGAAGCCAAGTGCCCATTCCTACACTCTGCCAGGAACCCCAGTGTTAGACCATGGTGTGCTAGTCAGTTTGCAGAGGGGCAGCAGAGCCCTGGTGTCATCGCCTCAGAATATTCTGTACCTCCCACTTTCTAAACTTCCATGGAAATACAGTCTTCCCAACTGATTTTAAACTATGAAATTCTCAACCTGCTGTGTGCTTCATCCCAAATAATTCAGTGAACATTTCTAGAGACTTGTCACTAAGATAAAGAGGGCTGCCCATGTTCCTGACATGATGCAATCACACACACACACATACACACACACACACACACACACACACACACACACACACACACACACACAGAGAGAGAGAGAGAGAGAGAGAGAGAGAGAGAGAGAGAGAGAGAGGGAGGAGAGAGAGAGGAGTGGCAGTTCCTAATATCATCAAGATATCTTGGTTGTAAAAATCTAATTTGGCAAATGGAAACCAGATAATATAACATCTGTAAGCCTTAAGCTATATAGCTTAGAAACACTAACACTGTAATCCTGAAGTTTTCAACCTTGGCCACTACATACATATGTATGTACAAATACATACAACACCCACTGTCATCAACCTAAATATGACCAATGACATAACTAAATTTGTATCTAAAATGTTTAAAAACTATGTATTTGTCTTTGTTTGTAGGTCTTAGACATTGCTTCTTGTCTCTGATGCAATTAAGTTAGTAATTTAAGTGTGTCCTCCCCTTCCTGTGTGGTCACCTGGGCACCCCGTCCATGCATTATTTTAGAGCTGAACCGAAACTGCTTCAGGAACCCCCTGCACCCTGCCCCCCACGAGCTCCGCCGTTGTCTCGTCTCTTTCCTTGCTTAATGCTGGAGTGCTGGAAGCTGTTTCGTCTAAGCAGCCATCTTGCAGTGTGAATGGATGTGGGAGGTTCATAAGGTGTCCTCGCTCCCCGGGTGCAAGTTAGTGATAGGCATCAGGCCTACGGGCTCAAAGGAAGAGCTGCTTTAGGACAATGACCCGGTTCCCTTTGTTACAGCTGCCAAACAGCATCTACTGCCATCAAGAGCTTCTGATGAGCACAGGGAGCAGGGGTGGGGGTGGGGGGTGGGGGGGTGGGGGTGGGGCGGGGGGGAGTTGATGAAGTTCCTCCGTGGGGTCACTTAAAGTTTAGCCCTGCTTGCTGCCAGGTAAATAAGTGCTGAAGGTTGCACTAGAAAAAGATGTAAAATGATGCTTTGGTTGTGGCAGTAAATGTGAAATATATATTCTTTAAAAAATTGCAACTGACATTATACAAGACATCATTGGGCTCAATTCAAAATGCATTTATTTTACTTTTCTGTTATCCAGGTTCACGTATTCAGCACATTTTTCATTTTTCCTCCTCAGGAGCCAATTTAAGCATCTAATTTCAATTATGTCTGTGGCAACAATCATGTTAAGGTGAAATGCATTCCATATCTACTGACTTTCCACTAAACGACGTTAACTTCAGAGTGTTGACATTCATAGGGACTCACGCTTTACCAAGTGTGCACCTTAGTGTCCTTTGGTTGTTTTAGTCACTTGTGTGGCACTTGGGGGACTATCTTAGGAATGTGCCCAGACTCCATCAAGTTTCTCCAAGCAGATGCAGAATGCTTCTTTTATACTTCAAGGCTTAAAAAAAAAACCCAAAAAAACAAAAAAACAAACAAACAAACAAAAACCACTAATGGTATATTAAAACACTATCATCACAGAATAGCATCAAGTCTCACCATTAGCTCCGGCTCAGCAGCTGCTGGTGGTGGACTTTTCCATCAGTTTTCATTTGCTGAAATGAGGCTGAGGACAACCTGTGCATTTCATTCACCCGAGTTCATTTTTCCTTCACTGTGGACAACTGAGAGTTGCTGTGGCTTTTGTGTGTGTGTGTGTATGTGTATGTGTGTGTGTGTGTAGTGGAACTGTCTCCATATCCTTGTCATCTGTGGCTGAGGATTGCTTAGGTTTGTGAATGCTGTTCTCCTAGACACAGATGATACATGAGGTGCATGTCTACCCAGCCTGTCAGGATGTGAGCATGACCTGTGTCTTACTAGTAAACCCATACTCTTTGTCAAAGTGAAGTCTAAGGGCTGTCTGCTGTGTCAACATGACGGCTTTCCACGCACTTCTCCTCATCCCTAGAAATTGTGATGGATGGGAGCTGTTCTGTAATTCCTGTGAGCGTGTTGTTAATGTCAGCTGTGACCGTGATGCCATTGGACTGTCCAAATGTACAACTACTCAGTGGTGTTTGTAGAACTGAAATGTCGTAAATGTTGCATGAAGTATGTTCTAAAAATAGATTTGTTTTCTATTTTTCAACACCTCAGAACTGAGGGTTCATGGGCCAATAAGTGCAATATTTAATGACTTACTCGGTGTATATAAACTAGTGCGAGAGTGATTTACAGTGAGTGTGTGAGACGCTTTGGTAGCCGTGTGCTTATTCAAATGAGTTCCTGTAGCAGTACTTGTCTAGTGGTGCAATTTATACAGTAAACACTTTACTGGCATCATGGGAAAAACTCCTCTGTGCCTATTTAAAAATACCTTTTTTCCCATTTATAAATCAAACATTTAGTATCTGAAAACACATGTCAGTTTTACCTTTTAGAATTGTGGGGTTTGTTTCTGAGAAAGAATGACTGTGAGTTTGTTTTATAAAAATAATTCACTTCTGTAGTTCAAAATGCTTCCCTAATGTTCTTACAAGAGTGTATTTAGCAGTTAATAATTTAGATACCTAAGGAATATATGCATATCCAGAAGTCACCTTTTCTCCTCAGAAAAGTTGATCACAGGCTCTGTCTTTGGAGACTCTCCACTCCTATATTGTATGTATATTTTATTGTTACTTAATTTTGTTCTTCGTTTGCAAGCTCAGTGATGTCAGCTTTGGGATCTCTTAGCATCGTCAGTGTCTTTTTAGTTTGTAGATAATGTTATAACCACCCTCAACTCTCAGTTGTCCACACTGCTGATATAAAAGAAAGGAAAATCAATCAAAATCATTAATCCATTTTGAAATTTTAATACACACACACACACACACACACACACATACACGCTTGCACATGCACACACTCACACACCAACTCTTTTTTCTGAACCACATTTACTGTCCTAGAACTTCAAAAGATTGTACCCAAGCATGTAGTTGGACTATTAAAAGTTAAACATATTTGTGAATATGAAAGTTAAGCTAGATCACCACTTTAATTTCCAATTTGCTCTGTTAATTATTAAGGCAAAGCCTGATTTTAATATTGTCCTCATTTTTTTTCATGTACTTAGCAAGCCATTATACCTTCAGGGTGTATGATTTAATCACTGGAATTAATGGCACGGCACAGTTGGGTTTAGATGCGATTTTACCTGTACACAGTAAACATTCTGTTCTCCCTATGGCCCCTGGCCAGAGGCTGATATATGAAGAGTGCCAAGCATACTAAGTGATGTTGGGTTGTGTGAGCAAATACGCAGCCCAAATGCAGCTGTGCCAGGCTGAACGCTGTCCTCATGTCTCTCAAAATCCACTGAAGAAGTGGAGGGAAAATGTTGGATCAAATATAGAGATAGTAAAGACTCCGTGCCAAATCGAAGGGAAAATAAGCGTAGGAGCAGGTAGCTGATAATTTAAGCAGGTAGCTGATAATTTAAGAGTGTGGCTAAATGGTTCATTTGTTGTCACATGGTCCTTGATTGCCGTGCGCTCAGCACCGTGGCAATCCAACGTGGAAGGAGTGCGGTGACAGCAGATGGTATAATCTAAGTGGCAGATCACGGTGGCACACAGGAGCAAAAGAATGCAGACTTAGAAGAACCATAAGAGTTGAGAGTGGCTCCCATGAAGCTGTGAAATGTGACCCCAGGAATAATTAGGTAGTGAGGAGATGGTGCCCAGCGTGCAAATGCAGAAGGCCTTGGGGTGTTTCCTGAGAAAGGAAGGGCAACGGAGTTAGCCACTATGCAGACCGAAACCCACAGATTGCCCAACTAAAACCTCTGCATTCTGATCCATATGAAAAGGGCAAACTGTTCCACTGTTGCAGTCCCCTGCACCAAACAGCCTCAGCCACAAAAAACCGATTGCTTCCGAGCCACGTTAGAGTAAATTTAGACATGTGCTGATGACCCAAACCACAAGATATTGCCTAGTGCCCCAGGCAGATATGCACTCACTTTTCTGTAAGCTCTGGGTTTTGTTTAAGGGCATTGGACAATGCACAAAAAAAAGACCCTCTTTTGTGACCGGGTACTTTGGGCTCCTTCTTGGTGATGACACTGTGGGACTCTTCTTGAGACAATATTTAATGCTTTCTTATAGTGATTGTGATATGTAGTTGAGAACTATTGCTGCATAGCAAGTACTGTGACTCTTCCTGTGTCCACAGAAGCTCTTGTCTTGAGTTTAAAGCTATAAAGCGTATTCACATTGTGAAATTATTATCATCATCATCATCATCATCATCATCATCGAAATTAATTGTGTAAAAATGGTACATGCTGCATTAGGTATTTAGTTTGTGTGTGAATTCTGTATGAAAAGTGGTTTTGTTCTCTGAGTTGTTTTATTTTTCAAAGATTACAATAAAGATCTAAGAGACTATATTCCTGAAATTCTCAGTCTTAGTCTAATGAATCTTTTAAAATCTTTCAATGTACAATGTCTTATGCCTAATTTAGGGTGTCTATCCTTACTTCTTATAACAGTTAATACTCCTTGCTAGTAAGTGCACACATAACATTGAGAGCCTGAACTGAGCGCAGAGAGTAAATATGTATTTATTTAGGGCTATTCATATCCAATGTATACATTTGGACCTAAGTATAGGAGTGAGTTCCAATAATTATAATCACAAAATAAATAACATTTTATCCAGCTTAACTTTTCCAGAGTAGCAAATTCCTATTATACTATATACTACTGTAGGATAAAGACCTGCCGAGGAAAAAGCTCACCTCTGCTACCCGGAGACCTCACGTTCCCATATCAGAAGCCTAGGGCCCTCATGATAACCTTAACAACTGTTGCTACAGTCCGCAGGGATGGCCTGTGGATGGGATGTGTTCTATCTTGCTTTTACTACTGTGGCAAAACCCCTGACCAAAAGCAGTTTGAAATGGAAGGTTTATTTCAGCTTACAGCTTACAACTTAGAGTCCCTTATGAAGGGAACCAGGACGTAAGCTCAAAGCTCAACCTGAAGCAAGCGCCATGAAGGGATCCTGCATACTGGGCTTTCTCAGCTTGCTTTCTCAGCCAGTCATCTGCCCAGGTGTGGCACCAGCCTCAGGCAGGTGGGCCCTTCCATGGTACTCACTCATTAGCTAAGCCGGGTGTGGTGGCGCACGCCTTTAATCCCAGCACTTGGGAGGCAGAAACAGGTGGATCTCTGTGAGTTCGAGGCCAGGACAGCCAAGGCTACACAAACCCTGTCTTGAAAAACCAAAAAAAAAAAAAAAAAAAAGGAAAAAAGAGAAAGAAAGTGGACCACAGACTTGCCTATGAGCACTCTGATGGAGGCATTTCTCAACTGAATTTCCTCTTTCTTGCTCCTCTAGCTTGTGTTAACTAACCAAAACCTAGCTAGGACAGGCTGCATGAGTACAGGGGACACCACCCAATCTGTATGTTTGACGGTAAGTGGACATCATCCCACCTGATATTGTTCAGCATCCGACCGGTGTCCCTGGTCCCACATCCCGAGGCTGGTCCAGGTCCTGCTTGCCTATGGATGAGACTGTTCTCACTCAGAGGCCACTAGGGCGATTTAGGGTAAGGCCCAAGGCCAAGGGTTCTAGGCCAGTTTTGTGGCCTCTCCAGGGAAGGTGGAAAATGAGTTTTTCATGAGATATCACAGCTTCACTCTTTTTTGCCCCCTCAAGATTTATTTATTATGTATAAAATGTTCTGCCTACATGTGTGTCTGCCCACCAGAAGGGGGCACCAGATCTCATTATAGATGATTATGAGCCACCATGTAGGAATGAACTCAGGACTTTTGGAAGAACAGCCAGTGCTCTTGACCTCTGGGCCATCTCCCCAGCCCCAGCTTAGCTCTTTTTAGAATAATACTATGGATCTCAGATAGCAGTGGAGGCCCGGGAAGATATCAAGTGTTACAGCTCCCTGTAGTTCTGCCATTGCTGCCTGACCACAGGGCCTCCAATGGTGGTTCCTCCCCAGAATAAGTGGAGTCTCAGTCAGTCTGAGGGGAGGAATGGTGAGCAAGAAAGCATAAGCCTCGCCCCCCACCTCCTCAGCAAGCCAGCCAGCCAGCCTTTATTTATAAACTGGGGGGGGGGGGGGACAGGGGTAAGGGTGAATGTGTCTGATCCCCTAGGGCTAAGGATGCCAGGATACCTAATCTACATACAGTGATGCAATATCTCATATACATGCAGGAACACATCAGTCCATGGGGGCCATACCTATATAAACCACCACATCTATTGATCATTTATTTCTTACCCCTAACCCCCTAATCAATGTGTTAATTCTTAAATGTCCAAGAGCTACAGTTTCTTACCTGCGTATTAGTTCTAAATTGAAACAGTTCAACAAAAACTCAAATCCTCTACTTTAAGGTATCCCCTCTTAAAGCATACTTCTGCTGATTAAGTAAAAAAAAAAAAAAAAGAAAGAAAGAAAAAAGGCTATGAAAGTATAGAGACTATGAGTACTGGAGGAAAATCTGTATTAATATTGTAAAGCAATATCCTGCTATCAAGAGATTGTACTCTAATCTGATAGTGTCTGTGAAAGGGTAAACACTGTGGAACCTTGCTTTTTAAGATCGATGTCTGGTGTTTCCCAATAGTCTCTGAGCTCGGTATAAAAATGATAGACTCCCTTTCTTAGTGGGGTCCCCTCTTTGCCTGATCTGGGGAACCCTAGATACCCTAAGGAGCATTCCATAGTCATCAGGAAAGATTACAGACCCAACCCTTTCCTGGTTAGAAATCTGTTCAGCAAGCACCTGGGGATTCCTGGAGATGCCCACCCTATGGTAATAAAATCTCTTGGTGTCTTAGCTTTCAACCAATGACCTTTTAACTGTACCTGGAGATTCTCCCCAACCTTCCTTCTTATGATAGGGCTGTTTTGTTACTTGTAGATTAAGCATCCCTGGCACCTCTAGCCCCAGCAAATCAAACACATTCACTCTCAAACCCCTCCCTACTGCCCAAAGTTTATAAATTCACAAATAAAGACTGACTTTCTCACTCCATTCCTCCACCACAACCATCTGAGCCTCATTTATTCTGAGGAAAAATCACCACTGGGTGTCTGGGGCAGTCAGGTGATGGCAGAACTGCCTTGGCAGCCACTGAAGCCCACTCCATCATGAGCTCAGTGTTGACCACCAGTGAAGCACCCACTGGGCCTGCATCTCACGGGACATGCCTTCCAGCCAGTTTTGGGCATCTGCTCACACCCTCTGCCATGTTTAGCACAGCAGCTTAACAAAGGGCAGTAACACTTTTGGAATCATCACAGGGTTGTGGAACTCCTGAGTTTCCACTGCCCTGCCATCCAATACCAGCAATCTCATTTTAAAAGAGCTAACTGTAACACCCAGAGGAAAAGTCATTTCCACCCCTGCCAGTGAGACTGGGAGCCTTGCCTAGTACATCCTAGAGCCACGTAGATCTCTGTGAGTTCAAGGCCAGCCTGATCTACATAGCAAGTACCAGGCTATCCAGTGCTACACACTAAAACCATATATATATATATATATATATATATATATATATATATATATATATATATATATAAAGCCAATCAACTTGAAAAGGACAGTCTTAGGATACGGTAGGTGGGGGAGACAGGCTGCATTAGGTGGGAAATTAAATGGGACTAGGAGAGTCACAGCACTACTTGTGGATATTAAATGTCCCCAAGAAATCTACACAGTGAAAGCCTGGTCCCAGCTGGTCAGTCTGTTGGGAAGTAGTAGAGTTACAGCCTGGTGGAAAGGAGTCATGTAATTGAGGTTCACCTTGAAGAACATTTGGGGATCCCAGTCCTGGCTCACTCTTTGCTTCCCTTTGTTGTAAGGTGAGCTGCGTTCCTTCGGAGCATGCTCCATGATTTCAGACCCAAAGCTGTTGAGCCAAGCAACTGTCGCCCAATGTGCAGAAATTGGGAGCCTGAAGACATCTTTTACGTTCATTTCTTCTGGCATTTTGTCACGGTGATGGGAAGCTGATGCGCATGGGTTTTTTTCCCCCCAGGTAGTCTGAAAGAAAAGCAAAGGAGAGGTAGATTGAATGGAAATAAGACAGAATCTTTATTTATAAATGAAAGTCTTAGATATTGTTATATGTTAAAGAAAAAGTCAATTAAAATAGAGTTTAAGAAAAATAAAAACGCTAGTGTGCTTTTCCATTGAAGTCTCACCCTTCCATTTCTATTCCTCTTCCCGTCTGTCCTACTCCCTCCCTGCATAGCAAAGGATTTCTACGCAACTATCTCAAGCTAATTGACTTTGGCTTTTTTGTTTCTCTGTCTACATTCACTGATGCATTTGACACAGACCCTCTAGCAACTATTAACAGTAAAATTATCACTTCCCTTTTGGGGGTTTATATTGTAAATATTGAAATGAATGGGTTTTTTCCCCTTTAAGCTTTGCAATCTAACCCAGGCAAGGACTCACGCATCTCCACAGTGATGAGATACATAGCTCACTTTCTGGAAGTCAGGCAGTAGACTCCTCAGTCAGATGGAGGGCAAACCTAAAGCCTCAGGCTGCATGTGGCTGGCCAATCACAAATCCGCTTGCAGGAGGGGGCAGGCTGCCTCCTGTTTCTAAAGAGTTGGCAGCTGCTCTTTTATGCCCCAACCCCCTCACCTCCTTGGACTCCACCAGGTGTGACGCAGTCCTTGTGGCCTTTCAAGCTCTATAGAACAAGCATCATTAGCACACCCTTCAGTGTCTTTTCACCCTGGCTTCTATATATAGAGCAGAAAGTCAAAAGACGAAAGTCACCTAATGAAACAAGCCAAAATTGAAAGGACAGTGAAAAAAGAACTTTTGAGGGGAGAATAGTGTTAGTGGTAGGATTATAGAGCCTAACACAATCGATAGAGTTATGATAAGAAAAAGATGGCATTCACAAAAGACACAAGCTAAGGGGAAAAGTAGATTTTGCCTTGGAAGGTGAGGTGAAGGGAGTGAGCATTCCTTTCCTTTTTATTATGATTTGTTTATTTTTATTTTGTGTTCATTTATTGCTGTTTTGCCTGAATATGTATCTGTGTGAAGGTATCAAGTCTTCTGGAACTGAAGTTACCAGTAACCTGCCATATTGATGCTGGGAACTGAGCCCAAAGCAGCCAGTGTTCTTCACCACTGAGCCATTGTGATAAAGATTTGAGAGATGAGCAAGAAATCAAAAATCTGTCTTTCAAAGGATATGGGTAGGATCACTTATGGGCAGGTCTGATGACTTAAGTCCCTTCACCACCTTCTGAGTGTTGCCCTTTGACATACCCCCTGCCTGCCATTTCTGTGTGTCTATCTGTCTGTTTGTCTCTCTCTCTCTCACACATACACACACACAAACACACATTATAGAACAAATTCACAAGTGAACGAATGAATAAGTAAATAAATAAATAAATAAATTTTTTAAAGAATGGAGGGATGCTCCAAAAAATACATTAAATTTGGGTACGTGGATTCAACTAACTCTCAAAACTAACAAAGTTTTGATTAAAATACTGTTATAATTCTTGTATATGAAAAAGATGAATAAAATATGAAGACGTTATCTAAACTATTTCTCCTCCTCTCTCTAGTCTTAGCCACAGCTACTCATGGGGCATCATTCTACATTTCTTTGCCACACTTTCATTTACACTCTCCCAAGATTGCTGATGCTCTGTCAAAGACATTTCCATGGAGGACCAGAAGTGTCTCTCTTATAGGACTGACAAATTAAAACTATCCATCTTACACAGAGGAGGCCTAGGTGTGTTTTTCTAGCTCTGTTGGCAGAAAGAGCCTCTTCCAAGGACACTGTGATGTTAAAAAGGGTAACAACTCATTGAGATTCATGATCCCTCATTTCCATTTGATCTTCAGGTCAAGGCTATAAATAAAATGAGTTTAGTCCAAAGGATGCTACCTTTGGATTTCAGATGCAAATCGTTTAATATTATGACCATCCCAAAGTCACTCCATCATCCAACAGTGAAAACCAAGCACGGTTAAATGGTATCTCCTGCCTTTTTAACTGGGAACTCATAGTATGTAATTTCATTCATCGGCTCACTTGGTGGGGAAGAGAGTTTGAAATTGTTCTTGGGTCAGACATACACCAATGTGTCCTCGTCCTCTTAGGCTCCTTCCATGGGTAGGATGCTTAGCCATTAGTCAGCTTGAGCATGGTAGAAATAATAATGACCCAACCAGGATCAATTCTAAGCTTGACTCTCTACATCCACTTGGAACAATTATATCAGAGTCTCTAGAGATGAGAAACAAGGATTTTTAAAACCATACCAGGACTTGGTTTCACATTGGGGCAAAAATATAACAAAAAAAAACCTTAGCAGGTTTAAAAATATTTACAATTGTTTATTTATTGCATGTGTATACACAATCGATCAACAAATTAATAAATAAGTATTGGTTGTTGGCAGATTTTAATTTCTTGTGAAATGGACGCCATGTTGTAGCTCTTTGCTGCCTGTCACACAGGGACCAGTCTTTGCTCCTAGAGAACCTGTGCGTCTTTGACACACTCTGAGCACTCCTACAGACAAACCTCTCTCCAGTCCCAAGACATCAGAGTCTAGGGCAGCACCGCATTTGGACCCTCACAGCTGTCCCCTTGGGTCATATCCTGTCTGCGTTTTACTCCTGACTTCTGCTGTTTTTAAGAACACATATGTTTACTTAATAAGCTAAACTGATCTTTTCCCATATCTTACCACAGTTTGAGGTCCATATCTTCGTCACATTTTTCATGCAATGCAGCACATTACAGAAACCTTCTCTGAAGGACTATCATCACATACACCACACCCCTTAGGCAGTCACCACTGAGTGCAGGTGAACTTGGCAAATAGGAAGCAATGAGTATATGGGAGACACAAAGTGGACTCAGGTTTGGTACGGGGGTGGGGGGTGGTAGGGGGAGGGTTGTTTTGTTTTGAGGACACAAGGGTGGAAGAGTGGACCTGGGAGTGATGGGAAGCGAGTGTGATAAAGGTGCATTGTATGAAACTCCCAAATAATTAATAAAAAACATGTCATTCTCGTGATTAAACTATGCCAACATGGCAGCACCCATTTTGAGCACTTTCTTCTCTCTTCCCCAGTCATTCTGGTGAAGCCAGTGGCCGTGTGTTAAAGGAGGCATGAAGTCTGTGGGGGAGATCTTCTTAGACATCGCCACCACTAAATGAGTGGGGTTAGAAGCAAATCTACCCTGGGAAGAATTTTCTGATAACTGCAGATGCAGCCAAGATCTTCATTGCGTTCATGTTAGAGACCTTAAGCCTGAAGTCCTTAGCAAAATCTCTCCTAGATTCCTAGCTTAAGCTGTGAGATAAAGCTTGACTTTTTAAAACTGATGATTTGTAGAATCACTCATTATGCATGACTATTATCAATTATCAATTATAGCAGCAACTCTCTTGCTAGCATTTCCTAAAAATGAGAACACTATGTTCCTCTTTATCTGTACAGAGCAATCTATTACTGGACGTTCCTAAGGTCTTTCATTGTGGACATTATAAACATACTTGTTAAAATACTGAACACTGGGCCCATGAGACAACTCACTTGATAAAGCACGAATCTGACAACCTGAATTCATGCCCTGAAACCCTCGTAAGGGTAAAAGGGTGAGCCATAGTGGTTCTCTGACTCCATATGTGAGCCACAATGTGCACACCACAGCACCCGAGTGTTAGTACACCCACCATGCACACACACAACAGCAGCAATAAAGTAAAAAATTAAAATATGCATTTAGATGAAACAAAAAGTACATTCCATTATCCCCATATTTCACGCAGAGTACTACATTTTCAAAATAAAGGAAAGTGAAAATCTAGACCAAATACACCTAGTTAGCCTGAACTTGGGGCATATAAACCCTAGATTTTTGTTAACTGGTTTATGCCAATTGGGTAAGGAGAAAGGACTGAGGACATAGCATTTGTCTCATTTGGCACAGCAAGAAAATCTGCTCTTTTCTGTTGGAGGTGAGCAGCGGTCCTAGGGAGCATTTCTCAGTGTGGCCACAGACCACTTATTTCAGAATCATCTGGGGTTGGGTAAATTGCAGATTCCTATGTCTTCCATGATAAGATCTCCAGGTAGTAAATACACACCACACCAATAAGTACTTCAGATGACATTTCTTCTCGTAAAAGGTTTGAGAATCGTGGATACACTGTCTAGGGATGCAGACTTTGAACAGCCCGTGTTCAGGTCTCACCTCTCTTCTGTCACCTCGAAGGCGGGAACTGTGTTGCTTGTGGCCGCTGATTCCCAGAGTTCAGAACTCTGCCTGGCACGCTGTGGCTCATAAAAGAATCTGCACAACAAATGAATGCGAAGGAAACTGTTTGAATCTCATCATGATTTTTTGCACAGCAAAATAAAAGTGAGGGTAGCAATCTCTCACTTACAGCGCCATTGGAATAAAGCAGTGAACTGATGCGAATTCATGGCACGGCGAAGTGCCTGAAACCCAGGCAGGGCTCCCACAGCAGGGCGCTAGAACTTGCGTTTCTATGCTTGTTAGACAGAGGCTTCTGACAGTTGAAAGGATAGGGAAAACCGCTTCGCCTCAGAGACGCCAAGAACTGGACAATGTGCTTTCAGCGCGCTTGTCGGAGAGACACTGGGTGCGGTTGTTTGAGAAATGGCTCCATAGTCTCAAGGAATTGTTCACTTGGTCCCCAGCCGGTGGCGCTGTTTGGGGCAAGTAATGGTACCTTGACGAGGTCTGTCCTTCCTAGAGGAAGTGCGTCAGTAAGGGGCAGGCTTTGAGGGTTTATAGATTCCCCGCCCCCCCCCCCCCCCGCGTCCTGTTCTCTCTAGTTCTGCTTCTTGTGTGTAGATGGACACGTCATCAGCCAGCCTTGATGCTTTCCCTGCCCGCTGTCAAGCCTTCCCACCGTGACGGACGCTATCGCTCTGGAATTTTAATCTAAAGTAGACCCCTTTTTCCTTTCATTGCTTTTAGGCATGGCATTTTATCACGGCAACATCAAATAACTAATACGCTGGGTAAGCAATCTTAGCTAAGGATACCTTTTCAGTACTTATGGGAAAGGTATTTTTCCTTATAAGGCCAAATGTTCAAGTGAGGCAATGAGAAAGTCCAAAGTGTGACATCAGAAAGCACCATTGCGGTTATGGTTTTGTCTAACATCTCCTACATCCTTTCCTTTCTTTTCTCTAAATAAGGAATTTTGCTAGCTTCATCCAAAATATGATGTAAATAATAGTAATTTTGAAAACACTGCAACGTAATTTTTAAGTAACTCAAGCTAAAAAGCTAATCTCTCTAAAAAGGAAGTTTAGACTTAAAGATATTCCATAGGTGAAAGTCAGTGATGGTATTTGGAAAGCTATTTTGCACAATTTCATGACTTCCCTAGAATTAAACTGTTAGGGACAATGCCACTTAATTTGAATAATTAATGCCACCTTAGATTTTAATATACAGTGTGTTTATTGGCATGATCACATTGCTAAAAAATTTTAAAAATATATTAAGTTGTTTTTCAACATTTTCTTCAAGAAGAGAAGGTGAGTCCAGCTCCCGTTCACTGCAGGCTACACAGTGACCCTCACAGACACGCAAAGAGGCAGTGGAGGGCAGATGGCCTCCCCAGACTAAGTCACAGGAGGCTCCTCGTGTGTTCTCTCCACGTCATCCACTGAGGAAAACTAGTCCCTGTGTTTAATGATGAAAAAAATAAGATGCCAGGCAACAGATAATATATGGGGAATTTTATTATATGAGCATGGGTGAGAAGGAAGGGGGGTAGGGGTACCCCAAGAGAGAGAGAGACAGAGACAAAGGAAGAGCAACAAGAGAGAGAGAGGCAAGAAATAAGAAGAGGGAAGAAAGGAGGTAAGAGGGGTGAGAGAAGTAAAAGAGAGCAGCCGGAGAGTTTGTCCTTTTATATAGCCCATGGTAAGGCCACTCCCTGTGGCAGGTAGGCAATGACATCACAGGTAGGCACACAGAAGCAGAACCCTAGCACTGTGTCTGAAGAGGTAAGAGTCCCATGGCTTCCTGTCAGCTGGCATGAACATCTCAGCAACAGACCCTACCATACGGCTCAATCCTTTCGATGTCTGCAGCGCCCCTTGCATCCTAGCCAGAGGAGCCTCAGCCACCCAGATAAGCCAGTCCTAGGTTCCCGAGCCACAGAAGGGGTAAGCTAGCAAATCTTTCAACCATTAACCTCGGGCATAAATTTATTAGATATGTACCTTTTATTTCTCAGCCATACCTTAGGTGTCAGGGTTTTCTTTTAAGTATAACAATTAAAATATACATTGAGCCCTTCTAAATGGAAACCCTCCATTATCTGAAACTTGAGTTAATGTGATCCCATGAGTGGGAAACTGGACAACTGAACTTATCTATGGATCCCTGTGAAAACACAGCTGGTCATATAATTTTTGTGTCAATACAGAGGCATGTCATAATGGTGCTTAGCTGACACAAATACATTACCTCTGCACCCTACTGAGTAAAAAAAAAAAAGTAAATAAAAAATGATACCCAAAGTACTTCCATTCTCAAGTATTTTGGGTAAGGATACACACACGGTATTGTGACACATGGCTGGAAGGATATTTGGCTTTTCTTAAGAAGATGTAGTACAGATATTATGTATAGAACTGGACCCTTGATATAGCAAGCAAAGAAAATGGAGGAAAGGATGCTTTGACTGCATCAAACCAGAAGCACATCCCAATCGGAATTGCTAGATCCATTTTTCTGTTGGCCAGGGCACTTTTTTTTTTTTCTGTTTAGATAAACACTCTGCCAGCAGCTCAAAAGAAGAGGCGATCCCTTGATGATTTCTAACCGTACCATAGTATAATTCATTCCTGGTCGGGTTTTATTAATAGAGCCAAGGCTCAGTGGTACAATGACATGGGCAATCCTGTTTGACTTTCAAGAGTAGCAGTGGAGGAATGCCATGGTTATAATGCAACTCGTATGTATATTAGAATACACACAGAGAAAGACAGAAGAAACACGCAACAGATTTTAGCTTTAGACTTATTTGCCTGTTGTTGCATTAAGATCATTTTCTCAAGTCAGCTCCCACACTAATGCTTTGTTGGTAGCAGTCTTGTGTGTGTGTGTGTGTGTGTGTGTGTGTGTGTGTGTGACTGGTTTGGCGTTTTGGTGGTCACTGTGGTAGTAGTGATATGGGAGAGTGAACGTAGGGCTGTGTTTATGCTCAGCACCCACTTCAGCAGCAAACTATACAGTCAGTCTGCAATATTTGTGCTGGCAATACTGTAGTTCCTCTAAATCTAAATAGTGTAATTTATTGAAATAATCGCTTTCTCATACTTCGGTTGTTTTCAGCTTTTAAGTCATCAGCATCGCTGTGCTGAATATCTCTCCATCAAAGCTTTTCCTGCCTCTCTGCCTCTCCCTCCTTCCCTCCTTCCCTCCCTCCCTCCCTCCCTCCCTCCCTCCCTCCCCTGTACAGATTACAAACTGCCTTCCAAAAGCAGTAGAATCTAAAAATTCAGTGTCATCGTATTAAGGTTTCCATCCTACCACAATCCCACCAACACTGTGGAGCTCTTTTAATTGTGCCATTTACTTTTCCTGAGATTCTGACGAATTTAAGAGCATTTATTTCCATAATTTCCATAATCATTCAATGCCTTTTGTTTCCTTCCTTGCAAACACTTCAGCTGAATAGAACTCACTCTCTCTCTCTCTCTCTCTCTCTCTCTCTCTCTCTCTCTCTCTCTCTCTTTTAGGATGATAAGGCCCTTTAGTCAGTAGCACCAGCTGAATTCCTGTGAGGTGCAGCTAACAGAATGAAAAGAGCCCCCAGTGATATCTCATTGAGATGCCAGAAGACTGTAAGCCCCTTTCCACCAGAAAAAAATGCATTTAAAAACCATGGGGAATCATAAGAAAGACTGGAACCAGAAGAAAGCACCAGCAACAAACGAGTTTGGTTAGCAGGAGGTATTTTTAGGGTCACGGTCATCAGACACATCACCCTTACTTAAACATGGCTACAAAACGTAATGCAGAGTTCTCTTGAACAGGTTTTGTTTTTCTTTTCTTTCTTTCTTTCTTTCTTTCTTTCTTTCTTTCTTTCTTTCTTTCCTTTTTCTGTTTTCTATTTTGGTTTTTTGAGACAGGGTTTCTCTGTGTAGTCCTGGACTCGCTTTGTAGTTCAGCCTGGCCTTGAACTCACAGCTATCTGGCTGCCTCCCCCTCCCTGAGTGCTGGGATTAAAGGCGTGTGCATGCTCAGCTGAGCAGGTTTCTTTGTTGAATGAAGGTGCTGAGTTTGAGACAGAGTGCTCTAGATCAGCTGCAGACATTTTCAGGTTTAAATGTTGGCCCTTTTGGTCTAGATTATAGCTTCTGTGTTCTTTGATTTATTTATTTTTGTTTTATAATTGTGCAACAAAAGGTTGGGAGAATAAAACAACACAGTACGCAGCCTGGTGACCAGGGAGATACTCAATGTGTTTTAGGTATTTTTCTACACAGTACAGACAAGTCTGGAAGGAAGCGCTTGTGGCCCGTTTCCACCAGCAGAGGGCAGAGGAAGAATGACTTTGTCTGTTTCAGTTCTGACTGGGTAAAGTACAACGTCAGCTGAATGCAGCGCTTAAATATCACTTAGTAATACTAAAATCTTGAGGGGCCCCCCCCGCCGGCAGATTTAAAAATAAAAAAGAAGTGTGAATAATATTTAAAAATTATTACAATATAATTTAAATATATAGAAATTATATATATTACATGTTTTATTTTAAATTAAATGTATTATTTAACGTGTTCATGTATGTGCTCATGTGTGCATGCACACAGGTGAGTTCATGCTTGCGTGTGTGTGTATGCATATAGAGATAAAAAAAACCAACTTCTATTTGTCAGTCCTCTCCTACTACTTGGGGTTGGCGGTTAAATTCAACTTGTCTAACTTGACTGCAAGAGTCCTTGCCTACTGAGGTACATACATACACACATACATGTATCCACTGGCCCTCATAAATATTGTCAAACTAGGAAATCTTGAAAGGGAGGGAAAATATAAAGTGATCATGAGTCTTTTTTTTAATTGAAAAAGACTCGGCCGCACCCTCATAGTTGTGCTAAACTGCAGTGCAGTGATGAAGAAGATTAAAAGACGGAAGAATCATAGAGCCAACACAGGTTTCCCTTTAAGTAAACAGCAAGATCTTTTCCAGACACAAGATATTAAAGCAGAGCTTCACTAAATAAATAAATAGAGTATGTGGGAAAGATGAAGAGGGAAAAAATGCTTTAAATACAGGGAGTTCTGGGTCATCAAAGGCTACCCGGAAAACATTCCTACCCAAGGAAGGAAGAACAGATGTGTCCACTTCCTGTCAGTCTCTCCACGTGGCGACCAGTTGACGTTACATTCTCCTGCAGAGATGTGGCACGAACTATACAGATTTATCCTCTGCCAGGGTAGGACAGTAAATGTCTCTCAAGAATACCAGCCCTGTGATTGGTAGAAGGGCAACTAGTGGCCAACTGTTACCAAATAATCTTGGTCTTAATGGTGTTTGTCATGTGGATTGGCTTAGATGACTTTTTAGAATAAAATTTAAATTCTGGTAGGTGGCCAACCTAGTAGCTTATCAGAATGGCTTTCCTGGTCAATAATACAGGAAAAAAACCTCATATCTACTGAAATCAGGAGAGCAAAGAAGCCAACAGATCTGTAGCAAATGTCCTTGGGGACAGTGGTTTCTGGAGGTAGGCTGTTCTGGCTCCTCCCAGCATCCCTCTCAGCTGTACAGACTCTTGTCCACCTTCCAAATCCTGCAGGCCATATGGTTGCCTGCAGAATTAATTGCAAGCGTGGGAGGGCAGGAGACCTATGGCAACCTCACACTCCCGCATCCAACCCAGACACACTGAATAGAATCACCCAGAATGTATATGTTGAACAATTATAGTAAACGGATCCCATAAACACCACATTTGAACACTGGTGAGGTACGGGGTGCTAGAAAGCACAGGATAACAGCAGTAATATGTGATACAACAGTGATGTCAGGTTTTCCACAGGATTTACTGTGTAAAAAGTGACTTAGTGTGCATTTTCCCGCTGAACTATATTGTTTTAAAATTACCAGTATTATTAGTATTACCGGCCAGCAATCAATTAAGACACAGACACTTGTTATATTTTAAAATAGCCTTAGTTAACCTGGGGCAGGGCAGACATTAATCCTCTAAACTACTTCCCGTAGTGGGGCAGATATGGGATCCCTGCCCCAATCCCATGCCATCTGCTTCTCCCAATTTCTATCAAGCTACCTCCCATCCATAGTCCCAAATACTTGCTAATGGTCTTCATCTGGGCTGGGTTCTCCATCCATACCGGTCATGTGTTTCTCTTCCGTCTAACCCATGGCAGCCTCCTCTCTCCCTTCAGGTCCCTCTCCTTTTTCCTCATGGTGGTCTTTCTTCTTCCCAGGATTCCCTGCCCCCTCTAAGCCCAGGAACCTTAGACACTCCTCTGTTTTCTCTACCCTGCCCCCAGGTAGGATGGCTTTTTATTAATTAGCATCAAATACATCAGACTATCTCCCAACAGAGCTATCTATAATAGCCATCCGGGGACAAGCATAATGCTAAGAGCAAACTTACATGGCATATTTTTACAGGCATTGTATTGCCATATCCTATGAGTTAAACTCTGCTGGGATACTAAGCATTAGGGAACTGGGGAGTGAGTTGAGATTTAAATTCAGTGTATCCAGTATCCTAAATTGTGAACTTCTAAAACAGTACCGTCTGGGTGACTTTTGAGAAAAAGAGAAACAGGCCTTACCTTTCGAATGAGGAAACACAGGCACAGGTGCTGTGAGCGGACATGAGGATCCAGCTCATTTCTGAGGGATAAGCTGATGCTTAGCCACCTTGAGAACAGTATTCTAGAACAGTAGTTAAATTTTTGTTTCTATTGCATTAAGGATATTAAAGTTCCCATATTTGCAATTATCTTTCAGGACTTGGAAATAGGAGTGATGCCTCCATGTCCTTTGTAGATTGTCTTAAGGTGACTTTAAACTGATGAGTTATAGGCAAAGATAAACCAATTTATTTCTAACCGTAGAAGACCCCCTCCCAACATGCTTTTGGCTATAGAAAGCTAACAATGGCATTCCTTACTTCCTGAGGACAGCCAAACTATATTTTCAGTCCCACTTTGTCTCAGTCACTGTTCGATTGCCGTGTGAAGACACCATGACCTAGGCATCTTATAAAAGCAAGCGTTGAATTGGAGGCTTACTTACAATCTCTGAGTTCATTGTCATCATGGTGGAAAGCCTGCTGCTACCAGACAGGTAGTCCTGGCATCCTGATCAGCAGGCAGTAGGCAGAAAGAGAACAATCCTGGGCCTCGTGTGGACTTTTGAAACCTCAAAGCCTACCCCAAGTGACACACCTTCTCCAACGTGGGCACACCTCGTAATCTTCCCTAAACAACCAAACACTCAAATGTAAAGCCTATGGGGACCATTCTCATCCAAGCCATTGCACCCTTTGTTTTCACAAACTTGTCACTAATCTACCAAGAGGTGGGACCTCTCGTCCACCTACTGATCTTGGGGAAATTTTAACTGGTCAGTAGCATGGCACAAGTGATGCTATTTGACTCTGAAGCTGGGACATATGGAAAAGGCCAGAACCTCTGACTGGATCTGTCTTGTTAGCCCTTTAAGGTCACATTATGGACACATAGAGAAAGGCCAAGTGATCCCATGTGGAAACTAACTGATGCCCCTAGTGAACAAGCAGCATTGACTAGCAGATCTAAGTGGCTAGGCCCGCACAGAGCTTTCCAACAGTCCTCAAGATGAGGCCATGACCTCTGGAGCAGTAGACCCACTGGTCCTTCTGTATCCTGTCCAAATTCTTGTCCTCCAGAACCTATAAGCATAAAAATCACTGCATTATGTCACTGAGTTCTGGTGCCACCGGCCTTGGCTGTGAAAACAGAGCTCAGCTAACACTCAACAACTGCTCTAGAGAAATCAACCATGCAAGATCAGACAGAGTAGCAGGCCTCTCTCCCCAAAATTCTCCTAAGCAGAGTGAGATAAGCCCTGGTGTCCGGATGGCACATTTGATTGTCAGTCTCTGTGTTAGTCAGTGTTCCAGTGCTGTAAAGAGACGCCAAGACCACAGGAACTCTTAAAAAGGAAGACATTTCCTTGGAGCTTGCTCCTGGTTTGAGAGCTGCACCCTGTTGCCATCATGGCAGAGAGCATGGTGGCACACAGGCAGACATGGTGCCAATGACGTAGCTGAGAGTTTTACACCAGAATCCACAAGCAACAGGAAGAGACAGCTACTGGATCTGGCTTGGGCTCTTGAAACTTCAAAGCCCACCCCCAGTGACGCACCTCTTCCAGCAAAGCCACACCTCCTAACTCCTCTCAAGTAATGCCATTCCCTGATGACCAAGCATTCAAATATATGACCCTCTGGAGGCCAGTCTTATTCAAACCACAACAACCTTCTTTAAAATCCTTATCATTTTCCACTTTGTACTCTACGTGCCCACGACTTTGCCCCTTGCCCCAGCCCCTGATCCTGCCCTCGCCTTTGCTGCACCACATTGAATTTCTTCTACTGGACAGAGAACCATTTCCCCCCCACCCCCACCCCTCCACAGGTTGTGTAATGCTATAATCACATTGTCAAGAGAAGCACGGGTTTGAGTTCTATTCTGCTCAAAGATGGTTGCGTCTTTTTGTCAGACTTATTCTCTCATCCAAAGAACCAATCTGCAACTGCAGAGTTTCATATCAATAGTGAATTGTTTGCGATTTTGTAAAAATGGTGTGGTGGTGACTGATGCCCACTTTGCCCAACAGTAAATCATAGGTTCAGCTATTGGCTTCTGGTGTGAAGAAAAAAGAATTTGAGCAATTGTCTAATAATTTTTTTTCTTCTTGTCAAATCTAGACTGTGATTGACAGTTCTGATTTAAGCATAAGAAAAACATATAGCAAAACCCGTGGGATGGCCTGTATATTACATTTGAGGCTGTCTAAGCTTTTGTGGCATCCTTTTGTATATGACATCATCACAAATATGGATGATGTAAGCACAATAGCTGGATGGTAATATGGCCCATGTATCTTTGATGGGGCTTTCTATACAATACCTTTTGGGTTTTCTAGCCATGCCTCTCTCTAACTTGTTCTGTGACCTCTAGAGTGTCATATTGCCTCCTGGACCTTACCTACTTATTACAAGTAAGGAGTTTGAATCACGTGGCTGTGTCAAACATTCTGTGAGTTCAAGGACAAGTATATCAGAAACCTCATTTTTTTTTTCACTCTATTTATTGACAGTCTCTGCCTTAGTGTTCCACCACTATGAATAGACACCACGACCCAGGCAATTCCTATAAAGGAAAGCATTGCATTGGGGCTGGCTCACAGTCTCAGAGGGTTAGCTCATTTTCGACACTGCAGGGAGCATGACGTCACGGAGGCAGACATGATGTTCTAGAAGCAGCTGAGAATTCTGTACTGAGTTCCACAGGCAGCAGGAACAGAAAGTCACTGGGTTTGGTTTGGGCTCTTGAAGCTCCAAAGCCCACCCCCCAGTGACACACTTCCTCCAACAAGCCACACCTAGCCCAAGCCCAATCATTCAGAGCACGTTTGACTGCATAGATCAAAAACTAACAACACAAAGTAGTTTTAAATATACATATGTATAAAGTACACCCAGTGTCCGGTAAGTGGACAGGCTCCAGGGATGACATTTTAAAAGGGTTAGTAGGTAAGGAGTCAAGATGACCACTGACCACACCTCTTATTAAACTGCCCCTTCTTGTTTTTCTCCCAATGAGATCAGCAGTCAATTTCTCCCATCCAATCAGAAGGGAAGCAGTCTGCTCTTACAGATACTCTTCAAGATCTGAAATTCACTATCAGCCACAAAATCCCAGGCTTGCACCCCACCTCCCGACAAGTGGCCACTATAGCCTGTCTACTAGTAGTGTTCACATGGTAAGGGGAAAGTAAAAAAAAAAAGAAGAAAGAAAGAAAAGAAAAGAAAAAAAAGAAAGAAAGAAAATGATCCCTCTGAACCATTTCTAAGTCCAGTTTCCGCCTGTGTTACCTATGTATGATTTTGGCTGAGGCAACCTTGGAACAACCTCAAGACCTAATTTATATCAAAGAAAAAGACAACAAGGTGGCTCCAACCCCAGAAACACCCCTTGATTGACACTCCCTAGCCTATAAAACTGTGGCCCAGTATTCATCACTCATGTCTCCCCCCCACCGTGATTTCTAACTCGTCTATTTTCTCTCCTTCTCCTTCTCCTTCTCCTCCTCTTCCTCCTCCTCTTCCTCCTCCCCTGCCTTCTCCTTCTCTTGCTTCCCCTCCTCCCCTTCCTCCTCCTCTTTTTCCTTCTCCTCCTTCCCCTCCCCCTCTCTTCCTTCCCCCTTCTTCCTCCTTCTTCTCCTCCTCCTCCCCCTTCTAATGTTTGCTGTACTACTGTGTCTGCCTGTAAACTCTTTTATTTGATAAGACCAGGAACCTGGACAAAGAACTGTCTCGTCTCCCTGACAATTCCAGTAGTGGCTTCACGGTGGCACCAAATGCAGAACCTTCTGGTCTTTGATGTTCATCCCATCCCATAAATAAGGAGCTTGATAAACTCCTCAGAGGCAAGCATCATATCCAAATGAAGTGGCACAAACATGGGAAAAGAGAAATGGAGTGACTCCTTTAGTGCTTTATTTTTTCTAGCAGAGTGAGGGCTCCTGATGGCAGTCAGAGACAGCTGACTTCTTACCGTCTCTGAGCAGATTTGATCACTTGCTCCACCCTGAACCCATGGAAGACTGACCATCTAAGTCAGTGTAGACTAAGATATCTTTACACTCCAGACCAGGATGCTGCTCAGGACACAATACCTGCATCCCCACCCCCTCTGCCTTCTCACGGTGACAAGCACCCTGCAGAGAGCACTGTCTGTGACTCTAGCTATAGTGACAGGTGCCCTGCTGAGAACACTGTCTGCGACTTTTTTTGCTTGGATTTTTCAACTGGAGAAGTGAATTTGCAGATTCTGACAGATCAAAGGGCTGCTGATGGCTACTGCTACCTCCCTTCCTCAAAACCCCACTGAGGAATCAGAGAGCTTGACTGTAGGCTCCTGCTGGAACCCTCTTCAGAGACCTCTAAGAAGAGACCCCGCTCTGTCACATGAACTTGATCCCCTCAGAGCCACTACCATGCTGCTGTCTGTCTGTCCATAGTATTAACAAGCTTCTCACCACCAGCAGTCCTCCCCAGTGTCCCCTTTGAGCCCCGTTTTCAGGACTTTTCAGCTACTGCACAGATGCCGAGTCGTCTCCTTGCATTCTGCTACCCGCCCCAGCTCTGTGGACCCTTCCTTTTCTATCAAGGAGCTGATAACCTGTGGTCCTGTGGCTCCAGATCTCAGGTGACCAACAAGAGTCACCTTGGAAACCAGAGGACACATGATCTTGATTTAGCTAGGACTATAGAGAGCAAAGGATGAAAACAAGCATCCTGTGATGCTGGCTTGTGTGCCTTCTACTGGCAGCTTATCTCTTACCCCATGTACTTTCTACATGGGGGAAAGAAGAGTTGACTAATTAAGATTCTCAAATAGTCTCACTATGAGAACTAACAAAAATGGTCACTTGCATCAGCATTTTCCTCTCTCTGCTTTTAAGAATATTCCTTTAGAAGTTGCTGAAGAGACTCTCCAACCTAATGGATAATCATGGTGCATATCTTCCTAACGTGTATTTACAGTATATGACTTTTTTTTTATAACACACTTTAGAGGAAAATTTCATGTTTTGACATATTATGATGTGTATGTGTGAATTACTTTGCAGCTGAAAAAAATTGTTGTTTTAAAAAGAACGCGCTCCTGGTGTGTTTTAAACGAGTCTTGGTGATCTCAAACTGAAATCCTGGTAGGCTGAAGAAGCCACACAGTCCTCCCCGTAAGTCCTCAGGAAGAGAGGGGCGTGGCGCTGGGATGATGACGATCATTTTAAATTTCGCTTTTGTTCAGAAGTCAAAGATGAGTTTTTAAAACCCCAAAGTCAATAGAATTCTGACCATAGATAGCACCCTACATATTTAACATGCTTACTCTGATCTCTGCATGTTATCTCCCCTCAAAGATGTAGCTTGCATGATGGGGAAAAAAAAATGGTGAAATGGAGGGTTCAATACTTTTAAGTGGGATGAAAAGTGCTGGGCCAAATTAGGAAGATTACTACACATCAAATGGAAATACACTGGGAGTAAAGTGGTGCTATTTCCTCGGCCTGAAATAATCCACCAAGGCAAGAGCACCTTCTGTGAGAAGACCCGGTTGTAAAAGGAAGGAAAAAGCCTTCCTAGGCCCGGCTTGCCCGCCCTGAGGTGGGAGGAAATAGTACGCTTAAGTAAAGAGCTTGCTAAATATTTAATGCCTCAAGTTCACAAAGGCACTTCGATATTTACGGCCTTTAGTGCTTCCTGCCTTTCACTCTTCTCTTCTCCCTTTCTTCCCTCCGCACAGGGCTTTTATTCCCATGTGAAAACAGCTTCCCCTCGGCGTCTTTGCGACTGCCCTTCTGGCCTTTCTTTTCAGCCCGGGGTTTCCGTCCATCTCTGCTCCCAGCTAAAATTCCTGCACGTGATATGCATGTCCTCTGGTCACCCACACTTGAGGCTACTGATGCCTCAAGCCCCTTTCTCCTTACCTCTAAAGCCCAGACCTCTTCACTTCTACTGTTGACTTCTGAGCTCTTGAGTGCATGCCCTTCCATCGGGTGCACTTTTGGTCGTGGCCTGGGAAGTTGGTCTTGGCCGTACTACCTCAATGGCTGTCATGAAGATGTGTCGTGAAGATGCTGGCAGATACCGGCACTGGCTACCTTGTTTCCTACTATGTCACACTCAGGGGTCTATCCTTAGATAGCTGTGCCTCTCTCTGCTTAATTCCTTTAGCTGAATGGATACCTCAGTTCTCCGTTAATCTAGCTTTCATGCCTCTCAACAAATAAGCCTTGCTTTCTACTCTACTTCTCCAACATCACCGTGGTCCTCACCGGCAGAGGTTTGAATACAGCCTTCGTCTTTCCGTCTCTAATAGACTGTGCGCCGTGTTACCTAAGTGCCGGAGGTGAAAGAAATAATCAATTTAGGCCACAGTGGCTGTGAGTTTAGAAAGGGCAGGAGGTGAGAGCAGAACGGGACATTGATGCATGATTCCTACTCCGGCTCACATCTCGCTTATGGAAAAGGCAAAGTCAAGGAGTTGAGGAAGGATGTGGAACAAAAGTGAAAGGGGACGAGGAGGTGTATATTAGGAAAAGGAGGGGGGCTATCTTAAGTTAACCACATTTAAGGAAAGAAGAAAAAGCAAACAGGAGAGATTTTCGTTGAGGGGACAACTGCCTGGGAACTCAAGAGGAAGCAGCAGAAAACATTGTTT
Organism: Acomys minous; assembly: GCF_964271855.1. Lineage (NCBI taxonomy): Eukaryota > Metazoa > Chordata > Mammalia > Rodentia > Muridae > Acomys > Acomys minous. Next base: position 108,308,723 of record NC_140492.1, on the reverse strand, counting down.
CTATCCCCTGGTTGCCAAAGCCGTGCAACGCACGTGTCTCTTACTGAGAAGGTTCTGTACCTGTACCTGTCGCCTTTGGCTATTCTTCCGGAGAGCTGGACTCCGCTTCTCCCCCATCCGCCAAGCTCTCGGTACCTGGGGAAGCCTTCCGTCTACATACCCTTTCCCTGTGTTGCAGAATCTTTGTTCCGGCTCTTAGTGATGGACAATCAATCTCTGCTTCCCTTTCTCCGGTTCCTCCATCCTGCGCAGTCCTTAAAAGCCTCTGGGATGGCTCAGAGGGGCCAGGGCACCTGCTAACCCCGTCTTAGAACCTGGCAACCACAGGCAGAAAGGAGAAATCTAACTTCCACATGGGGCCAGAGAACGCACACTGCGGCACGTGCAAATAAACACAGCTTTGTAATTGTTTAAATAGAAAAAGAAAGGCTAGCCTCTATGGATTGCTTTGTGTAAAGAGGGAAGGACCAGAATACCCATCCTCACGGCTCCTCTGCAAGTTAAGAGTGGCCACCATGGCGCCCGTGCCTACAGATCTCACGTTGCGCTAGGAATTTCTTTCCCTGTTGGGTCCAGGAATCATGAAGGTTTTTCCACAGATGCTGTCCCGTGGTGTCTTCTCTTCCTTCCTGGCTTCCCCACTCTAGTCACACCTTTATTCTGTTCATACCCTCTCAGAGTCTGGATAAGAACACACCAGAGATGCTGTTTGTCACTGTGAGATTCTTTATTGTGGATTCTAAGTCCCTCCGCCCTTTTCCTCAGGATCTAAGGAACAACAAGCTTCACTGGGAAGTTGTTTTCTTCCAGTCAATAAGGTTACTTCTCTATAAGTCTGGTTTTTAAAATGGTAATAATAGGGCCAGGTGTGGTGGCAGAGGCAGGTGGATTGCTGTGAGTATGAGGCCAGCCGGGTCTACAAAATGAGTCTAGGACAGCCAAGGCTACACAGAGAAACCCTGTCTCAAAAAAACCATAAATAAATAAATAAATAAATAAATAAATAAATAAATAAAATGATAATAATAATTCTGTATAATCAGGTCCCTTGCAAATCAGGAGACTTCGTGGCTTGGTATGTGGTCTTCAGGAAGCCACGGGCTCTCAAGTTCTTCTTCCCCTCCATTGATGCTGCCCTGACACTGCTCATTAGCTGCTTGTTAGTGATGTCAAGAAAAACACTGTGGCTGGCTTCTTGCCCTCACCAGCTTGTGGAAGGTAACTATGAAGAATTTACAGACAGGCCATTTTCTAAGTTAGGGATTCGCTGGCTTTCCAAGCACGCTGAGTACTCAGATTGAGAAAATGCAGAAAACTCATTCTAAAGTAGTGTGCCTCAGCTACAGTATTACTTAGATGCTGAGGGCTTCTAGTGGACACAGACAATCAAAGAACACACGTGGCCCCGTGTCATGCAGTTCACGGGACAGGAAGGCACGTCCTAACAACGTGCTTAGAGCCTGGGCAGAGAAATCAAGGAGATTTCACTTTTATGGTTGGGTTATTCATTGCAACTCCAAGCACAGGGGCTTATTTCACACAGGATCTGAGGAACAGCAAGTCTAATGCGCCTGCATCGAGAGAGTAGAGTGCGTGTTGCTTAGCTGTCTAAAAGAAGTTATAGCGCCTGCTAATCATTACTGCATTGTTCATACATTTTTCTCTCACAAGCCACAGAATTTTAATATTCCAGCTAGTAGGAGGCATAAAACTTATGTGGCTAAATCCTTCTATTTTATAGATAAGAAAACCAGAATCCAGAAACATGAACTGCCCGCCTAGGTCAGACGGCTGCTAGAAGCAGCAGCAGATGTTCACTTGATTAGTTTTTGGCTCGTGAAGCAGGGTACTTCCAAACCTCAGGAATTTAGTGTTCCAGATTACCAGGAGGGAGAACAAAAAACACATCAAGCCTTTATTTAAGAGAGCTTTCAAAATTACCCAGAATCCATTAAGGTTGTCTAAAAAAACTTCATGGGGAGGGGAGAAACAATAATATAATCTTTACATTTTAATATAAGGGAACTTATATAAACACATATGTAAATTAAAAATAGGCTTAGATGTTTGACAAATGCAGCATAAAACCTTTCTAACGTGGGAGCCCCATGTGCCTTGTAAAGCAAAGCAGCTTCTGACAGCAAATGTGGCTACAGTGATCCAAAGTTGGGATTTGTAAAGAAATAAAAGCGCTCTTTGCTGATCCGTGGAGTTGCCCTGTGTTTCATGTGGATCGGCTGATGCAGATACTGGCAGACAATGGGTCTATGCACACCCCAAGGTCATGATTGATCCAGGGAGCTAAGGTACAGCTTCAACGTCGCTGTCAGATCTGTTCCACGAGTCACTTTCAAGGTGATCTTGGTCCACTAGAGAACCCCATTGCCTTGCATGGTTACTAGAACAATCAGTCCATTTGGGATCTTGCATGCAGGATGGGTTCAATATAACCTGTGCTCATTGTTTTTATCAATTAGTCGTGTGTGTGTGTGTGTGTGTGTGTGTGTGTGTGTGTGTGTGTGCAAGCGCTTATCTTGACATTTGACATCATTTCAAAGTTTAGAAGATGAAAATAAAAAGAACATGCACCAAAGAGCCACCAGAGGGAGCTCTCAGGTCAACCTGGACGGTCAAGGTGTTCTGGCTCCAGGGGCATATCCTCCTTGAACCTATATGTGCTCCTATATGAGTTGTGGCTGCAGTGTGAAGGCAGCTAGAGTGGGACTCTGGATGTCTTTTTTTAAATTCATGTGTTCCAAAGCTGCAGCTCTTCGCAGTTGGCATGGACAAAGAGTGCTCCTGAAAATGACAGCACTGAGATACTTTCACATAAACAACATTGTATGTGTGTGTATAATAAACAGACAGATGACAGACTGATAGATAAATAGAAAGGGAGGGAGGGAGAGAGGAAGGAGGGAGGGAGGGAGGGGGCTGGGAGGAGGATGGGAGGGAAGGAGGGAGGGAGATAGCTAAATGATAGAAGATGGATGGATGGATAGATAGATACATATAGATGTTGGATGGATGGATGGATGGATGATAGATGGACATACAGACAAGATTACAGTTAATAAATTACATACACAGTCACAGTTGCCCCTTGAGGCATTTCTGGTTAGGAAATAAAAGAAGAGAGATCTAATGATGTGTTTTGAGAGCTGATGTGGAATTGCAGAGCCTGGGCCTAAACAGGAAGAACACTGCTCAGCCACTCACACAGCCAGCTCAGGCTCACTTGACACAGATGTGTGTAACTTCTCCAGAGCTGTGGCCAGGACCAACCGAGTTCCAGCTTGTGGTGTCCTTTGCCCCATCATGCCACACCACCACACCTCTAACCCTTCTCAAGCCTGAATTCTGGCTTCATAACCCCTCTTCACACTTCAGCCAAGCCAGAGAATTGACACGGAGTTTGCTGCTGCTCCCAGCCCAGGCGGATGCACAGAGATCACACTTCCAGGAAGATTTGTATGTTTTTAAAACTTAGCTGTAATTTTGAGTTCTGGGCTCTTTTTCCTGCCTCCCTTTGACTTGAACATTTCCACACCTTGCATGTGTGTATATCTATGCATGCACATCTGCCTATTGATGTGGGTATCTTACTTTGGAAAGATAGGTCACCCCATAGGTCAACTGTGGTTTTATACCCTTTATCCTAGGCCAGACCTGGGTTCCTGCATCTGGAGCACCCACGTTACCTCTCTGCTGACTTTGTAGCTCACATCTGGGCTTGCAGAGCAGAGTCTGCTTCTTTTCCTCAGTGCGCTCTTCATGCAGCGTCCAGCTCCTCTCCCTGGCTCTCCTGAGACCCTCACTCTGATCCCACAGACCTGATCTCTTTAAACTCAGGGGGAAAACATTTAAAAACTCATTACTACCCAAAACTTCCTCCCAAGTCGCTAACATTCCTGCAATGCATATCCCTTCTCTCCACATCCTTTCATCTGTCCTGAAAATTGTGGAGAATCTATGTGAATGACATCACCTTTCCCTGGGAAGCTGGTCCTCATGGTCTCAGCTTGATGTTATGTGTATTGGAACCTACAGTTGCTTCCTGGTTTGAGGGTGTCATGGCTATTTATTTTCTTTGGTCCCATGCCTCTTTACCCTCTGTTCAGAAGCATACAATGAAAAAAGAAAGAATGAAAAGAAGGAAGGAGGGAAGGAAAAGTACCACGTTGGCCACTGGATTATGCCTTCCATCAACTCCCTGAGTCCTCACCTCATTTCTGTCCTCCTGATCTACACTGAGACCCCCAGGGGATGGGCTGGAGAGAAATAGCCTCTTTCTAAAGGATGCTTGCCTAGTTCTGACTCAAACAGAAGCAGGACAAAGGGGCTCCCCTGTCCTCACCGCTTGCCTCAAGTCACAGTTTACTGTCATTCATTCCAGGCTACCTGGGCTATGATTTCATCGCTTCTTTAGGTGCAATTTTATAGACTTGGGCACAATTGAGAATTAATTTCCCTATGGCAATAGTTTTCTCCCAGCCAGACCTCCCCCCCCCCCCCCCCCCGCCACAATCCTACAAACTCTGGCCCCTAGGCCTGCCATTGCTGTGTCTGCTTCTATGGGGAACTTCTGATTTCTCTACTGTATGCAAGAGCACAGCCGGACGCTGGGGTGTGAGGTGAACCCTGGTTCACGTCATCTTCACAAGACATTGTGCGATGGGTTCTTTGAGCCCTGCGAATGGAAGCAGCCTCAGAGAGCATGGAGTCCAACACCTTCGCTTTCCAAACAAAAAAGAACAATCCAGAGGCAGAAGCGACTCATGGGGGCTCGGGCTCAGGGTGGCATGTTTCTGACCACCCCTTCTTTCCTTCCGTGTGTCCCTGGCCATTGCCGCTGTTGACGCTCATCCTGGCAGTGTTGTCCCATCAAATGGTGACAACACTGCTGTCCAAATGATGCAGCACACTTAACCATGCGGCTGCTAGGAAAGGTAGTGTGGCCACAGCAGACCTGAGACTGGCATGCCCAGACAGAAATGAGGCCAGAGAAGTGACAAGCCTCACCAAAGACTCTAAAGCTCATGAGGGGCAAAGGGGAAGGAGCCCTGAAGGCAAATCTAGCTTCCTTCCTCCACAGCACTGACTCTCCTCTCCAGAGACCCCACCCCCACGCCGCCCCCCCCCCCCCCCCCCGCGAAGCTAAACAGGGGAAACATGGATTCTCCTCAGCCTTGGCCTCCTTCCCATCCACTCTCAGCAGATAAAAGTCACTTGACTTCTCTACCTGTGGCAAACTGGAGGCTGCCCACAAATCCTCAGGGCCCCCTTCCAAGCCTCCCCCCCCACCCCCAACCCTACAGGGCCTTTCACTGTCACTGTTCTTTGGAATGTGGGCAGGAAACTGACATCTCGTGGCTTGCTGTCTCCTCCTGCTCTCAGGCGGGTTGTCAGTACAGCTGGCTTGCTCTCCGGCCAGTCCCACAGTGCTGTCACAGAACTTCCAAAGGTACCAGTATCCTCATTCCTTTGCTCTGAAGGTGACTGCGCAGCTCTCCCTCCATCCAGCCCTCTCCCCTGCCCACTGCTATTTGCTATTCTGATGAGGCTGCTGCCTCCAGGGGGCCTTCAGCTGCCTGGCCTTGAAGGCTGGGACTGGTTGTCACCTCTAACCTCCCTTCTTCCCTTTCATCTCTTCTCTGTTTCTCCTCCCCAGCTCTTCAGGGCTAATCTCTCCTCCCCAGTGTGCTTCCCAGGAAGACGGGGGGGGGGGGGGGGGGGCAAGGAGGGGGTGAGGGGTGGGGCGTGCTGGACTCTGGGGATAAGTCTTCAATTCCCAGTTCCCTGGCGCACCCCAATCCAAGTTCTGACACCTCATCCCAGGCCAGGTCGAAGATGCTCACTTTATTGCTTTCACTCACTGGGCAGATCAAGGGCACAGACCTCGAATGGGACGCGTAATTGTCACCGTCCGGTTCTGTGATCCCAGGGAGCCGCCACCTCTGACGTTAACAGTGAGTGACCTTGGGCTGACCAAGAGAAACGCTACTCTTCCTCTAACATTCTTGGCGACCAGAATTCCCCCAGGGGAGCTGTCCTTTCAAGGATGAACAAGATCAAGGGAGGAAAATCACATCACTGTCTGCGGAGGAGGAGGAGAGTCTCCGTTGTTTTATGTTGTTAGGAAGCAAGTGGGGAGGGGCTGGAGGGGGGAGATGAAGGTTAGCCATAAAGAACCTCTATTCTCTTGTCATGACCCCACCCTAGCTCCAGACAAAGGAAGTACAGATGAGCCAGTGGCGGCTCCTCTCTGGCTCCCCAAGCCCTGCTTTTTCTCTTTGCGATGGTGAATGCGCTCAGCTATCTAACCGGAGCCTCGGTGATTTCCTTTGCTACAGGGCACTGAGCTCTGGTGTAGAGTTTGCTATTTCACTCTTTCTCTGTGTCCACCTCGTTCGCATTTCCCTCCGATTCTTTCCTCCCGGGGCTTTTGGTTCCCTTAGACCAGAGGCGTTTAGTTCCCTCCTCAGGCAGCTTACTTTCCGCTCCTACCTGCTCCCTCCCCAGCCTGCAGGTGCTTCTGCACAGCTGCCCGAGAACACCGCGATTAACACTGAAGGTGGAAGGACTTACCACTAGGTGGCACTCTACGGAATACTTCTTACATCGCAGAGCCGAATGGCTAAAATACATCACTGAAAAGCACTACAGGAAGTTGTCTCCTTTGCCAATGAGTTCAAGGCTATTTCCCATTTTCTCTTCTATTAGACTTAATGTATCTGGTTTTATCTCGAGGTCTTTGATCCACTTGAACTTGAGTTTTGTGCAGGGTGTTAAGTAAGAATCGGTGTGCGTTCTTCCACATCCAGCTAGACCAGCACCATTTGTTGAAGATGCTTTCTTTTTTTTTTCCCCATTGTATGGTTTTTGGCTTCTTTGTCAAAAATCAGGTGTTCATAGGTGTGTAGGTTTATTTCCAGGTCTTCATTTCGATTTCACTGATCAACCTTTTTTTATGCCAATACCATGCAGTTTTTATTACTATTGCTGTGCAGTACCGCTTGAAACCACGGATGCTGATGCCTCCAGAAGATCTTTTATTGTGCAGAATTGTTTGAGCTATTCTGGATTTCTTAACTGGCCGTACTTGAGACCCATCCCACGAGAGAGAACCAATCCCTGACACTATCAATGTTACTGTGTTATGCTTGTAGACAGGAGCCAAGCATAACTCCTCTGAAAAGCTTTACAATGGATGTCCCTAAGCTGTCACCCACATCCCAGTAGTGTGTATTAACCAAGGTATCACTCAGTGGTAGGTGAGATGGTTAGAGATCCACTCAAAGGGAATTCCTGATGGTCAAGGGAGCTTTACAAATGCACACAGATGTCCTAGACATTGAAACCCCAGGTACTTAACTAGTGACACTCCTGAGACAGCTCCTAAGAGTTAGCAAGAGCAGACTGTATACACTCTTGCGGATTTTCTGTTCAGGGACTCCCTGTTGGTAGTTTGAAATCAGATACAATGGGAACTGTAAAGATTAAAAATAAGATGCCAGGCAACAGATAGGATATGGAGAAGTTTATTGTAGGAGTGTGGGAGAAGAAGGAAGGGGGCGGGGCACCCCAGAGATAAAGAGACAGAGAGAGACAGAGACAGCAAGAGAGAAGAGAAAGAAGAGACAGGGAGAGAGTGAGAGAGGTAAGAGAGGAAGAGGGACAAGAGAGGGAATGGAGGTGGGTTTGCCCTTTTTATATCCTGGGCAGCTGGGCCACCTAGTGACTGGCTGGTAATGACATCATAGGTTGCTAGGCCGACTGGGGGCAGTATGCTAACAGGAACATCTACACCACTGAAATCCTCCCCATAAAGCAGAGATCCCTCATGCCCTCTTCAAAGAGATGCTCTTCAAATATTTAACAGCGGGCCACTGTCATGCACCACAGAGACAGACTCTCTGAAGGAATGGATTCTATTATCTTTTTTCCAGTACAGGGACTTGGTACAGGGTCTGGAATGCAGTGTTATTTGGAACAAGGGTGGCTGCTGCAGTTTGTGTTTTCCAGGAGGGCCAAACCTGCTGCATTTTAAGGTGTAGGGAGTCAGCCATTTGAAGGCGCATGGTGAGAAGCCCCACTGTGTGGAGACAACAGGCTTGGCAGGCACATCATCCATCTTTATGAGGCCTCTGATTTAGGCACTAGACAAGGCATGGTTACCAACAACGAGTGAGAAGTCCTACACAACAGCAGAGGAAGAAGTATCAAATGAGAAAGCAGTAACTCAGGAACCAGAGAACAGAGTGGGCAACTACTGTGCAGTAGGCACAGTTCTGGGTTCTGAGGACTAAAACAAGCCAACTAGACCCAATGGCTCGCTGTGCCTCTCTCCAAGTGCCCAAGCAACTGCTTCCATCAAAACCACTGTTTGATGTGAGAATGTAAGCTTAAGTGTGTGTTATATTCCTGCCAAGGAGACAAGTGCTCGGTATGTATTATTATATCATCATCAGACCAGCCCTTATGCTTTATCCACCATCATTTTACAGTAGGGCAAGCTCTAGGACCGGGGCCTCAAATCTTTGCATTTTCACCTGCCTGCTAAGTGAGCGTGATTTCTGCACACATTGAGGCCCAATCCCTAGAGGTGAAATCAGACAATTCAGTAAAGGGTTGCAATAAAATAACCTTTGAGTAAGTGTCACGGAAGAGGGGGAACAAGGAACGGAAAAGGGGGTGCTTAATTTGGAAGTGGTCAGGCAAGGTTCCTTAAAAGATTTTCTCACACCTGCAGCAAAGACAGAAAGCATCCTGGCAGAGTTAGACTGCTGCAGCAGGGCCAAGGGAAGGTGCGCTGTCTGACACTTGGGGAGGTGGAAGACGTTCAGCATGGCTGGAGGCTGGGACAGCAGATTTCCTGACGAGGAGAAAGGAGAGAATGCGTGAAGGTGAGTCAGGGGCGCATGCGCAAGGCTGTGATGTGTGTGCGCGCGGGCTTGCCTAAAGATGGCACATCGACTAGGAAAGAGCTTTCTGGGCACAGAGATGTTTGTGGGTTGGCAGTGGCCCTGGTCAGACCTGGAAGGGACTTCCTTGTCACTCACATACAGAAATATGAAGATGGGGGATGCTGAAGGATTGTCTGAAGGGGGTTGGTATGGGCAGACTGAGATGGTTGAGGAATAACTCTGGCTGTAAAAATCTGGTTGACTTTGTGGATTGTGTTTCCCATGAGCACCAGGGTTGCAAGGATATACACTGAGGTCACCACAGAGCTTCTTCCTGAATCATATGGCTTTAATTTAATTGGGACACTGAGTCAGTCTCTCTCTCTCTCTCTCTCTCTCTCTCTCTCTCTCTCTCTCTCTCTCTCTCTGTGTGTGTGTGTGTGTGTGTGTGTGTGTGTGTGGTCTGTCTCCCTTCCTACCCCCCCACCCCTACCCCTCTGAGTCAATGCCCCACTCTGTATTCCTGGATGGCCTGCAGCTCACAGAGACACACCTGCTTCTGCCCTCTGGGTGCTGGGACTGCAGGTGTGCTCCACCATGTCCAGCACAAGTCCCCATCAAATCTATCATAGACTCATTGCACTCTGAAGCCAGGTGTGTCCGCAGTACGTGTTCCTGTCACACTCCACATAAGCCCTACAACAACTGAATTTACGCACAAAGAAACCATAAAAGGGAAATCAGAGATATCAGATTGCATCCTCAACTCGGCCCTAGCAGAAGCAGAACTTGGAAATGGGTGGGTTGTTGTGGAGTTGTTCCAAAACTGTCTTTACACACTGCACTGAATTATCTATAAGTCTATATACACAGGGCAGAGCCAGGCGCCCCTGGAGTCCTACAAAACAACATCCTCATGGCGAATTCAAAAGCACTCAATTCCTTCTTAACATTCATGCCACAAACAGTTCTGAATGGATCAAAGTCCCCTACGTCACACAGGGGCAGTTCAGTTCAAATGACAAAAACGCAGCTCAAAAGTGGTTTAAGGCAGGCACTAAAATAGCCTATGTGACTACAAACCTGCTTTGAGCCCAGCAGGTCATCAGGCCCTGGTCACCCTCTTGGTCTCAGCTTTGCAGCTCCCTAATGACCTCATTTGTACGTGAATTCTTCCCTGACAATGAGGAGAGGCAAGTGCCCCCCCACCCGACCCTCCCCACGAGACAAGTGCCCCCTACCCCCACCATCCCCAGCTTCCTTCTGACTTGATTAGCTTACAAGGTGATTCAGGTAAAGATCTGAATGCATGGACCTCACTAGGCTGTTCCGGACCAAGTGCCAACCCCATCGGAGGAGCAAAACGAGCCTCAAGTGGTTATTGGGCCTCAAAAATGGAAAGCTCGCCAGAAAGCACCCCCAAATTAAACAAAAACAAAAACACTGTTAACAGCAGAACTGTGTGGTAGGCGGGGACGAGATTACAAGAACTCTCAAGGATCCTAATCCTTGCCGAGCCGCAGGAAGCAGCTGATCTTCATTCTCCTTATGAACTCATGGGTCTCTTCCATGACAGGGATAGTTAGGGATTCTTTTCTGATGAGGGGTTCCCCTTCTCAGTTTCATGCCACTTAACATAAGAAATTGAAGAGAGATACAAGGGCAATAGAGTCACTGATTTCACAGAGATATTGAGCGATAAATTTGAAGAGTTGTGGATTTAATAAGAAAATAATAAGTGTGAAAGATTTCTAAGGCTAAAGAAAATGAGGAAAGTCTGAGGAAAGAGAACGAAAACCATTCCCTCAAATTAAGAAGTCAGAGAAATTAGAGCTTGCTGAAGATGGGTGATTTTAAAAAAAGCATAAAGTCATCGCCTCGATCAAGATTTCTACGTTAAATTGCTGAGGTAATAAGCGCGGTGCTTTTTCTATTATGACAGACAACAGAACAAGCCAAGTGAAAAACACAAAGATTTTGTTATGTTAACTGATGCTCATCACCATGACAACATCAAGAGCGGAAATCAGTGATGCTGAAAGCATCACAATCTAATCCTTCTTCCCCCTTGCCCTCCTGATTTTGCAGTGTTCAGGATGATAGCAACGGATCTTCTTTGTTTATTTGCTTGCATGCAGATTTTATTCACTTTAAAGTTACTGGAAAGCAAGCGTAGTTGCTATTTTACTGAATAGGTGATTCAAAGATAATTAACTGCTCAGGGAAATCTTTAAGTGATGTGAAAGAAATGTCAGCTTGAATTAATAGTGACTTATCGGTTTGATATTGTTTTCATAATTCTCTCCCAAAGACCTACATGCAGGTTTGGCCCTTTGCCTCTGCCGAACTGAGAGGTGACAGAATCTTTAAGTGGGATTTAGTGAGAGGTACCCAGTCAGGGCATTGGAGATGTGCTTTATAAAGGGAGTTGTGGGTTTTTTTTAGCGCGCGCGCATGTGTGTATGTGTGTGTGTGTGTGTGTGTGTGTGTGTGTGTGTGTGTGTGTGTAGATATATATATGCATGCACCTTATTTATTAAGGCAAGGTCTCTCACTGAATTGGAACTCACCAGTTCTGAAAGGTCTGACTTGTCAGTTGGCCCAGAGATTCCCTGTGTCTGCTTCCCCGTTCAGATATTACCTTCCAATCTGATATTTACATTACAGTCTGATAGAGCATTATAGGAGATGGCCATATGAATTCCAACACAGCTGTCCTCATCATCTTGATACCATCAAACATTTGAATATGAATCCCATGTGCGGGCATCATATAAAATGCTTCCTTTACCCTGTGTGTGTGTGTGCATGAACTCAAATTACTTGCTAAAGGGGGAGGAATTTATCAACTAGAAGACCCAGGAGTTATACATTGGTGAGATTATTCTGCCCAGCATTCAGCCTTTGTGAAGACAAGCCATGGGTTAAAAGCCTATTTGGGCAATTAGACTCTTGGCTTTCTAAAGCTGATGACCTCATCCTTATATTTATTCGTCACTGATGTGGACTGGACATGGACCAGACCATGTTCCACACCTGTTAAAATCCAGCTCCCAGTGCACACAGAGGAAAACCTCTGTAACCTTCCTCATATACGAAGCGTTAGCACATGACTCTTTTCTGTTCACCAGTTTACTTTGCCCAAGAATGAATTTGTTGGCTGGATGCTACACAAAGCTCTGAGCTAGTAACTGGGAGGAGCAAACAAGAGTTCAACGCAGCTACAGTTTCTAAGAGATTTGCATGTGGAACAAGGATAGTAGACGGGAGATAAGTTGGGATGACCGCTCTGAGGAAAAACATCATAATTAGAACTATTCCACGAATGGCCCAAAGACCATCAAAATCCAAGAGAGAGAAGAGCCTTGTGGGAAGGCTTCATAAAGGATGTGCTGCTTGCTACAGTCCTGACAGATGTCATGTGATGCCAATGCACACAGATCAAAGAGAAGAAACTGTGCCAAATGGGAAGGACAGGAAAAATAAGGCAGGTGGCTGACCTTGTAGTCTAGCGCACACCCTGAAGAGTACAAGCTCCCAAGTCTCAGAGGCTGGTGGAAGGCAAGACTGGAGATGGAGGCTAGAGAGATGAAGGTTAGCTTCATGGAAGAGCTGAAAGTAGGTGCAGTTTACCAGGCAGAGCACTCACCAGGGAACAATGGGGCCAGATAGAAAAGAGTTGACCAGGAAAGGAAGTAATCAGATTACTAAGACAACTATGCTTGTCAAGTTGTGTAAAGTGCCCCAGAAGCATCTATGTCTCTTATTAAACTCTACACTCTGCTTTCAGGGGTCACTTGACATGTTAGGCTTAGGCTGCTGGTCCACAGATCACAGCGTGACTAGCAAGGGATGACCACTGAGACAGACAAGCTGGGTGACGGAAAAAGGTTACAATACCAGTTTGACAAAGCCCCACTCCCAGTTTTTTTTGGGGGGGGGATTTTCAAGACTGGTTTTCTCTGTGTAGTCCTGGCTGCCCTGCAACTCACTCTGTACACCAGGCTGGCCTTGAACTCACAGAAATCTACCTGCCTCTGCCTCCCAAGCGCTGGGATTAAAGGTGTGTGCCACCACACCCAGTTTTCACAGCCCCCTTTAAATTGAATGTGCTCTTTCAGTTCCTTCCTGTTAAACCAATACCTAAGGCATCCTTGAGCAATCCCATCCTTTGTTATCCCAAACCACTTCTTTACCCACATACTTCATTCTTTTTACATTTTCAACAACAAATCTGAAGTTTGCATTTGTGCCTCCCCCTGTTTCCCCAGCTTTAATTCCCTATGTCATTAAGGAATAGGAAGGAACCGACATTAAACGAGGTCACTAAAGCCATTTGTGCTTTCAGCCACAGATTTTTGTTATCTAGAAGGGAAGCAGAAAACATGTGGATATATAAATAGAGGCGTGGAACACAAGTTCACAGAAATGCATCCTCTCACTGTGTAAGGGTGAGCTCACATTTAGAAGGCAAGGCTCACAGTCGGTTGCCTTGGTGAGGAAGTGGGAAACTGGTTGCACAGAGGACAGCATAAGCAATTTAGGTCTTTGCAGCATTTGCCGAGGACCAGATGCTGGGTCTTTAGCCTCTAAAGCAAATTAAGCTGAAGGAATTTAGTGGCCTTTAAAGGCTGATTCAGGAAATGTGGCAGAGGACTCCAAATTGGGTCAAGGAGGAAATTCTTGAAAATCTATGAAGGTGGGTGACTTCCATCGCTATAAGCATCATCCTTGGGTTTGTCATTTTGAAGAGGCAGGGATGTGTTCCCAAAGGATATGTTCCTGAGCCCTTACACAGGACAGGAAAGCAGGTGCACATAAACAGGTATGTAAACAAAAGCTTGGCCATCCATGGCTTGCCTCTGTACTGCCCAGCTTTGGAGTGTCTTTTCCCTCTCCTGTATCACTTTGTATCCTGGACCCATAGAGTGTGATGATAGTGGGAGAATGACCCACGCACAGGAAAGAAGATCAGTCCTGTTTGCAGCCATAAACATCTGACACAGATTGTTTGGCTGATCTAATGGACTGAACAGATTGTGGCAGTTTCCGTGCATAACCTAGTCAGCCACCTGTTCACAACAAGGAAGGGACCAATGAGGTACAAATCTAGAGTAAAGCCACAGAAATCTCATCTGCACTGTCTTTTTCCTTTGTCTTTTTTTCCCCAAGACAGAGTCTTTCTGTGTAGCCTTGGCTGTCCTGGAGTTGCTTTGTAGACCAGGCTGGCCTTGAACTCACAGTGATCCACCTGCCGCTGCCTCCCTCTAAGTTTATCTATACTTTGTTTTGAAGAGGGATGGGTGTTTTTTGGTTTTCCAAAACAGAGTTTCTCTGTGTAACCTTGGCTGGCCTGGAGTTGCTCTGTAGACCAGGTTGGCCTCGAATTCACAGCCATCCACCTGCCTCTGCCTCCCCGACCGATGGGACTAAAGGCGTGCGCCAACGTGCTCACACTCATCTATATTTTCTAAAACCGCATTGGTCTTTCCTTTCTTCTCACTCCACTGTAAGTAAGAAACAAAACCTTGTCTATCCCCCACCTACATGTTTCCTTTAAGGGAACGAATCACACACACACACACACACACACACACACACACACACACACACACACAATCATGAGGTGAAGAAGCAACAGTTCTTGTGTCAGATTAGCATATTTGGGGCAACACACTCTGGAGGGACGTGGGCCTTTTCTTAAGAACTGTTTTGAGGGCAGACACTGTGTCTGATGCAGTCCGTTCCAGAGAAAGCACCCACAAAAGGAGCCACCAGAATAGTAATTCTAGCGCGAGCTGTGATGCCCAACCAACCGGACTGCATTCAATCCAGTCCCTGGGGTGGGACAACTCAATAAAGAAAGACGATGTCATTAGAACTCACACCGAGGACAGAGGATCAAAACGTCGATTCCCGGGTGGGATAGAAGCACGAAGACAGAAAGACAAGCTGACTCTCTAAGTGACAAAAACCACAGGGAGGGCCAGAATCCACACACTGTCACTGTGGGGGAGTTTGGGTCCCTGGAGACTCCCAGTCCCTGAGCCACTCTGGGCTCTGGGAGGCCCAACTTTACCTGTCTTCCTGCCCTCCTGGTAGAGGCAGCCATTACACTCATCATTAAATGTCCTAAGAATTATCTAACGGATTTTCTTGAGTCTCCATTTCCCTGTTAATATTATTGATAATGATCAAATGTTTATGTAAGTAAATCATGGGAAGAAAAGAAAGACTAGAAGGAGAGAGAAAGAAAAGTAATTGGTGCACGCCTTTAATCCCAGCACTTGGGAGGCAGAGGCAGGCGGATCTCTGTGAGTTCGAGGCCAGCCTGGTCTACAAAGTGAGTCCAGGACAGCCAAGGATACACAGAGAAACCCTGTCTTGAAAAACACCAAAAGGAGGAGAAGGAGGAGGAAGAGGAAGAGGAGGAGGAGGAGGAGGAGGAGGAGGGAGGAGGAGGAGGAGGAGGAGGAGGAGGAGGAGGAGGAGGAGAAGAAGAAGAAGAAGAAGAAGAAGAAGAAGAAGAAGAAGAAGAAGAAGAAGAAGAAGAAAGGTGATTATAATCCTGGCCCTGGAAGTACTGTAAACACTCTGTTTACAAGAGACGTTCTGCCATGGTCTGTCGGGCAAAACAATGGCTTCAGGTAGAGGGTAACCCTAGAATTTAAGACTCTTTCACCAAAAATGATCAGCAGCAATCAAAGACAAATCAGTATAAGGTAAGTGGGTACTAGTTTTAAATTCTTCTAAAATGGAAGTATGAGACGGCTCAGCAGATTAAGCACTTGCCACCAAACCTAATGACCTGACTTCAACTTGCAGAACCTCTGTGGTAGAGAAAAGGGATGCATACAAGTTGTCATCTGATTGCAACACACACACACACACACACACACACACACACACACACACACACACGGTTGGTTTTTTTGTTTTGTTTTTTTGTTGGTTTGGTTTGGTTTGGTTTGGTTTGGTTTTTTCGAGACAAGGTTTCTCTGTGTATCCTTGGCTGTCCTGGACTCACTTTGTAGACCAGGCTGGCCTCGAACTCACAACGATCCGCCCGCCTCTGCCTCCTGAGTGCTGGGATTAAAG
This sequence comes from Acomys minous, assembly GCF_964271855.1. Taxonomy (NCBI): domain Eukaryota; kingdom Metazoa; phylum Chordata; class Mammalia; order Rodentia; family Muridae; genus Acomys; species Acomys minous. The sequence goes on along the minus strand of NC_140492.1, from coordinate 108,292,719 downwards.
GCGTGCGCCACCACGCCCGGCTTCACACTTTTGTTAAGAAAGAATATGAAGCTCTTTTGTACTAGGTCAAGGAAAAGAAATTCTTTCCAAATCCCTTTGCTATTTTGTTTTTGGTCATGTATGAGAGCTCCTTCTGCTATTCAGAGTCTGCTATTCAGAAGCACCATTTAGGATGCTGCATGCGTCTCTGGTAGGCACGGTTACTTCAAATCTCTCCAGTGGGTTGCCATATGTGGAAGATTCTCAGTGAGTCTCAGCAAGGCTGTGTCAGGCGACACTGAGCATAGAGATCACCATGGTAACGGAAGCAGGGTTAAGGAGGGTGGCACTGTTGTTTCTTCGTAGAGAGATGGCACAGCCTCTCACCATCTCTTATTGTTAGAAGCTACTCTCTTCCCTCCAGTACTTAGGCTGAATTAAACACACAGGGAAATGCTAAATACAAAATAGATACGCCTGTGACTCAGGGATTGTTCATCTGAGAATGCCAGAAATAATGAGTATGACTAAAAGAGAGCCTTAAGGGCTGAAGGAGATCCCAAAACTTTAAGTTATTTTTCTAAATGAAAATCTGTCTATCAGTAAAACAAAGAGCAAACTGTGATTTGATGAAGGAGAGCAATGCATTTAAAAACTTATCACTTGCTTCTTTCAAGATTCCGCTCTACTCTTTGCTGAGAGACAGAGAGAGAGAGAGAGAGAGAGAGAGAGACAGAGAGAGAGAGAGAGAGAGAGAGAGAGAGAGAGCGAGCGAGCCAATTTGACAAATTTAACCCAAAATGAATACTTAGGTCCTCTTAGTCTGGCTGAGACATGGGATGCTGCCTGAATGAACAAGGCCAATAGCCTAACAAATTCAGAAGAGCCATGTGTCTCTTTAAGTAACTAATCTTCCTAGTTGGGATACCTGAGCAGGGGCGAGGGCTGCACTGGCCCAGAATTCAGCATGTGAGCAAGAGCAAGGCCAGCTCATCTCTCCAAGGTCAGGTTAATGCCATGGTCTTGCTTCCTTGTTCACTTTAGCTCAGGAGTCCTCAGTGGTGGCTCTTCTTGAGACAAGTCACACCCCAGATACTCCCACATGACACATCACCACAGAGGCAAGTTGGTTGCAGGCTAGGCTCGATTGTCTCAAATGGTATCAGATTTTTCCAGTGTTACAAGTACCCTTAAGATGGTCCCCACTGATCCTCTCTTCCTAGTAGTCCCACTATCACATAATCTTGTCCCTAAACTCTGTGTTGACCATGCTGATTTTCTTCTAATGACCAGAATACAGCGAAAGGCATGGAGGAACACCTGTAATACAACTCTGAAAGACCATGACTGCGTCATGTGCATCCTTTCTCACCCTCTGCTCTCTGCCCTGCCCCTGGCTGCAAGGTGGAGACTTGCAGGTAGGAACGAGCTGAGTAAAACCTCTTTCTCATGCAAAGTAAAGAAGCCTTTGGGGTTCTTTGCAGTTGAATCCTGCCAGTATACACGTAAGTGAGCATGTCAGGGCCAAGGCAGGCTCAGAGTCCTTTTGGAGTCCTGTGGATGAAACAAGGAGTGGTGAACTTTTGTTTCCTGCTGGAATCATGCTTGGCAAGGCCAACAATGGACAGGCACTGGGGCTCTAGGGGACCTGAGTCCTGGACCTGAGGTGTGACACCTGCTATGTAAAGCTATGCTCAAACGTTCCAGAGACTGAAATGAGAAATGCCTGCCTTACTATAGCATCCCGTACGTTCTGAAGAGGCATCCTGATTTCCTTGTGATTCTGTTCCACTCCTCATGGACTAGTTTGTTGCTTCCTCATTTGAGGCGTAGATGAGGAGCTCCAATACTAAGGAGGCCTGCTGGCTTGAGTCATCAAGCCTCACAGCCTTCCTGACCCAAGCTTTTGACTCTTCCTTTCTTATCCTGAGTATTTGGCAGCCCAGGTTGGTCTTCATGGGTCTTAAAGAGAAACAACACAACACAACATGGAGTGGGGGATGGATCTGGGAAGCAGTGAAGGAGAGTGTGCATATGATCAAGACATGACATAAAAGTCTCAAAGAGCTAATACAAATGTTTAACAATTACTATTTATTAGATTAAGGAACTTCTTTTTTAAATGCTTCCATTGATTAGAAGTTTTGAAATTGCATATGTCTTGCCACTTGTCTTGAGTTGGTTAGGTTGCTCTAATTGATATATGCCAATGAGTTATGACACAGGTTTTCTTAAGCTGAAGCAATCACACATTTAAAATTGAAGTCAAGTTTTCCACACAAAAAGTTTGTGTTTCTTAAAGTGTTTTCATGGATAAATTTGATCTTTTTCTCCATTTCCCTATAGCTATTTTTATTTAGTTTGAATATAATGGTTATACAAGATTCATAAAGTTAGGATGCCTCTCTTTTTTCCTGTTCTTTGAGAGAGCTTGAGTGTGATTGGAACAATCTGTTCTTTGAATATTTTGATAGAGTTTTCATTAAACTGTAAAGAATAAACACAATCACTGTTACTAAAGCTTATACAAATGACTTATAGCTATTCTTAAATTAGCCCTAACATATTAACCAAATCATTTCCATCAGGATTATTTACTGACTGTTCCTTTGGACTATGCGCTCCCTTACATAGTCTGTGTCACAGCAGGGCATCTTTGAAAGTCTCGGTGTTTTACAAAAACAAATGTGACCTTCTACAGAGCATCTGTGGACTGATCCTTGGTTCACAGGAACCCTTCAGAGGGTACCACATAAACATGGAGGTGGCCACATGATTCTGTTGAGCCCTTTAAGGATCTTTCTTGGCAAGGTAAGGCCACAAGCCAAACAAAGTAGGCGTCTATGGCTGTATCAAAATCCTGGTAGGAGCACAAGACCAAGGCATGACCCAAACACAGCCTAGAAAGAACTGGGGTTATTCTATTTGTTCTTAGGCTGAAATGATGAAGCAACAGTGAATCAAACCGGGTGTACATTCCAAATTTCATGTGGAAAAATGTGTGACCTTCAAAACCCAGATTTCCATCATTTAAATCCAACGTTTCTGAGCAAGTCTTTAAAACTTGGAAGACGTCTGGTGAGTTTCCCAAACATCCCTAAACATGCCGAGCTGTTGTATTTGCTGAAGTCAGCTGGAAGCCAGAGCCTGGGTGGAGACCCAGAACAGCGGAGAGTTAAAGCCACAAGAGAAGTCATCTTTGTCCTTACATGCTGGGCGTCCAATGACCCTGGTAGCCAACCATGCAGCACCCTCAGGACAGTTCTTAACTGGAATCTGACAGCTTCTTGAATTTCCAAGTCTGATAAAGGATAAGTAAGACCAAGAGACAAAGACAAAGAATGGCAGAAGGTCAGAGAACAGCTACAGCAACCACATCAGCAGTGAGTGCAGACTTACTGTTTTTTTTTTCTGTTTAAAAAAAATCATCATTTAAAAACAAAATGTGCATAAAAAAAACTCATGCGTTGTAATCTTGAGTGAGAAATATGTTTCACAGGCTCCTGTGTTCCAAGGCTTTGTCGCAGCGGGTAGCATTGTTGAGAGATGCTATAAGACCAAGGGCTTGTTGGTGGTAGTTGGCCTTGAACGTGCCTCAGCGTGTGAGTTCTCGCTGGGGCGCTCTGCTTTCTTGTTCCTTGAGCTGTGAGGACTGCACACTTGATGCTTTCATCTCCTTTAGCCCTGAGCCAAAATAAGCCTCTCATCGCATAAGGGGCTGTCAGGTATTTTGTCACTGTGACTAAGACGGTGAAGCTATCACCATTTATTTCGTAGATAAAGGCCACCTGGGTACCAAAAAAAAAGTAGAACACATACAGGGCTAGGAAATGGAAATCTTTTATGCTTTTAGATTTTGGAAAAATTCATTTCATTTTATTCACATTCTTCAGTTTATTTCAAAATAGCATTGAAACTGTTTTGATAGCCACAACTTGTGACTTGACATCCTTTTTCCTGCTTATTTCTTATATAAATCAGAAGGTGCCGGGCTTCTTTTATCACAGCTTCAGTGAAGAACAGATCACGTCTCTGTACAAATACAGGCTATCAAGTGTCATGGAACCTCAAAAATCAAACCTTCTCAGTGACTTCTTTTTTTGAGTAGTCTAGGAAATTTCTGTTTATTGGTAGGGCTGCTCAATAAATCCTTGAAATCCATAAACCAGGTGCATTATAAACATTGTTGTGAATATCTCTGCGATCATCACTTAACATTCTCTTGGAATTAACACAAAATGATTATTTTTTTTTTCCTTTTTTTGACATGTGCTGGGAGAGCCAGAGGACTAAGATGGCCCCGTGAGATTATGTCTCTAGAAAAGTTACCCACTTAATACCTCAGCAACATGGCTGCCCAAACACGACCTGAAAGATGGCAATGTGAATAAACGTGCTTCTGCGGAAGTGGGAGGTCTCAAGGGACTCAACCCCTAGACAAGGAGCAACAAACAACAAATAATTGCTGAGAGAGGCTGGGGGTGGGGATGGTGGTGTGAAGGGTGGGGAGGAGGAGGAGGAAGGGAGAGAGAAACAGAGAGTTAATCATCTCCAGGGAAGAGTTCCATAATTGGTTTTCCAATTCCAAGTGCTCAGACCTGAAATCAATACTAAATGGAAAAAAGCTCTCGTTTCTATTTAATATAGAAAATATATAGCCAGATGTAGTGGTACACGCCTTTAATACCAGAACTTGGGAGGCAGAGGCAGGTAGATCTCTATGAGTTCAAAGGCAGCCTGGTTTACAGACTGAGTTCCAGGACAGCCCTGTCTCAAAAAATAAAACAAACAAACAAACAAAACAAAAACAAAACAAAACAAAAAAAAGGAAGAAAAGAAAAAGAAATATTTTAAAAATGTATCTCTTCAGACATACTCGGTACACACAGTCCTATATTTCATAAATTCATTTTCACTTGTGTAGAAATTGTGTTGGATGTCTGGCTCTGTGTAGAAGGGAACATGCATGTATTTTTTCCACTTGAAAAAGTTCCTCTATTATTTGTATATGTAATGTATCCCTTTTCACTGCAAAATTCTAGTAGTTTGGGCAACACTGTAATGAAAATTCTATCAGCTCAAATGTTACCCTCACTGTTTTGTGACAAACCACACCCTACCTTCCACTGATCAGAGCCAGCCACTAATCTATTTTCTGTGTCTGTGGAGTTACCTACCTACTTTCGATGGCTCAGATGACTTTATGAACTGGTTTCACTTAGCGTGATGATTCTGAAGTTCATGTGTGTTATAGCACATATCAGCACTTCATTTTGTTTCCCCATTCACATGTTGGTGCCTGTTTAGCTTGTCCCTGTCTTCGGGCTGTTCTGCGCAGGACTCTGATAATCCTTCCTGGAGGGTTTCTGTTTGAACACCTGTTCTCAATCATAAGTAGAAATGCTGAGTTGTGTGGTAATTCTTTCTCTATTGTTGTGAGGAACTGCCAGGCCATTTTCCACTATAGTAGCTGAACCATTTTCTGTCCCCACCAGCAATATGTGATGGTTCCAATTTCCTTTCCTTTTTATCCATCCCCCACCCCCTTTTTATTCACTTAGCCCTTAAGCTCTATATAATTGAGGCTGGCCTTGAACTCTTGATCCTTCTTCCTCCAGCTCCTCAGTGCTGGGAATACATATTAGGTGTCTGATCTCTTCCCATCCTCAATATTTGTTATCCTTGGTTCCTATTTAAAAGGTTTTTTATTCCATTTATTTATTCACAGGGTAATGGGGGCAGGGGTGACACAGCCATAGAACAAATGTAGAAGCCAGACGACAACTTAAAAGAGTTAGTTTTTTCAGTCCTCCATGTGGGTTCCAGGGATTGAACTCAGGTCTGCAGCCTTGAAAGCAAGATCTTTCGCCCGCCGAGCCATCTTACTGGCACTAATACCCACTGACCATTTTAATGAAATTATATTCCAGCCATCCCAGTGAATGAAAGCTGTTTTTAGTTGTCAACTTGACTATATCTGGATTTAACTAAAACCTACATGGCTGGGTAAGCTGGGAGGGTTTTTTCTTAATGAAATCACTTGAAGTGAGAAGAGCTGCCTTTATTCCGGGCCACCACCCCCCCCCCCCCGCCCCCAGCAGCCTATATAAAGGACAACGAGAAGAAGAAGAAAGCTTTTGCTCTTTGCCTGCTTGCCCTTGGTCTTTCTGAAAAGTTCGTTCCTTCATTGACAGAGCCCACTTCTTCAGAATTCCGATGGATAATGAAGACAAGCGGTGAGAGGCCCCCAGCCTGATGCACTGAACAGCTGCTGGGTGTTTGGACTTTCTGTTGGTAGACGGCCATTGCTGGACTGCCTGGACCGGAGGCTGTAAGCTACTCTAACAAATCCCATCTTCTATCAGCTCTGTTCCTCTAGAAAACCCTGACTGATACCCACAGGGTGTGAATTTGTATCTTCTTGTTTTGATTTTTCATTTCCCTAATAACTAATGAGAGTTTAATGCCTTTCCATGTGCCTGTTGCACAGCTGTTTATCTTTAGTGGAGATTTCCTGGGAGCCTTTTAAAGGTCTCTAATAGCACAGATAGATCTCCTCAAATAATTAGGAAACTTACCTGGTGGATCTGGAAAGATTAGAAACTTACCTGGTGGATCTGGAAAGATTAGAAAGGGAAGACCAGAAGGAGTCATGTAAAATACTAAAACTTGATGGATTAAAAGTTTCCAGGCTCAAGTGGTAACGCACGCCTTTAATCCTGCACTCAAGAGGCAGAGGCAGTTGAGTCTCTGTGAGTTCAAGGCCAGCCTGGTCTACAAAGAAGTCTAGGACAGCCAAGACTACACAGAGAAACCCTGTCTTGAGAAACAAAAACAAATAAACAAAAATTCCAGGCTCTCACATCTCACCTGTACCTCATGATGCATGATCACAAAGTCTGTAGACTCACAGTTCTGAGAGACTCATTTACAAAGTGAAAGGAAAGCTCAGAAACACTAAGAATAGGCTAAAACCAGACCAGGGCGACAGTCTGACTTGATGGCACCACATCTCTTTGGAGGAGGGACTACACACCTCAACCAGTGACAAGGTTTACTCAGAATCAAAGGGTGAACTTTAACAATATAATCCAGACATTTTGGTTCCTTCTTCTCTCTTTCCGCATTTCCTCTCCACTCTCTTCCTTCTTTCAGTGTTTCTTCTCCCCCCTGCTCTCCCCTCCCCCTTTCCCCCTCTTTCCCCCAGTTAGTAAACAGATACCGATACAGCCACCTCTAAAGGCTCTGATGACAGTGGGAAAGCAGGCAACACCAAAGCCACTGCAGAAGCATGTCATCAGAAACATGTCACCTCCCACCAGTAGGACCCAGGCCCCCTAAGCCACGTGTGCACCCTCTGCCCACGCGCCAGGTAGCTTATAAAAGGAACTTCTCTCTCTCTCTCTCTCCCTCTCCCTCTCTCCTTCCCTCTCTCCTTCCCTCTCTCCCTCCCTCTCTCCCTCCCCCCCCCTCCCTCTCCCTCCCCTCCCCCTCCCTCTCCCCCTCCCTCTCCCCTCCCTCTCCCCCTCCCTCTCCCCCTCCCTCTCCCCCTCCCTCTCCCTCCCTCTCCCCCTCCCTCTCCCCCTCCCTCTCCCTCCCTCCCCCTCTCCCTCTCCCTCCCTCCCTTCCTGATTCAAGCTTCTTCCATATAAGACACTGGCTGATTGATGTTTTCCCCTACTCAGCATAAACACTTCCCCTAGTTGGAGAGATAGCCCACCCTCTCTCATTCACTGGGGGCGGAGGTACTCAACCTGTCTTCACAACTGAGGCTGGTCCTCTTCACTGACCCACAGCTAGGACCGGTCCCATTGGATGAGCTTTCAGACGTCGCTCCTTTCCCACTGCCATCTTCACCAACACAGCCGCTATCCAAACCCTGTTGCCTTGGGTGGCTACATCTCCGGGCCAGCTCAGTCCTGGGCATGGGGGTAAAATCAAGTTGCCAGTCAGTCCCGGCGAGGGAGCTCCTAGCCTGGTGAGTAGGAAAAAGGGGGCTACGGTACGTGGAATTGGGATTTGATGTCTGACAGGTCTTACAAGAGGCAGTAATAGTCTTTAAGAAGTTTAAGTCCTCAGAGGTAGGCTGTACACGGGTCTTAACAAAGTTAGATCGGGCTTGGACATTAGGATGAAAGAGTTGGTGTAGATAGGACAGACTTTGACAAGTATTAGGAGGAGAGAGGGGTTGTGTGGGGTGTAGTGTAAGGATTTCTAGTGGTGAGTGAGACAAGTTTAGGCCTGCAAGGCCCGCTGTTCTAGCTGCCTCGTCAGCCCAATTGTTTCCTTTAGAGACTATGGAATTGTCACTCTGGTGTGACAGACAGTGGGCAATTCCAATAGCTGTGGGAAGGTAGGAGGCGTCTAGCATGGCCGTAATCTGGTCTGCATCAGTTATAGATCCTCCCTTTGTTGCTAGCCATCATGACACGCGGCAGATCTACTTAAGAGGTTTATTAGGGGAACACAGAGACAGTCTCTAGAGAAACACAAGGGAATGGGGGGAATGGGAGGAGTTCCTGTCATAAGCTACCTAGCGCATGCGCAGAGGGTGCACACGTGGCTTAGGGGGCCTGAGTCCTGCCAGTGGTGGTGGCGTGTTTCTAGTGACATGCTTCTGGAGTGGCTTTGGTGTTGCCTGGTTTCCCACTGTCATCAGGGCCTTTAGGGGTGGCTGTATCGCTGCCTGTTTACTAACATTCTTTACTTATGATTATTATAAAAAGAAATGAAGACCCAGAGGGGTAGTGAGCGTGGGGGAAGGGAATATGGGTGGAGCTTTGTTCGTCACGCTACTTCCTGCTGACCAGGGATGTTGTCTTTCTCAGGGTGTATTGCTTCCCACCATTGGGGCATGTCGATGGCATCTGGTTCTCTGTTCAAAAAGGCAGATAGCCCTGTAAAATCAACTCATTAAAGATTTTGTTAGAGATTTTTGATGTCTGGTGTTGGAAGAATGTAGAGAAGAAGTTAATGAAGCAGGGTGCGAACAGCGAGATCAGAAAAATTAATTAAAGGAGGAGTCACGAAGGGTAAAATCTATTTCCATATGGGATTTTCAAAGTTACAGAGGCTAGAAGCTTCTAGCTGTTTTCTTTGTTTTTGGAGCTCTGTTTGAAGTTGCTGAATCTTATCTTTTACTAAACCCGACTGGTTGACGTAAAAGCAGCATTCCTCTTGGAAGAAGAGACAAAGACCACCCTCTTTATCTGCGAGGATATCTAGTCCCCGTACTGGCCACCAATTTTATATTTATAAAAAGAAAATTATAAGATAATAAGATGCCAGGACAGCAGATATTATAATGTATAAGGTTTATTAAATGAGCATGGGGAGAGAAGGAAAGGGGGGGTACCGCAGAGGAGGGGGGGGAACACAGACAGAGACAGAGGAAGAGAAAGGGGATAAGAAAGGGAAGGGAGGGGGAAGTAGGTCTCTTTTATACACTGGGCAGGGCCACGCCCCAATGGCAGGTAGGCAATGACATCACAGGTAGGCAGACTGAAGCAAAATTCTAACTTTGCACTTTTCTCTCTCCATTCATGGTGGCCCCACGGAGAGCTGCTCCCAGCAAACCTGCATTATTATGCAGCCCGTTTGATTGCTCTGTTTGGGGGGGGGGGGTGTCTCTGAAACTTCTTTTTGAAATGGTGTTACTTTCCCAGAGAGCTCAGGTGCAGTCTTAGCCTCTGTTTCTTGAGAGTCTCTTTCTGCCAGCAGTGAAATGAGCTAATTCGAGACAAGTTAAAGTATATTAAACAAATGAGAAGAAATAAGCTGGGCTCATACTAGCCTCACTAGTCTTCACAGGAAGTGAGCTGAACAGATTTTCTCCAACCTTCTAGACTGTAAATCTTAGACCACAGCAATGGCTCTCATCATATGGGTCACGGCCCCTTTGGAGATTGAATTAATCCTTTTACAAGGGCCACCTACGATCATTGGTTAGCACAGATATTTATATTATGGTTTCATAACAGTAGCAAAATTATTCATGAATTAGCAACAAAAAAATAGTTTCACCACAACAGAAGGAACTGGACTAAAGTGTCACAGCACTAGGGAGGTTAAAAAACACCACTTTTCAGGGAGCCTCCCACAATTAATGGCTTCTCTTTGGTCACTATGTGAAGATGTTCCAGAGACGCCCAAACAGAACAATCAAAGGGGCTGTATTTGGACTGTGTAAGGCTGGTGGAGGAGCTGAAGTCTGGGGCGCCAGATAGAACTGGGGTGGTTAGTTGCCACAGCCTGATTGGCTGCTACTAGGAGTAGAAGTTTTGTGTGTGTGTGTGTGTGTGTGTGTGTGTGTGTGTGTGTGTGTGTTATCAGATTCTGTCTGTCTGTGGTCCTAGATTTTTCAAATAGGGCCTTCTTACTGTGTGTCTCCCAGCCTTGGAAACCACTGTGGCTCTTCCTGTTGTTTTGTTCCTCTTGTAGCACAAAAGGAATCCAACTGGACAAGGTCAACATGGCACATTGCTTAGAGTGGTGCTCTTAGTAGGTAAGAGAACCTGGCCACTGGCCGCTCTGCCAAGCCCGATGCAGTTGTTGCACATTGGACAGAATAACAGAGTTGAATGTTGAGCTTTCCAGGGAAGAAAGTATAATGGAGTATAATGACTCCTTAGCCAACAATCTGAACACTGGGGTGAAGATAAGCCCTAGTAGCTGTGTTCCACCCTGACCCCGTGTTCAGGTGCCTCTGCTGAGAGCCATAGGAGACCCCATGGGAAAAGCATTTCCTGGTTTGTTTTTTTGTTTTTTGTTTTTTGTTTTTTTTGCATATGAAGTTTCCACTTCTGTTAAACACAGCTTTCTTAATGAAGACCTTCAATCTCCATCTTCACTGGCAATGCTTATCATCAAAATGAGACTGCTGCACATGAAAGGAAGTGGTGGATGTTAAGCGAGCTTTCTGAGTTAACCTGGTCACCATATGTTAGACATCTCCTCAGTGACCTTGATGTGCGTATGGCTACTTTTATGAGCATCATGCATTGTTAATTCTCCTTTCAAGTGTAAGCTTGAGTCAAGTAGTTCGGTCTGAAAATAACCAAAACAACTTAAGCAAGCTTAAGTCAAAAAGGAAAAAAATGAAGGAAGGAAATTTTAAATAAAGGCTCAAGCAACCTTTCAAAGCCAGAAGCAAAGAGCACATCAGGCTCTCAAAAGATTTGTGGAGCCAGGGGCTTGGCAAACCTTTGCAGCCAAAGACGTACATCAGCCTGTGGCCTGTGCATTCTTTCCACTCGTCTGTTTTGGTTCCTTTCTTTCTCTGAAGGCACAAATGAGGAGGTAGTTGGGAAACTGGGAGGTGTGAAACTCCTAGATTTCTGGTGATGCTACCTTAGCAATGCCTTGTCAAACCAAAGTATAAGGTGTTCCCTCTTAAAACTTTATCTCATCTATCTATCTATCTATCTATCTATCTATCTACTTATTTATGATATACGTATGTGTAGGCTTATGTGAGAAAGAGAGAACAACTCTTGGGAGTTGCTTACCTGTCATTATCTTGTGATATCCAGAAATTGAGCTCAGCTCACTGGACTTGTATAAAAGCGCCTCTACCCACTGAGCCATCTTACCAGCCCTAACCCTAACCCTTCATAGTGAGCTTCTCAAGAGGGTTGTATTTCTGTCACTCAATGACTTATGTTTCATATGTAGTTTTCACTCATGTTTCTTCATGAAGGGGACATATAGACTTGTGTGTGGGGTACATAGGCAGACATCCAACAGTTATTCATTGCAAGACACCCCATACAATGAATTGATCATTCCCTTTCATGCTAATAGGGTCCCTACTTGTGGATGAGAGGACCTGGGGGGCTGCCTGCATGGAGAATGAATGTGAGATGTGCAGATGCCTGGATCGAGAGAGAAGTAGCCTGTTGCTTCTCTATCATTATGGTATGAACATAGAGAAGTGCCTTCCGTGGGCCTTAGGGAGAAAGATGAAAAGTATACAAGAACACCGAGTTCTGCTCTTACATGCCTTTTTCCACCAGTTAAACCAAATGTCGTCAAACATTTGTGGTTCTGGACATGTTAAATGAGGGCCAACATAACAAAACTTAGAATAACAGTGCTAAAAACAGATGCCACTCACATGCCCTCAGGGAATACTGTCCTTTGTCAGAAAGTGAACACTAACATTTCCCAGGCTAAGGTGAGTGCCCTGGGCATGCTGACAAGATGCCTGATATTAGGGAATAATAATAATAATCTATTTTGATCCTTGATATATTTTGACTAATTTTATCAAGGCATTTTGTCAAATGCCAGACCCTTCTGCCTCCTGGTTTCCAACAGCTGCCCGTTCTGTTTTCTATACTGATTTTTAAAAAAGATTTATTTATTTATTACATATACAGTGTTCAGCCTGCATGTACACCTGCACTCCAGAAGAGGATCTCAGATCCCATTGTAGATGGTTGTGAGCCACCATGTGGTTGCTGGGAATTGAACTCAGGACCTCTGGAAGAGCAGCCAGTGCTCTTAACCTCTGAGCCATCTCTCCAGCCCCTTCTATACTGATTTTAAGGGGTGGTTTATCTTCAAATTGTAAGTCTTTTGAGTCCCCAAACCTAGGGATGGATTAAATATAAACAGAGTAGTGGGTGGCAATTTCTTGGCAGGTGATATTTTGAGTCCTGGAGTTTCTTGACCTGAGCTACAAGGCTGGATCCCAAATGGGAGCCTCGAGCCTGCTGCTAGCATCTCTCTCCGCCTCAGACACTTCATCCTTCGCCTGCTCTATCTCTCAGCCACGTGGCTCTTGGTAGATGATTGGAAACTTGGCTCCTTGCCCCAGGCTGACGCCACGGAGAGTTCTCCAAACTGCTCATTTCTAGGATCAGAAGACAAGCGGGGGGTTACACTGACATATTCTGGTGTCATCTAATAGCTTGCCTGAATGACAGGGGAATAAGAAATCCTGAACTGCAAAAATAAACTCATTAGCGTCATCAAATTCCACGGCAGCTAGCTAGCTTCACTTTCCCTTTTTCATTATTCATGAAGTCGAAAGGGAGTCTGAGATTTTGATCCAGGAAGTATCAAGGATAGCTGAGGTAAACCACCTTTGCCTCTCTGGGCCAGGGCTGGCAACTTTGGTAGGAAGCGGAAGTTTACTGGCCTGTGATCAGAAAGTGACAGGCTTGCTGTGGGGATGGACAGGGCCCATTACACCAGCCAGACATGGAACAATGACAGGCCATAGTACATTTTCTTAGGCAGAGTTAAGGGACGGTGTTAAATAGAGCTGCAGTTCTGGGGTATAATTGTTAATGTCTCCCTTCTACCTAGCAGACTAGCACTTTCCTGCTGTGGAACACTCTGAATTAAAGTGCTCTTTTCATTATCCTCTGAACCCATGCTACCTGAGCAGGAAATGCCGCCCCTGCTATTGCTCAAATCATTGAGGAATTGCAAAATTTTTTTGGCTTCTTTTAAGATATGACAATTGCAAGAAAAGGGTCCAGTGAGTATCCAAATACATTTGAGCTGCAGTTGAACCTTGCTTTAGTTTTTTTTTTTTTTTAAATTCTTGTTTGAGTCCAGACATCAAGAGACCTTTCTTAAAGTTGCTTTAGTTTAAAAGCAAGGTGAGCCTTGCTTTAAGTGTCAGATTCATAAAAGGGAAATTCTGTGGTGGCTGTCCAGCTGACGTATGATGTTCTGATCCACTCAGCAGTTAGGAGCACTTGTGTTCTTCTAGAGAGTTCCCAGTACCCATGATGGCTGCTCACACTGTCTGTAATTCTGTCTCTTGTGAATCAGATGCTATCTTATGACCTCCACAGACACTGCTCCCCTCTCCTGACACACACACAGAAATAAATAAATATCTACATATCTTCTTAGGCAAAACTTGAGTCTTAAAAAGACATTAATGCATATTCATGATAGAAATCTATTGTCCCAAACAAGCTATCTCTGTCAGAGATGACCCTTATGGTCATCCACGGAAGAGCTGTGTCTTTCCTATTATGACGATATATAAGAAATCTACCCATATTTTGCCATGAAGCTTCTCCAGACCAGAGGTTAACAAGAAGCCTCTTTGCTGGTGGGACAAAATCTAGGAATAGGATAGACTTTATCAGAGTAGCATGACTATATATCTAAATGGGAGTTTTATTTACAATCTTGGCAGAATCAGCACTAGTGGACTTTCTCATGAGACGGGACTTGCTACTTATATACCTACATGTACATCTTATATATTTATCATATGTTTACATCTGTATCTATCAATCATCTATCTATCTATGCAACCAGTATATGGAAAAAACCTCCATTTCCATTAATTGATGAATAGATAATGAAAATGTGGTATATTTATGATGAAATATTACTCAGCTTTTAAGAAAAATACAGTTATTTGCTCAGCTGTCATAGCAGTCTTATTTGTAACAGCCAGAATCTGGGAACAACCTGGATATCCCTCAACTGAAGAATGGATACTCCAGGGCTGTGGCACAGATAAAATCACAGTGATCGTGACATCATGTAGAAGACTTGTACAAGCTCAAGCCAGATAAAAATCCCAGCATGGAAGGGGTGAGTGACGGGCACACAATCCCATTCCAAGCTGAGGGCAACGGCAGTTGACAGCTTCTAGGAAGAGAATCGGTTTTCTTTAAGCGTATGATCCCTCGTGGGCGAACCACAGCTTAAAGCAGACCCAAAGAGTATTTGGGCAGCACAACTTTGACTCAATTTCAAAAAGAAACTACAAATTTGGATGAATGGGGAGGTGGGGGAGGATGTAGGGGGAGCTGAAAGAAAGGGGGTGAATATGAGCAAACCACATTGTATGAAGTGCTCAAAGAATTAATAAAATATCATTTTACATGATATTCTATATATACAGTATAAGGAGGACATTTTTATAGTGTGAGTGGTTCTAAGGTACACTATCAGAATAGGAAATATGAGAAAAACAATATTTGCTTTCTTTTTTTAAGAAATATTTTATTAATTTATTCATATTACATCTCAATGGTTATCCCATCCCTTGTATCCTCCCATTCCTCCCTCCCTCCCGCGTTCCCCCCTACTCCCCTCCCCTATGTCTGTGACTGAGGGGGACCTCCTCCCCCTGTCTGTTCTTGGTAGCCTGCTGTCCTTCCTCTGAGTCCCCTGGATGGAGAGGCCTGATGGCAATATTTTTTTTTTCAATTGTGTCCCAGCCCTTGGCTCTGTCTCTTTGAAGCTTTGGTTTTCTTGGTGTGGGTCTGATGGAACAGCTAATGAGGAATAGATCTGTGTTAGTCAGCCACCTGGTGACCTAGCCACAGTGCTCTGAGCGAAACCGTAGGATGGGTGGGCGTATCCAATTGGAAACCCAGGCGTCAAGGAAGACGGCTTGTGGTTGCCTGCTTGGAGGAATATCTAGGGAATCTCTACTGTGGTCCTGGGAGCCTGGAAAGATCTGAGGCCATAGCTGATCTGACACCCCAGAACCAGGGTATGCAGGTTTCCCATGTTGCCAGCCATTTGGATATAAAGGTCTTTCCCCCCCAGTCTCTAGCTGCCTGACTTCAGGGTCAGCATCTTCTAGAAATGATATCTTGAGGTAATAAAGGGTCTGGACATTCTGAATGATAATATCAGTGCAAGTGTTGTGATACAATTGTCCTCAAGGCATCTTGTCACCAAGACAGAATGGTAAACTTAGATGTCAAAAATCAAGACGAAAGGATAAAGATTAAAAATAACTACCACAAAAGGAGCCAGCCACAAAACCTCATCATTTGCCCAACTTACCTCTCCAAGCAGATGCTCTCATCAGAGGACCAAGCTTTCTCACCTTGCAAGTGAAGACCCAGGATCAGGAAAGGCCATAGCCAGTACGTTTGCAACAAAAGACAGGCTAACAAAAGGAAAGGAGCGTAAGTTGATTGATTCATTCTTATTTACATTAAATATTCATTAGTGTGCAAGGGAGCCATAAAAACTACAAACCTCAGAGAAAGGACCAGATGGTTGAAGCCCAATGCTGCCTTTGTAATAAAATGGGGTAAGAAACAGAAGGGATGTAGGAAACGTTAGAGGGATACTGAATGCTGGAGGAGGTGAGTGACACCAGACTCAGGATTAGCCTGAGCCAATTGCTCTCAACTCTAGGTGTAATGTCCCATGTTTATTCTCTTATTCTGGGTTATGAACATTACCTTGATTAGTGTGATTTCAGTAAGCAGGTCTGAAGGTAGTCGTGTCCCTCCTCAGTGGATGTGGTCTGTCAGAGAAGCTTCTCTCCCTGTTCTCTGAAACATGGACCACCCACACCTTTGCTCCAGCGCTTCCCTATCCCATCCATTTCTTCTTCCTAGATGCTTCCGTGAACTGAGGGAGGAGGGAGCAAGCCCTCTGCATTGAAGGTGCAAACTAGCCTCAGGGGCAGAAGCCAGATACATCTTGTAAGGAGAGTTCTCCAGCTGAACATGCCAAGGGTCACGTTTTGGAGCCTAGTTTTTTTTTTTTTAATTACTTTCAATTTTTATTAATTATTCATTTTACATCCTGCTCATAGCCCCCTCCCTCCTCTCCCCTGGTCCCATCCTCCCTTCCTGTTTCCATCCCCCCTCCCCTACTCCTCCCAGAAGCAGGCAGCAGAGTCCATGTCAGAGCCAGCCCCCACTTCCCTCACTAGGGTACCCACATGATGACGTAGCTGCCCATTGGCTACATCTGTGCAGGGAGCCAAGGACCGGTCCTTGCCTGGTCCCTGTCGCTACAGGCCCCACTAGGCCTTGGTTGGTTGGCTCTTCAGATCCTCCTGTGGAGCTCCTGTCCCATCTGAGTCCTCCATCCTTCCCCGGACTCTTCTCCAAAACTCCTTGAGTGCTCCACCTCGTGTTCGGCTGTGGGTATGCACTTCCATCAGCTGCTGGTTGGAGCCACTCAGAGGACAACTATGCCAGGAGGCTGGGATTCTGACCAGCACACTCCTTATGAACATATCTGAGTGAGAGAAAGCCTCCATCTGGGGAGGTACGAAGTCGCAGTTTTGTGTTGAGCCTTCAAACATTGAGGCAGGTTTTAGGGGAGGTAATACTTCACGTTCATAACTACAGTTCTTTTTCTTTCTTTTCTTTCCTTTTCTTTCTCTTTCTTTCTTTCTTTCTTTCTTTCTTTCTTTCTTTCTTTCTTTCTTAAAACAGGTTCTGCTTTTTATTGAACATGCTAACAAAAGAGGTTTAAGTCAAAAAGACCAAAGCCCATGTCATCATCAGACTCCTCAGATTCTTCCTTCTTTGCTTTTACCTTCTCCTCAGCTGGGGTGGCAGTGGCTGGCGCAGGACCTCCTGCTGGTGCAGCTCCAGCTGCCCCTACATTTCAGACAAAGCTCCTAATGTTAATATTGGCCAGGGCCTTCGCAAACAAGCCAGGCAGAAAGTTTTTTTTTTTTTAACTTTTTTTTATTTTTTTGAAAGAATTTTATTTTATATTTTTTTCTCCTTTATTAATTTATTCTTGTTACATCTCAATGGTTATCCCATCCCTTGTATCCTCCCATTCTTCCCTCCCTCCCATTTTCCCCTTATTCCCCTCCCCTATGACTGTTCCTGAGGGGGATTAACTCCCCCTGTATATGTTCATAGAGTATCAAGTCTCTTCTTGGTAACCTGCTGTCCTTCCTCTGAGTGCCACCAGGTCTCCCCCTCCAGGGGACATGGTTTAACGTTGACACGGGCTGCTTTAATGAGGGCATTGATCTTATCCTCTGTGACTGTCACCTCATGAAGAATGAGGGTGGAGTAGATGCAGGCGAGCCCACCCGCTGGGAGGCGGAGGCCATGTTGTGGACTGTGCTAGTGGCTGGATGAAGTGAAGCTCTCACCCAACGTGGCCTTAGCTTCCTCGGAAGGACCGAGCACCTTGGTGGCAGCTGAGGAAAAGACCCAGAGTTCTTTTTCATCCATCTGCTCCCAGCTCACCCAGCCCACTCACTCCTTGACTGTCTGAAAGCCATAGTTTGGAGCCTTAGATGCTAAGACTTATAAACAGTTTGAGGCTTTCCCATGCTACAGCAGATGTGTAGGGACGGAGAGGCCTGAGTTCAGGTAAATGTGGCTTCTGGAAGAGAAAACTCACTTGAGGGACTTTGCCTCGCTGTGACTTTCGAGAGGTCCTAACAGCTTGACTCTTCAGTGATTCATTCCTATTGCCTACACATTAAATTAAACATCACTAAAACGGGATAGTTTGAGACAGCAATGATCTGCTTTTATAGCCTAGCCTAGTAGCGTCATGCCTGCAATCCCAGCTGACATCAGTTTGACTCTCTGTGGGCAGAGTATCCAGTCTGAAGCTGAGTTCTTTGGGCACCACATGCGGGAGGTGTGGGAGGACAGGCAGTTAGAGACTCAACAAGAAACCCAGGCACGAGTGGGCTGGAGAACTGTCTTTTTGTCCTGGAGATACCCTGGGAGGGCATAGCAACCTTTTCTATACCAGATTTGTGTCAGGCTTGGCCCTCCTTATCCTGCTACCCTGGTTCTTGCCTCTGCCTCTTCCACAATTTATTACAGAGTTGGAATTGCAATGTTAAAGATTTATAAGAAAGACACTGCGGTGCATGGCTGCAACCTCAGCATATAGAAAGTAGAGGAAGAAGGGTTCTTCTAAGACTGAGGCCAGCCTGGGCTAAAAAGGGAGCAGAAAGGCAATTAAGGGTCATGCAAGAGAGTATCAGGCCAGCTAGGTATACAGCGTGATCCCGTCTCTACTGTTTTACACATTCTACAGTGTATCGGGGGATTACAAGTTTTCAGTTTCCTTTTAGAATGAGCAGGAACCAAAATCATCACCAGATGAATAGCCCAATGATTTCCCCCTCAAACATTCTTCAGGGAATATTCTGATGAGTATAAAAGCAGAATCCTGGAAATTAGCTTCTAGAAAGGTGTGTTAGTTATGAAAAAAAAAACAAAATAAAAGAACAAAACATGGTTAATAAACCCCACGAGCTGGAAAAGAAGGAGCCCAAGGAATCAAGCTGGGAGCTAATTCTTGAAGATCAGATTTCAAATACTTTGCAGTTTTGTGGCAACATTTTTCTGCCACTCAATTTGCTATTTTATTTATATTTTAAAGGGAGATTCTTTATTAGGCTTCCTGCTCGTTTTCTATATCCCTTGAAATTTATTTTTTTATTAATTTATTCGTATTACATCTCGATTGTTAGCCCTTCCCCTGTTTCCTCCCATTCTTCCCTCCCTCCCACTTCCCCCCTTCTCCCCTCCCCTATGTCTGTGATTGAGGGAGACCTCCTCCCCCTATATATGCTCTTAGGATATCGAGTCTCTTCTTGGTAACTTGCTATCCCTCCTCTGAGTGACGTCAGGCCTCCCCATCCAGGGGACATGGTCAAAAAAGGGGCGCCAGAGTTTGTGTGAGAGTCAGATCTCACTCTCCACTCAACGTTGGAGAATATCATATCCCTTGAAATTTAAAAACAATGTATTCTGTGATATGGAAATTGTCTAACTTGGTTAATGACACTTCAGTAAGCTTCAATGGTGACTGTGTTCGTCTCTGACAGCTGTGAGCTCTGTGTGTCACAGATTGGTCTTCTGCGATCTGCCCCAGCAAACTCCACAATATAGTTGTTCATGGCAGCTGTCAGGTAGTCAAATGAAGCTGAAACCAGGTAGGACTCTGAAAACACAAGCAAGTTATGACACCCAGTCAAAGGGTACCCACGTCACAGTGAAGCCATGCACTTGTCACTGTTAGAGCGTGTGTTTTTGTTTATCTTGGTCTTTTTCTATCTTTAAAACCAACCTACTCTGCTCAACTCCATCAGGACAATCAATCTTTTTAGAAGGCAATATCTCCATGATGTGTAAATCACAATGTATACCTAATTGAACCTACAACTAAAAAAAAATATATGTATATATATACATGTATATGTATATATGTGTGTGTATAACTTTTGACATAATGAAAGAAAAGTCTTAGATTTATGTTTGCCTCCCTAGTGTGTGTGTGTGTGTGTGTGTGTGTGTGTGTGTGTGTGTGTGTGCGTGCGTGCGCACGCGCGCACGCACGCACAATGCATGACTGTGTGCCAAGTGTCTTATCCATTGAGCCATTTCCCCAGCCCCCTGTGTTATTTCTCATGCCAACTATGAGAGCTAGCCAAGTGAGAGCAAGATTTGTCAAAATGGGCTGTGCCAAGAAATGTCCAAAGGGAGTACTATGTAGTGTGTCACCTCTGACACACTTTGCCGTTCCATGGTTTTATCCCAGGTCATCTCTCCGGCCTTGTTTTTGGCATTCACAGGAGTGCCCAAATGACTGCCACCAGGGAGTGGGGGAGCAGCTGGCCTGGGCAGAAGTCCAGCTGCTCTCAGCTGCTAACTCTGGCCCTGCCCACCTTCAAGGCTACTGAAAAGTCAAGGGCAAGACCCAGCTCTACCTCTCCAGCCCTACCAATATCCTAGAGATGCTGTGGCATGTTCTCCAGCCAGAAACACAGTGCTAGTTTCTCCCTTGAAGCTACCTTTGCACCATATACTCCAGGAGGCTCTCCTGGGCTAAAGACCTTGGCCTGTGAAGAATGGGTTGAGGAAGAGCACACGTATTTGCAAACTTGAATCCCTCCAAAGAGGTTTACAGCTGGAGGACTCATTGCCTCTTCTGGTACTTTTACACGACTGTTTCTAGCTTAACAGGAGAAAAACTTGGGCAGGATCTGCCTGTCCTTTATGCTCCTAGCAGATCTGCAAGTGTTTTTATGCTACAAACATGGCCCTGATTGCTCGCGCTACCAGTGCAGGGAGAACTTTGCATTTGCCAGGACAGTGCCTAGGGTGCGTGCCACTTGGCAGACAAACATGGCAGGCTCAGACAAAGAGCAAGGGGTATTCTGCACAGCATGAGGGCGATGAGGAAATGTGTTCCTTGCAACAGCTATAAAACCAACCAAGCACTGTAATGCCTCTGCCCCTGTCAACATGAGGTACTCCCCCCCCCCTCCGGCCCCCCACCCAGAGTATAAGGCCACCTGGAGAACCGGAGGCTAAATTGATGACAGGCGGTATCATGTAAGTCCTCAAAGATATGTTGAAGCCTTAACCCCAGCATGTTAAAATCTGGCCCTACTTTTGCCTGGACTTTGCCAGGGCAATTGTTTGTTTTATTTTGGTTTTGTTGTTACATTGATCACTTTCCCGGCCATGGAGAAAGAGGATGCAGGCAGTCCTGATGAGACTAGATAGGCTGAGGTCAGATGGTAAGGGAGGAGGGCTCCCTCTTTCTGAGAACTATGGGAGAAGGGTTGGGGAGAAGAGGGAAGGAGGGAGGGTGGCACCAGGAAGTGATGAGGGAGGGGGCTACAATCCAGATAAAAAGTAAATAAATTAAAAAAATATTTTAAAAAATAGAGAAATTTCTAATTGTTCCAGAAAAAAAAAATCTTGTAAGGGCTTTAGAACCTGGTCACTGGATTCCTGACTCCTGGGCGCAGAAAGGGAAAAACCTTAGCTTTCAGCCACGGGAATAAATGAATAAAGAGACCTTGAATTGTTTCAAAAGACACTCAGTTTGACATCAATTTGAGGGTTAAATGGAGGGGAAAATTGGCTAGTGAGGGTGGCAGTGTGGAGGCTCCGTGGTCTAAACACGATGAAGTCATTTCTGGAGCCAGGGTAGAATGGCAAAGGTACAAGGCATGGAGGAGGATGCAGACGAAAAAAAAAAACTTAAATCTGAGGGAAAGAGAGTCTCTGCCCACAATGCCACTGAATTCTGGGTGGGAAAGAGGCTGCTGAGGGCATTTTCTTTGCTTTAGCCAAGGAAGGGAAAACTCGTTCATGGATTTTAAGGCATCTAGACACTCGGATTCTTTCAAGTATTTCCTAAAATTAAACATTATGTAAAATAGGACAATTAAGGAACAGAAAAAAAAAAGGATTATGTAAAAGAGACAAAGAGGTAGATGCGTCCAGGCTCCTGCAGATAAAATGTGATAAACAGTTAGATGCCGAGGCAAAAAAGGGGAAATAATCTATTTTAGTTTTCTCATTGTATACGAAGTCAGATGGAGGCAGACTCTTTCCTGGAGATTATTGAAAGAAAAATTTAGCCCCATACTTCATGATGATTCCTTTATGAGAGAACAATTGCATATACATATGTATAAATGTCTTGAGTGGGTATGCATAATATATGCATATTTATGTATATCCATATATCCTATATGCATACATACATACCACATACATATAGCCTTAAATTTCTTGGAAACTTACTGGACTGGAAGAAGGTTTAGTTGAAAGTTTGTGAGTGGGTTATTTGGTTTCTTTGTGTCTGGTACATTATCCTAAAGAAATAGAAGCTTCACAGTAAGCCAGATAAAACACACAGGCACTTTCCGCACTGTGTGTTCTTCACCCGTCACGTCACCACGCTCTCCAGCGCAAGAAGCTGCTGTGGGAGGTACTGAAAGACAACCAGCTCCACAGTCTCACACAGCCAGAAACCGAGATCGTACCTCCAATATGCCAGGGCTGTAATTACCCTGTGAAAACCCCAGTTACTGGAGAAGCCTCTTTCCTATTATTAGCTTTCTTTCAGCTTAGGAAGTAAGGTTATGGTGAAAGTCATTCGCTGCAAATTACTGGTTTCTCTGTCTTTGTGTTTGAAATGTGAGCTCCGTGGAGCTTTTCTTTGGCTCGGTTTCATTGCAAAGCTCGATGCTGAATGGGCTGGCACATGACCCCGTATTCTTCTGTGTGCTCCCACCAAGCAGCTAGGCTGTGCTCTTAGACTGCAGAAATTCCTATGGCCATGGCACGTGTTCCTGTGACTCCTTTTGCCTGGAGGCAGTCTCGTTGGCATCTATTACTGTCAAACCAGTCATGTGTATGCTGTGACCCAATGATGCGCTTTTAGGGTCCCTAATCATGTCACTTGATTCCATGTGTCCTCCAGCTCCCCCCCTGGGGGGGGGGATGTTCTTCATGGAATATGTGACAACTATAGTTCAATAACGAGCAGACTGACTTCCCTGTACATCCAAGAAATGTTAAATGAAATTAGAGAATGTTTATGTAAATAAACTAAATAAAAGGAGGCGAGTCTTCCCTCAACGCACAGATTTGTGGGCTAGAAATTTGCATCTGCATTAAGCAAATGACAAATTAGACATCATTTGAAAAGGGCTTATTCTAGCCTCCAATGCATGATGTTAACATTTCTTGAGTACCTCTGTAAGCTGGGCATTGAAGACACTTTTGTGAACATTATCTATTCTATCCCAAGAGCCTCTGCTAAGCAAGACCTGCTGTGTGGTTACCAATGTCTAAGAAGAGATTTTGTTAGGTTAAATGGCTCCCGA
The DNA here is from genome assembly GCF_964271855.1 of Acomys minous. NCBI lineage: Eukaryota > Metazoa > Chordata > Mammalia > Rodentia > Muridae > Acomys > Acomys minous. The sequence goes on along the minus strand of NC_140492.1, from coordinate 108,269,375 downwards.
GTCTGTACATCTACAGCACTAAAGGAAGAATGTGAGCTCACATCTGCATCATTTGTAGGCCACTCTCTTCTTCATCTGCTCCACTATAAACAGTGACAGCCACTGCCTAAATCCAAAGTATAGCACCTATTAGTCAGGAAGCTAATGTCATTTGCTCTAGTTATTTTCCAGTTAACTATAGAATAAGCATCATTGAGTCATTTGCTCTTTATTGTATAAGTTGAGTGTGATGTATCACACCCTTGGCCCACTTACTGCTTTCCCAAGTCTTCTCTCCAGCCTACAAAACCCACTTCCCCTTCCTTCCTTCTTCCTTCCTTCCTTCCTTCCTTCCTTCCTTTCCTTCCTTCCTTTCCTTCCTTCCTTCCTTCCTTCCTTCCGTCCTTTCTTTCCTAGAGAATGGCAGCTTCTGGACTTGCTTCATTAGCTTTTCTGTTTTTCCTGATGTTTGTAAAGCAATATTTGGGTGGCTCACTGACCCACAGACTTTGGAGTAATGGAAAACACAGGCCTTTGCTATTTCTTGAAGCCTATGTACAAAAGTAGATACATTATATCTGTGTACACCCCACACATACAGATAATTATAAATTCCACATCTGACAGAAAATATGATACTTATCTCTACTAAGTCTAGTTTTATTCCTCTTACCCAGGGATCTCCATTTTCATACAGTTTCTTGAAAGTGACATAATTTTTTTTCTTTATAGCTACAGGAAACTCCATTTCGATGTATTTCACAGCTTCACCAGTGCATCTGTTAGTAGCCTTCTACGGTGATTCAGTTACTTGGCTATTGAAGTAAAGATCCAGTGACTATGGGCATGCAGGCATCTCTGTCGCATAATGTCCTAGTCTGCATCTTGTTGTGGTAAAGCATCAACCAAATGCAGCTTGTGGAGGAAAGAGAGTATTTCATCTTCCAAGTTATAATCCTTCACTGAGAGAAGTCAAGGCAGGAGCTGAAGACAGGAACCTAGAGACAGGAACTGCAGCAGAGAATCATGAGAGGACCACTTATTAGCCAGACTCACATTATTCTTTCCTTTGCTTTGCTTTCCTTTCCTTTCCCTTTCTTTCTTTCTTTCTTTCTTTCTTTCTTTCTTTCTTTCTTTCTTTCCTTTTTGAGACAGTGATTTTCTTGTAGTCCTGGCTGTCCTGAACTCTTTGTAGACCAGGCTGGTCTCTGCCTCCCAAGTGCTGGGATTAACGGCATGTACCACCACCACACCCAGCTACCTAACTTTCTTATATAGCCCAGGGTTACCTGCTCAGGGATAACATTGCTTACGAAGGGCTGAGCCTTCCTGGATCAGTTATCAGTGGAGCCAGGAGACCAATCTGAAGGCAGTTTTTCAATTGAGGTGTCCTCTTTCCAATTTGTAAGTTGACAACTGAAGCTAACTATGACATCTTACCCCTTTTCAAATGGACATACAAACTCATCGCTTTAAAGCATAATATTACACTCCCACCAAATGTGAAGTAGGGTTTCTTTCCCCACAACCTTGCTGGCATTTATTAACAGTTGTTTTGCTTTTCTTAGTAATTCTGTAAAAGTTAAAGTGATGAGTCTTTCAACTGTGAGAAATAAGAAATAAGTCACATATCTGTTTTATTCAAACGGGAGAGAATCAGTGCACAGTGGCAATAAGATCCAGACAAAACTAAATTCAAAAGTGTAACTAGCTCAATGTCTGGCATCTGGAACTTACTCATAATCTTCTTGGCTCCCAGGCTTATGAAGCCTTCCTCTTCAGTTCTTCCACCCACAGGACATGTGGCTTGTTGCATAGACTGAGGCCAGGCCACTCCATATTGGTCTTCGAGCGGCACCTCACAGTTTTGTCATCTTCAGTGTACTGGGTTCTCCACTACAACTGAGCCTGCATCTCTACCAGTGACCTATTCTGGCATTATCAGGAATTCTGACTTGCCAGTTGGTGCCAGTCTCAGTTTCTATTCACAACCCTTTCAAATAGCTCACTACATGGGCTGTTCCTTCACCAGTGGCCTTTCTGGCCTTCTTATTCAAGGAAACTTCAACCCTACCATATAAAAGTCTCGCCCACTCTCCATTACCCCTTAAATCTTCGAAACAAGTACAGCGTGTGTGTGTGTGTGTGTGTGTGTGTGTGTGTGTGTGTGTGTGTGTGTGTGTGTGTGTTACTCTTACACATTCTTTGACACATTCTTCTCCCAGTGTGATTTTCAGCCTTGGCTCCAGAACTTGGAACACAGCTTCTTCGTGCTGGCTCTGAGAAAATACTTCCACAAGCTTTTGCTTCAAAATGTTGGTCTCTTATTAGCCGCAGCTAATTCTTCGGTCCCAACAAGCCAGTATCCATTGTCCCGGTAAGGCAAAGTAGGTTTCGCTTCCATAAATTCCCAATTCAACTGTACCACACCAACAGCCTCTGAGTAGAATGTGTAAGCAACTCTCAAACTTCCCCCTGATACGTCACAAGCAGGAAGTTTCCATTGTCTGCCTTCTCCCAGTACCCATAACTTCTAATCTACCACAGACTAGCTAGTTAAGCTTTGAAAACTCAATGGTTTTATCCAGCCAAAAGTTTCAAATAGTTTCATAATCCTCCCGCAAAATAACAATGTCGGGTCCTTCACAGAAATACCCTTCCTAGGTGCCAATTTCTCCCCTGAAAAACACTGGCCAACATCAGCTCAGAGAGGAAGTGTTTATTTAAGCTAACAGGTCCAAAGCCAAAGCAGGAATTATGGGTCAGAGACCATGGAGGAAAAGAGATTACTGGCTTGCTTCAGAAACACAATTCTTTTTTGGTTTTGTTTGGTTGGTTTTGCTGCTGCTGCTGTTGTTGTTGTTTTGATGCAGGGTCTCTCTGAGTAGCCCTGGCTGTCCTGGAATTTGCTTTGTAGACAGGCTGCCTTTGAACTCAGAGAGATCTGCCTGCCTCTGCCTCCCAGGTGCTGGGATTTCAGGTGTGTGCCACCATGCCCAGCTCCAGAAACACATTTCCACCTTTCCAGGGATGGGTCTTCACCATGAGGTGGGCCCACCTATATCAATTAGCAACTCAGAAAATGCCCCCCCAGGCATGCCAACTGGGGGAGGTAATTTTTAAACTGAGGTTCCCTCTTCCCAGGTGTGTCAAATTGACAAGATGTCAAGTTAACCGTCACATGTGCTTAGAGCCACTGAGGTCTGCAACCAGGAGTGATGGGTAATTTTATTTTTAGGTTTTTGTAAAACCTCCACACTCCACACTGAGTTCCAGTGTCTGCATGGGTTTGTGCCCCCTTCCTCCTCTTTATTCTAGAGGCTTCCATCCACACCTTACCACTGGTCTGGGATTTTCTTTAGATAGAATGCTGGGAGGATATTCACTCACAGATTTCAAGGCACCAACAGTGAATAGAACTGCAGTTCTGATAAACATGCAATTCGTCAGTCTTGGATACTAAGAAGGAGGATGTAGCACTGCTGAGGACCCTGGTATTGGCTGAGATAAAGGGAAGGAGATTTTATGACACTCTCTTAGCTATCAGGTCTGACCCTAGTCATGACTCACTGCTTAAACTATTATGGCTGCACAATGATCCCTTTTATTATTTATTTATTTATTATTTATTGCCCCTCCTGTTGATGAAGTCTTCCATCCTGGATTATGGCAGCCAAGCTCCTTCCCTGCTCCCAGAGGTGAGATCCTGCTGTGCACTTCTAGCAAAGGTCAGAGCATGGACATGACTGAGGTTCTTGACAATTCCTGTTTTGGACCTCGGAGGGGCTTTCAACACTGCCTAGCAATCGTCTCTTAGTCTATAAATAGTACCTAGCCACCAGTGTAACTCTTTTTGTCCCTTCGCTTACGTTACAGTCTCCAAGTACATGTCACCTCCTTTAAACACATCTTAAACTCCTGTTCGACAGAGACCATGGGAAAGAATAAATAACTCGCCGTCCCCTTCCTTTCAGCTTATTGTATCTCATCCATCCTTACTACCATCTCCGTGAGCCTGTTTTCCCCTCACAAATGCTTCCATCTTTACTGATGATCAGATCGCCATCTTTGATTATAAAAAAAATAATAATGTTCTAAAACTCTTTTCTCTTTTACTGTTGAAATGAACATGGCCTACCGAAATGTGCATCCCAGAGTTGGCATGTTAGAACTCTAAAGTACTATCATGGAGGGGTGGGGCATGTAAGACTCAGAATGACACAGCTATTTTGAAAGCGGATTGCTGATAAAGGTTGGCTTTGTTTCTCTCTCCTCCCTTCTTCCTCAGCTCCTGCTGCTCCAGCTCCCTCTCCTCTGTTTTCCCAATTGTGTTTTCTCTCTTCTTATTTTAAGATTCGGTTTTATTTACGTGTGTGTGTGTGTGTGTGTGTGTGTGTGTGTGTGTGTGTGTGTGTGTGCATGTGAGCGCAGGTGCCCAAGGAGGCTGGGATATGGTGTCAATTCCCCTGGAGTGGTTGTAAGCTTCCTGACATGGGCCCTGTGAACTGAACTCAGGTTCCTTGGAAGAGCATCAAGTGCTCTTAACTGTAGAGCCACCACCCCAGCCCTCTCTTCTATAGTATGACCTGGCAAGGAGAATGCATCCTCTATAATGTGGGTACCATTAGCTGGGACCTCTTAATCTCTGCAATAGCAAGAAATGAATTTCTGAGTTTTTTTTTAAGATTTTTGAGAATTTCACAGAATGCTCTTTGATTATATTTATAACCCTACCCCATCTCTTCCCAGATCCATGTCCATTCCCTCCTCACCTAGTTCTGTATATTGAACTTTTTTTAAACAATTAAGTCCAGTTGTGCTGCTCATATCTTTTTGGATGTGTGACTTTCCACTGGATTGAGGTTGACCTACAGGGGTTAGACCCATTAAAGAAAATGGACTCTTTCTCTTCCAGCATCTTCCAAGAGCCAGCATCTTGGTGGGACTCTGCTCGCCTCCACTCTCCATGCTGGGATTCTGAGTGGTGTGAGCTTGCACAGATCATGATCACGCGGTCACAAACACTGTGAATTCATGTGTGCAACTACCCTGTTTTATCCAAAGATTTCCTTGTCATCATCTACCGCCTATGGCTCTTCTAGTCTTTCTGTTCCCTCCTCTGAAATGTTCTCTGAGCCATCAGAAGATGGGGCAGGCTATAGATGTCTCATGTAAAGAATTCTGGTCTTTATACATTACTAAGTCTTTAGGAGTCTGTTACGGCACCACAAAACAGATGACGATATTGGTCTTGACACATAATTACATCCTAATTTAGTTCTGTAATTATAAAATAATAGGGAAATTGGTGTGTGTGCATATACACCTGTAAATCCTTAGGCATGGCTGCATTAGAATGCAAATGGTATGCAAGTACTTCAGGTGAAGTTGAATCACTAGAGCTATGCAGATGTAGATTGGTACAGGTGTCCAATACCGCAGCTCAGGCATCAGGGAAAGCATCATGCTAAAGTGACACCAATCCCACAAAAATACTGCAGCCTTTCTTTAATTGTACTTGTAGCCTTGGGAACTTTAGTTTCTATTAAAGCTGTATTTTTAAAAAAATTGCTTTTTGTTTATATAAAAACAGATACATTTTAGACTTTGGTAATTCTTAATGCGTGGCCCTCTCCTTTTTGTTGAGTCAGTTGAAAGCTACTTGGGATGTAGATCCATGTTTATGAAGCTCCTCTTGTAGACTGAAGCCCTCCCTCCCCCCTGTCAGTGCCCGTAGACTGCAGACCTTAACGCTATCAATCCACTGTGAAACCCTCAACTGTCCTTTGTGTTTCCAAAAGGCACCCCGGGAAAGTCTTCACCCTCCTCTAGAGAACTGCTGGTCTCTGCTCTGGAGCTCCTCCTCAGCTTGCTTTATCTGGTGTTGTGCCTTCAATCTTCACCGTCAGTCTCACCTTCTCTCTTTGATACTTGCCCAGTTCTGTCTACAAATCCCTTGTACCCTGGACATTGAGTCTGGCTAATGTCCTGCATGCCTCCTCCTTATCACAGCTCAGCAGCACAGTAATCCATGCTTGTTGAGCCTTCCTCTTGCCTCCCACTCATGTCCCAGCCTTCGGTTAGCCTTATTTGGCCTCTAACATATAAAGGAAAAATCATATCTGACTCGGTTACACATGACCTATAGATCCTGGTTTTCTTTTTTTCTGGCTGGCTATTTATTTTATTTTGTTTTTCCATCCTCCTATAGTTTCCTCTCTGTCCATCTCTCTTTACTTTTGGGGTGGGGGGGGGGCGGTTCAAGACAGGGTTTCTCTGTGTAACCTTGGCTGCCCTAGACTCACTTTGTAGACTAGGCTGGCCTCGAATTTCCAATGATCCGCCTGCCTCTGCCTCCCGAGTGCTGGGATTAAAGGCCTGTGCCACAATGACCAGCCCTCTGTCCATCTCTTTATGTGAATACTTTAATTGGTTTCACTTTTCTTTGGAGACACCATTGATATACACCCATCTGGCCAGGAACAGAGGATGGAGTGTACATGACCTTAATTCCTCATCACTTAGCCAGCCATGAGCTTCTGTGACATCTTCCTTGGCATCTCTTAAATATTTTCTTTTTCTTTCATCTTTACTGTGCCTGTATTTTTATTTTACCTGGATTTTTAGAAAGACATTATTTTTCTTTCCCTTTTTAAACTATGCATATACCTTTGTCATGACCATTGAAAGAGACCTGAATAGCCATCAGAAACTTCAGGGCAAAGTCTAACCCTTCAAACCAAGAAGAAGCAAGTTGGGCATTAATCCCCCTTATTCGGTTTCCTCCTTCATCAATTATTCACCCAACTGTAATGAATAACTGGTTGTCTTCCCATTGCTTCTGAGCTCATTGGTATTCACACATTGTTTCTTCTTGACTAGCTACAAAACTTGCTGGTATTTTAAATTTTTGCTTCAAGACAAACGCTTGCATAGATGTCCTTTTCCCTGGAAACTTCTTTGAGCTACCTGTTCCAAGACCAGGTGACCATCTTTTGGCTTTCTCCTTTTCTCCATCAGCACAAATGAGCACCCTGAATTGTAACCATCATTCTGAAATCTCCTGTCTGGAGAGAGACTTCCTATGCTGTTTCTCGTCTCTGCAATCCCAGAGTCTGACAAGGTGACTCATCCTCAGTAACACAAGATGTCATTTAAGGGAAGTTGCTATGGTGATGATGAGGTTTAGCTGATATGATGCTTGCCTAGCTTTGGGTTTAATCCCCAATACTGCATAAATCAGGTGTGGTGATACATGCCCGTAGTCCTTGTCACAAAACAACAATGAAAGAAACAAGACTAAAATTAAGACTTCATGATATGAATAAACAAGTGAAGAAGGAAAATATATGAATAGGTAAGATGTGTCTGCAATAAGTGGAACATGACCAAGGATTCAAGGCCATTTATATTATTGTAAGAACTAGCCTAGTGATTTTTGTGGCTACACACACACACACACACACCCCAAATTAATATGCCTCTATTTATCAGCCAAGAGCTCTGTTATAAGTCCTTGCTATTCTTGCATTCTTGCTAACAAGTTAATAGTTAATTAGCTGTTCAGTAGAATAAATGTTCCCACCAATGTCAGGTGTAGACCTTTTGTACCTTAGAGTAAAACACTCATTATATTGCATGAAAAAAAAAAACCCACACAGGGACAGCCTTGTATAAAAGAAAAGGGCCAACTAACCCAGATTAGTCAACACATTCTGCAATGAATGTTAAGAAATTTCTCAAAGAGAATCTTCATTTGCATTCCTATGTAGCCAAGGTCTACCAGATACAAAACAGAAAGCATGCTAGCACTGGGTGAAGAAGGAATGAGGAAAAGGCACACACACTTTTCAAAAGGATGGGTCCTTGTTTCTTTGTCTCTCTGTTTATCGCTGGGATGTCCTATTTGTTAGATTAGGAAATCAGTCTCTCATTGCTAACACAAGGTTTTACATTGCTTGCCTCTGGGTGTAGTAGTCATCTTCTGTCACTTCTTGGGTCTGTTCTCCTCTCTCTCATCCTTTATATTTTTGTACATTTGGTCACATACAAGCTTTCAATAATTCACACGGTGGTTCCTTTTATAATTACTTTTATAATTAGAAGTGTTTCATGAAAGCAAAAGGAAATGGCTGTGCTATGTGGTCATACAGCCAAGGGGGTGGTGGGGGCGTACTGCTTCCTATCCATTATTTAATTTCGCATCCTTTCTGTGAAGGTGTGTACCTCCACATGATCAGGAAGGCCGAGAGGCCATCACTGGACCCAAACAATGCATCATGTGTTCTCTCTCCTCTCCTCTTCTTTTCCCTTATTTCTTTCCTTTCTTCTGTTCAACTCTCACTTTTGTACAAAGAGCAAAGAATAGTGCGGGCTGGATGTGCAGAACACACAGAGACAGGAAAATGATAGGGGTTTTCCATGCATTCAGAAAACTGTGTGGGAATTGCTGGTTTTCAAGTCAAACGAGAAGCTATTTAAAGTCCAAGTCCTATTATGAGTGGAACCTTAGGGCGTGTCTCTTAGGGTGCTCCTAGTGTGCCCAAATCAAATACTCCCACGAGGGCCTCCACAGTGTGAGAATCCTCCAGTGAGTTAAATTAAACGAAATTTAAAGGCCAATGAATTCTCCCTCTTCCCCAACCTCCTGCAAACAATGTCGCCAAACGCTGCATACAACGGCAGACGCTCATCAAAGATAACTGACGATATTCTAGAGCAAATGGATTAGCAAATAGAGGGGTAAAGTCAACAGAAGGGCACAGAAAGAAAGGGGGATGCAGGGAGGGAAGGGGGGGAAGGAGAAAACTAGGGAGGAGGAGAACATGAACTTACGCCTTGGACATTTAGGTATGAGCCTAGTCTGATGCTTGGGTCTTGTCTTCCAGGAAGCCAACCATAACAGAAGCATTTTCCAAAGTGAGAACATTGTAGGAGACAAAAAGAAAAACCCCACCACTTCACCATTCCCACATTTGTATCGGCCATTTTCCAGACAGCAGACCACCACCGGCCCCACTGTTCAGGGAATGCGTGTCCTTTCTTCCTCTTAAGTCATTCTTGGTATCAGTGCCCAAGAAGTCTTTGGTATAATTTAGCAAATTATAATCAAATAAAAATTAAAACACACAACTTTTAACATCTATGTTTGGGGAGCAGAAGAGCACAGTTTGGAATCGTTGAATATAAACTTTCACTATAATCAGATCCAAACCCATTTCACAGTATTGTTCTCCTTGGTTTCTGCTTAACTTCTTTATTTTGTAGACCTGTGAGGCACTATCTAATTATGCAATGGACACTGGAGTCCTTTTGGTCCTTCTCCTCCTGTGCTCCCTGTGGCCACTTCTTAAGTGACTTGACATGGAAGTTTCCCAAGAAATGCTCTGAGCTGCTTTCTGGAAAATTGCCCTTTGGCCGATCATTTTCCACTCATTCTTGATATCGTCACCTTCCTCAGTTTACTGAGTCTTAAGGATTATAGATCTTATGGTACGAGTTCTTTGCTCACTTACGAAAATGGTTAATTGACTTACCCAGTCATTGCAAAGAGCCAGTGGTACTTCCTTCCCTTTGTGTTGTTTCCAGAAGACACACTAATATGCAAGAGTGTTTCATCTCTCTGTGGCCTGTGACTCTGGGACATTTTATTTTTCCAACTTTATACAGCCTTTCCACTCTGTTTTGAACATGTGGCTTCCTTTAAAAAGCCTATTTTCTAACTGATTTCTAACAGGAAGAACAGGAAGAAATATGTTTGCCCAGCAGGAATGTATATATTTGCTCAAAAAGAGTAGGAAAAAAATGGACATCACCATATATTCACGATGGAGCCCTACATTCAGGGAGGAAGGCCAGGGAAGGGAGGGAGGGGAGTGTCCATGATCCCCCAGTAGGGAGACTGCACTTGAAGCTGCCCCTCGGCTGTGTGGCTCTTACTAGCCTACCATCCTTCTAATCCACTCACGTTCTCTTCCACAGTTTCCAATTCATATTTTCTCTAGTCAGTAAAATTTTCCTCTAATACACTGTCATCTATAAAGTTTCATTTTGAGCCCCTTAAATCTTCCATATGACTGTTTAAAATTTGGAACTATTGGCTTTTCAGCAGGTAGAATACAATTTTAATTCTTAAAATATCCTTGTCTGTTCATTCGACGGTAGGCCATGGTAGGCCAATTTTTATCTTATTTTATTTTATCTTATTTTATTTTATTTATATGTTTGGTCTTTTGAGTCAGGGTTTCTCTGTGTAGCCTTGCTATCCTGGACTTGATTTGTAGACTAGGCTGGCCTTGAACCTAGGTCAGTTTTAAAATGACTGCTTTTTCTCTTCACATCAGTCATATGTCTGTATTATATATACATAGTATGTATGCAGGTGTATGTGGTAGGATGCTGCAGTCCTAGAGTACCAATGTCATATCCCAAACCACATAAGTGTAGGTGTGTATGGTGGGATGCTGCAGTCCTATGCATATGTGTGTGGTGGGATGCTGCAGTCCTGTGCAGATGTGTGTGGTGGGATACTGCAGTCCTGTGCAGATCTGTGTGGTGGGATGCTGTAGTCCTGTGCAGGTGTATATGGTGGGATACTGCAGTCCTGTGCAGGTGTGTGTGGTGGGATAATGCAGTCCTGTGCAGGTGTGTGTGGTGGGATGCTGCAGTCCTGTGCAGGTGTGTGTGGTGGGATGCTGCAGTCCTGTGCAGGTGTGTGTGGTGGGATGCTGCAGTCATAGAGTGTGGAATCCCGGAATAAGTTGGATAACTACACTGACCATATTAATGAGCTTGAGTTCAATTGAGTTGAAGGGGACTGAGGGCGACTCCTGGTTTCAGCCTCAGGCTCCATATCACTCCGACAAATGTGTAAACATGCATATACAGAAACACACAGACATACCATATACCACACATACATCACACACACACACACACACATACACACACTTACACACATACCACATACCACACAGACACCACACACCACATATACAGACATATAGACATCACACATAACACACACACCACACATAAACACACACATACAGACATACATAGACACATACACAGACACATACATAGGTATACACACCACACACATACACAGACACACATACAAACACACACTACACATACACACACACCACACATACACACATACAAAGACACACACACCACACAAACACATACCCACCACACATACACACACATACCACATACACACATACATACACATACACACCACACACACACACACACACACACACACACACACACACACACACAAACACACCACATCATAGGGGAGGCAATGAATGATTAGTATAAGCTTCTTGGTTTTTTTTTCTTCAAATATTTTAAACATTTAACATCACCAAACAACCACAACTCAGGCTTGTTGCTTCTGTGGCTGTCTGTATTTGTGCTGGCTTTCAGATGCTGGAATTAGAAATAAACTAGTCACTTGGGGAAAATGTCTTTAAAATATGTTTCTTGATGAAATGTTTGCCTCTATTTATGTAGTGTGAACCAATCAAAGACCCTTAAATGCCAACTATTAAAAATGTTTGGTAATTTATAGAAACTGGCTTAATAAGGTTTTCATTTGAATATTTAGTTTCTATATACGTCTTATAATAAAAGATGATTATTCAGGCAACATTAAAACCCTTAGTTACAAAGTTTGATTGGTATGAGCATAATTTATACCAGCACCTCCTTTTTTCTATCATTTTTTCTTTTCTTCCTGTTGTAGTACATGATTAAAGATGTGTGTCTCCCTGTGAAATCATTAAATAGAAATGTTTATGTTATGCTTTTGATTAATCCTCATAAAATACAAAGAATAGCACTGACAGTGCAATGGAATGAAGAAATTGTCACAAAACCATTCCCTGGAACTGTGTTACAAAGCTATGCACTAACATTCTGCAAAAGTTAGAACCAGGACATAGTCTAGTATTGCTGCAATAATTAAATTTATAAAACATTAAATTATACTCCTCGTCTACATTAATTACCTAGCTAATCCTCTTTAGTAGCTCTATTTTCAATCTCTCCCAAACTTAATTACTTGAATACCCTACCACTAGTTTTTTTTTAATAGATAAATTAGCAGCTTTTACAAACATTACTTTTTTGATATTGTATTTTTAATTACTCGATGTTTCCTCGTCAAGTGACAGGAGGACTTTGTCTTCAGGTTATCATTAGAATGCTATCTGTATCTGAGAGGCAGAATAATGCCATTAGTGACACCCTTAATGACATGTCTTCATGAATCTTTTGTTGCTACTCTGATTAGCTATGTAACACAGGATCAGAGAGATGCTGAAACGGCACCCAAGTGCTTTCCTACAGCTGAACCCAAATAGGAAACTATCCCAAATGCGGAGCCTAAGCCAAAATCTAGTACATTCTTACGTATTCGTGTGTCAATCATGTTGGCAAAGATCATGAGGCCGGGCGGAATGGTCTCGCTGCAGGGGATTCGTTCTGTTATAGAAGTAGCCTAGCTGTCCATCAACAGATAAATAGAAAGAGAATGTGGAGCATATCCACAATAGAGCTTTATTCTAACAATGAAGAAAAAGAAAGTAATCATTTTCAGGAAGATGCATGAAATTGGAGAGCATCATGTTAAGTGAAATAAGCTGGACTCTGAAAGATAAACGTCACATATTTTTCTCATATGTAAAAGCTAGATTATATATACATATATAAGTATATAATGTATACACACACACACACACACACACACACACACACACACACACACACACACACACACCCCATGCATCACACTACAGTAGAAGGAATACCTACCATTTGGGAACAGAACAAGAATAAGTAGCAGTGGTAGACAGGAGGAAGCACGGGGAGTGACTATGTAACAGACTTCAATGAAAGTATTGTCATGAGACCCATTGTTTTTTCACAATGAAAATAAATATACTTTAAAAGGCTTCACAACAGAATCACAAAGGTTTTTTTTAAAGATGTTCTTAAATCACCATATATGATGACTTATAAGCTCTACTGGCCACTATATAATCCTGAATCCCTAAATCCCTGTTAGCCTTCTGACATACATGTGCACACATATGTACTATTTTAGTATTCTATGTATGTACATTTATAACTCATATGTACATATTTAATAAATTTAAATTTTTTCACAGAAGATCAGTTAAAGGAGCCAGTTAAGAGGTTCACCTTCAGGCCCCAAGCCTGAGGACCTGACCTGGGTCCTAGGACCCACATGCTGAAGAGAGAGAACTGGTCCTACAAGCTGTCCTCTGACACCACATGCACATCAAGTCTTGTAGGCTCCTCCTCTGCAACAATAATCTAGTAATTTATTATTTAGTGATTCTCTACAGGATAAGCATTTGAGGATAAGAGCACTAGATGGAAAGAAAATGAATCTATGGGCAGACAGGGAGCAAACAGAGGTACAGCTAGCACAACCTTGAGCTCAAATCAACACAATTTTATTTTATCAACACAATGATTAGAATCTCACAATGGTTCAGAAACTAAGGAAAGAGGGACGTGCTAGAGTGTAAAACAGGAAGGCCTTGGGCAGTCTACGCCGGATGCAAACCAGATGGATCTCTTTACCTCCCTCATGTAATTGGATGGTTCGACTTTGCCTTGCCCGGTTCTATTGATTCTAGACAGATGGAGTTAGAAGGGATCTTGGATGCAGATCCTGGCCCCCACCAAGGAGATCTGTAGCATGGCAGAACCAGAAAACTTACGTGAAAGTGCTTGTCCCGAACTGAGGATTCCTGCTTTCTTTCCAAAGCCAGCTGGTATAAATGGTGTCAGCGAGGAGACAGGAAATATTATCACTGGGGAAATCTAGAGTCGGAAGAAAAATGCTAAAAATACTAGCTGCCGCTAGGTGTTCCTCGATGAGGTGACCAAGCAAGAATGCCTCCTCGGAGCTCCCCTTCAATAAGTCCTGCACACACACGCTGGCTTCTTGGTGTCTCACCCTTCAATACAAACCACCGAGGGTCATAGACAACATGGGTGGTGATGGGTGATGACGGTGGAGAAAGGACAATTCTATAAGAAAAGCTGGACCAAATACAACAAAAGAGAAATGAGATGAAACAGATACTGTGTGACAAAAATAAAAAATAAAAAGCCAAAGCCAACTATAACAGATATCAGAAAAATATCACATCCTCGAATTGCTGACAATGTAAAAATGTAACATTTTAGATCTTGTAATGGATTGCTTCTATAATTCAAAAAAAAAAATTAAAATGGTCTTTATTAGAAAATAAGTGCGTGAAGGTTATTCTAAGAAGGTAACTTTGGAGCTCAGATTAGTGGAAGAACCTGCTTTGGGTGTGAAGCCAAGAGTGTCTCACCACAGATCAGATATTAAAGGGTTCCTCGTGGAATCCATAGAGAATAAAAGTAGGTTTGAGGTACTTGCAAGCAGCACCGAGTTGTTCTTTAGAAAATGGCTCAGCGTTTCTCCATCCCGCAGGTTACTACCCATCCTCCCACTGTCCTGTACCACCACTGTGGATCTTCCTTACAGGCCTTTCAGGTGTAGTCTGAAGAGCTGGACTTCACGCTTTCCCTAAAGGAGAAAGCAATCTCATGGGTATTGAACGCCAGGCCTCAGCTCATGGAGAGGACTGGACATGATTTCTACAGACACACTTTGCCTTTATGCCAGGACACCTGAACCCAGACGTTCTCTTGAAGCCTATTTTGGTAGAAGAAATGAACTCATTTTCCTATGAAAAACTGAATGGGCCACTGTGCTGCTGACCTCAGCAAACCATGAGGGAAAGATCCTCTTTCCCTTATCTGAAAATTCCTCAAGCCGCTTAGGAGAGAAAGGAGAGCTTGCTCAGCAGCGAGGCCTAGTGTGTGTGACAAGGTGAACCCAGCTGCTCGTCACCAGGTGTGTAAAGTCACATGTGCAAAGACAGGTCTTTCTATTATCCATCAGTTTGAGGCACAGGTAAACAATGTGGTATAGTTCAGTAATCTAAATCTGTACTCTTGGTAAAACAAAACAAAAATAGGGATCATAGTGAGAACCAGGGCATGGGCTGGGAACCCTTAGAACAGTGTCAAGAAAAGTGGTGTGCTTTTCTTGTTGAGGTGCTGCTGAAGGGCATCTGCAGAGCTTCTAAGAAGGTTCAGCTGAGTAAACAGTGAGTTGAAAGGATTTGCTGTGTTTACCTTATTTAATTGCCCTCAGATATGAGTATCACAATGTTTCGACTCTCTCTCTCTCTCTCTCTCTCTCTCTCTCTCTCTCTCTCTCTCTCTCTCTCTCTCTTACACTACACACAAACACACACATATACCACATATACACTCACCTCCACTCACACACTCACACATATGCACACGCTCACACATACAGACGCATAGACACTCACACACAGACACACGTACATACAACACATGGATACTCACAGACTTTCTCACATACACTCAATAAAGACTCACATTTTTTGTGGAAGTTTGGATTTATATATAAACATATTTTTGTTTTAATCCAAGGTGTGGGATATGGGAGCTGTTCCAGTTTGTCCACAGCTGATAACTCCTTCCTGAGAGGACAAGAAATGTTTTTCAGCTGTGAAGTGCCTCAGGTGGGGGGCGTGGTCTTTGCCAGTGGGGATAAAAGTGAGAGAGAGAGAGAGAGAGAGAGAGAGAGAGAGAGAGAGAGAGAGAGAGAGAGAGGGAGGGAGGGAGGGAGGGGCAGACAGAGAGAGAGGCAGACAGAGACAGCCAGACAGACAGAGACAGCCAGCCAGACAGAGACAGAGATAGAGACAGACAGACAGACAGAGAGACGGAGAGAGACAGAGACATGGAGAGATAGATAGATAGATAGATAGATAGATAGAGAGAGAGAGAGAGAGAGAGACGGAGACGGAGACGGAGACGGAGACTGACTGAGGGCTCCAAGAAGGAAGAAGGCTGCTGCTGGTGCTTGATGCTTTCTTCCTGCTGCTCCTGGTTGCTGTTGACGCAGTTTGATGAGAAAAAGTCAGAGATATCCTGAAATGAGGATTGGATTTGCCCCAAGGAACCTGATGACCCTGAACAGCAGTAAGTGGCTAAGGAAAACCAAGCGCTCTCTCGCCACTAACCTTTCTCTCCTCCCTGGTGTTGGGGTGTTGGAAGGGATTGGGGTGGAGTAGGGAGAATGAGATTTAAAGAACTTCAAATAAAGTAGGTTTGAAAAAGTTCACACATTCACACCAACTCTGTACCCCCCACCCAACCGCAGACACACACACACACAATTACGCATGTTTTAGGGATTTAATCAAAAGTCAGCTGACACAGACTAGAAACAACCCTACCACTTGCTGAGGCTACAGATAAATTGACTTGCTTTAATCTCTCTGCTCTTTATTTTCAATACACTACAACTGGTAAATCATGTAGTTAGTTTGCGCAAGGCCTAGTTTTGATTACCAGCACCACCAAAAATGGAGGGTTTAGGGAGGAGACGTGAGGGAGGGAGAAAGTTAAAGCCGGAAGTAAAACCTACGGTAGAACCTTAGTGGCCCCTTATCCTGCTGTGGTTCCCTCTGGGCCCATTCCTTTCCTAGCCAAACTCCACGTCCAGCCTTGCTCTTCAGTAGAGAGTCAGTTCTGCCATGCCTGGCAGGAACAGCAGGGAAAACTCAGGCGATTTTGAACTTGAGCTTCTCTCTGAATGCTCCCCAGCCCTTCCCCAACCCATGGGTTTGACTTGCGCGAATGAGAAATATTTTCTAACCATCTCATCTTAAAGAATAAAAAAGCACATGCTTTGCTCTTTGGCCTGCCCTGCGTGTGGAAACCATCCCACTATCATCTTTCCTTTGAGCAGGAGGCCAAGCATCATGCACATTTTGGGTTGAATACAAAGGGGGAGGAAGATGAGAGTGAGGAAGAGGAGGGACCTTGAAGGCCTGTGTCTCCTGTGCTGCTAGTTCCCCCACCAAAGCCTCTCTTGCTGTTGTTGCTTTTGACCCACACTTTTCCCTCCACCATGATTAAAAGGTGATGCTGAGCCAACCTGCTTCCCTGGAAGTCTCACTGTCAGTTAGCCTCCAGACGGACAGGGAGGATGACTGCAAAGGTCCCTTTTTTCCCTAACCATGTTCTTCTGGAATGTCTGTTGGTAAGAAGGTCCTGTGTCCACATATTACAGGCAAAAGCCATGTCTCCAGGAGGACCAACTTGCCTTCAGTTGGGGATAGAAAGGAAGCCAGCTCCTTTGTCTTGGATATGGTGTGAATGTCTATTCTTTCTTTCTTTTCTTACTGAACACTAGCATAATTATGCTGAGTTATTCTAATGACCCAGCAGAGAATCAAAACAAAATACATTAAAAATAAAAACAAACAAACAAACAACAACAACACAACCAGACATTAGAAGCCAGGTGGGGGTGCCACACACCTTTAATCCCAGCACTACAGAGGCAGAGGCAGGCAGATTTTTTGAGTTCAAAGCCAGCCTGGTCTACAAAGTGAGTTCCAGGACAGCCATGGCCACACAGAGAAACCATGTCTCAAACAAACAAACAAAAACAAAACACACACACACATACACACACACACGAAATTTGTATACCGGATGATGACACCAAAAGTGAATGGCTAATGTGTCTATTTGGCAGCACCACATTAGGCATGATTAACGGTCCTGGCACATTTAGCATAGCACCCAGGAAGAGTGCGCAGTGCTGTTGGGGGTTTGACTGTGAGATGGTCCCCACTCGGGGCCCAGCAGGTGGCGCTGCTTTAGAAGGCTGTAGACTCCTGAGGAGGTGGAGCCTCACTGGAGGAAGTAAGTCACTGAGACGAAACCTCGGGCTTTTATAACCCAGCCCCACTTCCTTTCTTTCCTTTCTGCCCTCTGTTTCCTGTTCTTTCATGACATACAGAGATGAGGAATCCAAGCTGCACTCTCTCGACTCCATGTAGCCTCCAGCAGCCGTACCTTGCCCTCCATGACAGATGGTAGTTCTTGACACTGTGACCAAAGTACTCTTCCCCCTTTTAAACTGCATCTGGTCAAGTCTATGGTCACAGTACCAAGAATAGAAACATAAATCCAGTTGTCAATTTTTAGTGACGCCTTCCCTGTAGTGTTCCCAAGTGTTGGTACTGCCTCCGCATGCTGACACAGTTGGCTGGCATGGTGCTCTCTCAATCTATTAAGGCCCCCAAATCTCTTTTTGCCCATGACTTTTTCTCGCTAGGCAATTCTACACCATCACCAGCAACAACAAAATGTGCTCTGTCGTTCTGTCCTCAAATGATGGCTGGATTCATTAGACCCCTCTTTAAAACAAGGGTGCCTCACAAGTTCTAGCATAAAAGTGTTGCTTTAAGTTTTCAGGGAGTTTAGCACTTATTAATTAATTTGCTCTTAGAGCATGGTGGAGACTACAGAGAAGATTCTAGTACCACGATTCCTACATTTAAAAGCACCGGAGAGATGGGTAAAGTGCCTGTCACACAAGAATCAGAGTCTGAGTTTAGATTAGCAACACCTATATAAAAGTTAAGTATGACAGCACTCATCAGTAACCTCAGCCCTGGGTGGAGCCTGGCAGTCACAAGCTGGGGCCTCTTGAGTAGCCAGTTGTGTTGGTTAATTTGTTGTTGTGATAAAAACATGCCAACAAAAGGGGAGAAAGGGTTTATTTTGGCTTGTAGTTCAAGGGTTCGGTCTCTAGTGGCAGGAAGTCCTGGCGGGAGGAGTTGGGGTAGCTGGTCAGCAGCTAGGCAGTAGAGTACCAGTGTCGCGCTCTTCAGAGAGATTTCTCCTAGGACACAGTTTAGGAAGTGGTGTTGTTTATGTTCCTGGTGCATCTTCTGACCTTAATTGACCAGCTAAGGAAATCCCAGAAAGAATAACCAGAGGCTAGCCTCATCTGGATCATCCGTCACAGGCGTGGCTAGATGCTTGCCATTCAGTGGATGCCCTGAATTCTGCATCCGGTGGGCTGGTCTAGGTGCTGCTTGCTTCCAGGTGAGAACAGGTGCACCTTGATATCAAAGGTCCCAAGATACTGTTTCTCAATCAGGGGCAGCTTAGAGCACTCAGGGTGAGATCTGTAGCCTGGGCAATAGGCCAGGTTCGGGGAGGTGGAAAATGAGTTTTCCAGGGAGTGTTACAGTTTAGCTCTTTTAGGATGAGAGTGCTGGTATCAGAATGCAGTGGAGACTCAGGAGCTCCACAAGCCTGTGCTGATACCCAAAGTGTTACAGCTCTTTCTTAAGCTGTAGCAGAGGAGGAAGGCAGATGTCTAAAATCTGCTGGCAGGTAGTTCTGGTGAGATACAGGCCAAGTGGTGCTTCGTGGGACGCAGATCAGCAAACGAGCTACTTAGTTGTGAAGCAGCTGCCAAGGCAGCTCTACCATAGCTGCCTTGACTGACAGTCAAGCCCCGGGGATGCTTCCCCAGAATAAATGGAGTCTCGGACAGTCATGGTGGTGGGATAGCTTGAGCACCCAAGAAAGCCAGCAAGCACACCGTGCAGCCTTTATTTAAAAGCCTTGGGCAGTGGGAAGGGATTAGTGGGTGAATGTGTCTGATTTGCTAGGGCTAGGGGTGCCAGAATACTTGTTTTACATACAGTGGCTTAGAGACATTTCTGACTCCAGTTCCAGAGACTCCAATGTCCCCTTCTGACCTGCATGGGCACTGCATGTATCTGGTGTGTGCTCATACATCCAATCAAAACACTTATACACATAAGCTAAAAATAAATTTAAAACCATTATTAAGGTAAAAAATAAAATGGCTTAAATGATAAGGGCTAGCCATCATCCTGCACACCAGGGCTGAGTTACAGCCCTGAACACATCACCCAACGCTGACTGTTTTAGTGTTCAGCTCTGATGTCCCTGAATGGATAGTTCATTTCATGGTCCAGAGACATCACCCAAACCAGGACACCTTCAGGGACGACTTCTAGAGCCCAGGTGGAGGGAACAGTCTGGTCTTTTCCCACTTTTCTTTCTTTTTTTAAATTTATTTTTTTCACACTTTTTTTTTTCACATAAGTACAACACACGACATACAACAAGAAGAGCCACCACACAATCAGGAATTACATAAATGTTGTATTCATAGTGTTTCGGTTATTTGTATTTGGCAACCTTGAAGAAAACATCTTTTCTATCTTGGTGAATCAAAAATTCTGAATGTAAATCAATATCTATCATATCTCTATCAACTTAAAATATCTATCTAGACCTAAAAATAACTTACCCCCTAACCAACTAAGCTTAATTGTAAAACTAAACTATATGGTCTTCAATTCCATCAGAGACTTGAGAAGGAATAAAACTTAATTACCCGAGTAAACCAAAGGTGCAGGTTAGCAGCTTCAAGCAAACAAATAAACAAACAAAACAAACAAAAACAAAATGACAGAGACAGTTTGCTGCCTGGATAGTCACCCAAAACTCTCTATAATGTTGGAGCATCATCTTCAGCCTTCTGGCCCAGTATATCTGACAGACATATTTGTGAAGCAGGACCTATCCAGGACTTGCTAACCCTGTCTAGGCATCCAAGCTTGCCATTTTTAAGGCAGAACTCTGTAGCAGAAATGAGGACATTTTGCCCGGTGGCTGGTTTGCCACATTTGAAGCCATCTCCACAAGGAGGTTCAGTGATGCTCATCATCTTCTTTGAGGTAGACTGGGTGTTACCAGGAGTTAATCTGTCTTATTATCAAAGAATCTTTAAAATAACAGAAATATCTTTAAATGCCAGATTCTGTGGGTCTCTGAGGTTTTTGAAGACTTTATCTATTTTACTTTATTTATCTATAGAATCATATCTATCTGTTAAATCTAGGATATATATTCTTGTGATTAAAAATAGACTAATAATTGGCATGACCATAATTTGATCAACTAACAATTAGCTTGTATTAACTATTCTAAACCGCCTGCAATAGTTGGTTCAAAGTATTGGAAGTAAACCTTGTATTATAATTGAGTTGTATAGGCACAATACCTCATATTAGGGCAGAAATATCTATAATGTGTGTGAAGACTAACTAATCTTAAATTTGAATTCTATACCAATTTATCAAAATTAAACTTATTTTGCATCAATATACAAAAATCTATATCAATGAATTAAAAATAACCTTATTTTGATTAACAAGGCCTTAAGTTGAGTAGATTCAATAATCTACCTTTTGTCTTATCATCCTTGTATTTTTCTATATTCTCCTTTCTTTCTTTTTAACCCCTATGTCCAAACTTAAAAAAGAAAAATAAAGGAAAAGAGAGACCTCCGAGTCCAACTTTGTTTTCTCTTTCAATGAGGCCATACTAACTTATAACCAACTCCCACTGAAAAAAATCACCTAAAATTATAAAAGTATGAGGTGTGTGTGATGCACAGAACAATTAAGGCTGGTTCTCTGCTCTTTGTAGACACAGAAGAAAGGCATCTGCAAATCTTCATTCATGCCATATGAAAATGGCATCTAATAATAAGCCTCCAGGATTCTGTGACCAACAAAACACATTGTCTATGTATAGACACTCATGTGTCAGCCAGTCTCAGAGCTATTCCCCTGTATTGGGATTAGCAATATAAATTACCTGATTGTTCTGCAGTTTGAATTCTTTACATCCTGACTGTGGCTCCCTCCCTCATCATCTCCTGATCAATCCCTCCCTCCCTCTCTCCCTTTCTCCCTCCCTCTTTCCCTCCCTCTCTCCCTGAGTCCTCAGAAAGGGGAGCCCTCCTCCCCTAACATCTGACCTCAGCCCATCAACTCTCATCTTTTACTACCTGTGTTCTCTTCCTCTGTGGCCTGACAGGGCTACTCTGGCATGGGGGAAGTAACCAACATTGGGAGGCCAGAGTTCATGTCAGAAGTACATCCTACTCCCTGTACTGTGGGAAACACCAGGAGACTGTGTTGCTTATCTTCTACATCTGAACAGAGTGTCTAGGTCCACACCATACATGTCCCTTGGTTGGTGTATCAGTCTCTGTATTGTAGTATGGGTGTTCTGTATTAAGTAGCTAATAACTGCCTATGAGTGAATATATACCATGTGTGTCTTTCTGGATCTGGGTTATTTCACTCAAGATGATTGTCTCTAGTTCCATCAATTTGCCTGCAAATTTCAAGATGTCCTTGTTTTTCATAGCTAAATAGTATTCCCTTGTGTAAATGTACCACAGTTTATTTATCCATTCTTTGGTTGAAGGACATCTAAGTTGTTTCCCGATTTTGGCTATTATGAATAAGGCTGCTATGAACATAGTTGAGGAAATGTCATTGTTGTATGGTGGAACATCTTTCTGGTATATTCCTAGGAGTGGTATGATTGAGTCTTGAGGTAGGATTATTCCCAATTTCCTGAGATAGTTCCAGATTCATCTACAAAGTGCTTATACAAGTTTAAACTGCCACCATCAGTGGAGGAGTGTTCTCCTATCTCCACACCCTCACTAGCATGTGCTGTCATTTGAGTTTTTGATCTTAGCCATTCTGATGGGTGTAAGATGGAATATCAGAGTTGTTTTGATTTCCCTGATGACTAGGGATGTTGAGCATGTCTTTGTTTCTCATCCATTTCCATATTCCTCTGATGAGAGTTCTGTTTTGCTCTGTATCCTACTTTTTAGTTGGGATACTTAGCTTGGTGGTGTTTAATTTCTTGAGTTCTTTATATATTTGGGGTATTAGCCCTTTGTCAGATGTGGTGGTGTTGAAGATCTTCTCCCAGTCTGTAGGCTGTTGATGTGTTCTGTTGACCCTTTCCCTTGCCTTACAGAAGCTTTTCAATTTAATGAGGTCCCATTTATTAATTGTTGATCATAGAGCCTGAGCTGTTGGTGTTCTGTTCAGGCAGTTGTCTCCTGTGCCAATGAGTTCAAGGCTCTTCCCCACTTTTTCTTCTAACAGATTTAGAGTGTCCAGTTTTAAGTTAAGGTCTTTAATCCACTTGGACTTTAGTTTTGTGTGGATAGTTATGGTTATAAATATGGGTCTATTTGCATTTTTTCTACATGTAGCCATTCAGTTAGACTAGCACCATTTGTTGAAGATGCTATTTTTTCCACTTAATGAATTTGGTTTCTTTGTCAAAAATCAAATGCCCATAGGCATGTGAGTTTATTTATGGGCCTTCTATTTGATTCTATTGATCAACCAGCCTATTTCCATGCCAGTACCATGCTGTTTTTATTACTGATGCTTTATAGTACAGCTTGAGATCCAGGGTAGAGAGTCCTCCAGAGGATCTTTTATTGTACAGGATTGTTTTAGCTATTCTGGGTATTTTGTTTTTCCATATGAAGTTGAGAATTGATCTTTCAAGGTCTATAAAGAATTGTGTTGGAATTTTGATGGGAGTTGCATTGAATCTGTAAATTGCTTTTGGTAATATGGCCATTTTTACTATGTTGATTCTCCTGATCCATGAACATGGGAGATCTTTCCATCTTCTGATATCTTCTTTAATTTATTTCTTTAGAGACTTGAATTTTTTTCATGTAAATCTTTCACATGCTTGGTTAGAGTTACACCAGGATATTTTATGTTATTTGTGGCTATTATGAAGGTAGTAATTTTCCTAATTTCTTTCTCAGCCCATTTGTCATTTGTATACAGAAGGGCTACTAATTTTTTTTAGTTGATTTTGTATCTAGCCACCTTGCTGAAGGTGCTTATCAGTTGCAGAAGTTCCTTGGTAGAATTTTAGGATCACTTTGCTTATATGATGGATTACATTGATGGATTTCTGTATATTGAACCACCTCTGCATGCATGGAATGAAGCCTACTTGGTCATAGTGAATGATGTTTTTGATGTGTTCTTGGACTCCGTTTGTGAGTGTTGTTGAGTAATTTTACATCAATGTTTATAAGAGAAATTAGTCTGGAATTCTCTTTGTTGAGTCTTTCTGTGGTTTAGGTATCAAGGCTTAATAGAATGAATTTGACAATTTTCCTTCTCTTTCTATTTTGTGGAGTAGTTTGCAGAGAATTGGTATTAGGTTTTCTTTGAAGGCCTGGTAGAATTCTGCACTGAATCCATCAGGTCCTTGGCTTTTCTTGTTTGGGAAACTTATGATGACTGCCTCAATTTCCTGAGGAGATGTAAGACTGTTTAATTTGTTTACTTGATCTTGGTTCAATTTTGGTAGCTGGTATCTATCAAGAAAATTGTCCATTTCGTTTAGGTTTTCAAATTTTGTGGCATATAGGCTTTTGGGGTAAGACCTGATGATTCTTTGGATTTCCTCAGTGTCTATCATTTTCTTTCCTCTGTTCATTTCTGATTTTGTTGATTTGAATACTCTTCCTCTGCCTTTTAGTTAGTTTGGCTAAAGGTTTGTCAGTCTTGTTGATTTTCTCAAAGAACCCACTCTTGATTTTGTTGATTCTTTGAATCTCTTTGTTTCTAATTTATTGATTTCAGCCCTGAGTTTGATGATTTTCAGCCATCTACTCCTCTTTGGTGAGTCTGCTTCTTTTTCTTGTAGAGCTTTCAAGTGAGTTGTTAAGTTGGGAATATGGGATCTCTCCAATTTCTTTATAAAGGCACTTAGTGCTATGAAGTTTCTCTTAGCACTGCTTTCATTGTGTCCCATAAGATTGAGTATGTTGTGCCTTCAGTTTCATTGACTTCTATGAATTTTTAAATTTCTTTTTTATTTTGTTCCTTACCCAGATATCCCTGCAACAGTAGGGAATTGTTCAATTTCCATGAGTTTGTAGGCTTTCTGTTGCTTCTGTTGTTGTTTAGTTCCAGCTTTAATCCATGGTGAACTGGTAAGGTGCAAGGGATTATTTCAGGCTTTTTGTATCTGTTGAGGTTTCCTTTGTGACCAAGTATATTGTTGATTTTGGAGAAGGTTCCATGATGTGCTGAGAAAAAGGTGAATTCTTTCATGTTTGGGTAAAAAGTTCTACATATATCTGTTATGACTATTCGATTCATGGTGTCTATTAGTTTCATTGTTTCTCTATTTAGTTTCCACCATGATGATCTATCTATTGGTGAGACTGGGGTGTTGAAGTCTCCCACTATTAATATGTGAGGCTCAATGTATGATTTAAGCTTTAATAATGTTTCTTTTATGAATGTGAGTACTCCTGTACTTGGGGCATAGATGTTCAGAATAGAGACATCATCTCAGTGTTTTTTTCCTTTAATCAGTATGAAGTGTCCTTTCCCATCTCTTTTGATTAGTTTTAGTTGAAAGTCTATTTTATTAGATACTAGGATGGCTACTCCAGCTTGTTTCTTGGGTCCATTTACTTAGAATACCTTTTTCCAGACTTTTACTCTAAGGTAATGTTTATTTTTATTGCTGAGGTATGTTTCTTGTATGCAGCAGAATGATAGGTCCTGTTTTTGTATCCATTCTGTTAGCCTATTGGGAAGTTGAGGCCATTGATGTTGAGAGAAATTAATGATCAGTGGTTATTGGTTCCTTTTTTTTTTTTGGCAGTGATAGTGTGTGTGTGTGTGTGTGTGTGTGTGTGTGTGTGTGTGTGTTAGCTTTCTTTCTTTTGTTTTTGTGGATGTGGGGTTATTTATTTTCTTTGTTTTCCTGTGTAAAGTTACCCTCCTTGGATTGGAGTTTTCCTTCTAGTATCTTCTGTAGAGCCGGATTTGTGGTTAGGTACTGTTTGAACTTGGTTTTGTCCTGGAATATCTTGTTTTCTCCATCTATGGTGATTGAAAGTTTTGTTGGGTACAGTAATCTGGGTTGGCATCTGTGGTCTTTTAGTGTCTGCATGGCATCCATCCAGGCCCTCTGGCTTTCATAGTCTCTATTGAGAAGTCAGGTGTAATTCTAATAGATTTGCCTCTATATGTGATTTGGCCTTTTTCTCCTGCAGCTTTCTTCTTTCTTTGTTCTGTACTTTTAGAGTTTTGATTATTATGTTTTTGGAGGATTTTCTTTTCTGGTCCAATCTGTTTGGAGTCCTGTAGGCTTCTTGTGTATGTATGGGCACTTCTTTCTTTAGGTTGGGGAAATTTTCTTCCATGATTTTGTTGAAAATATTTTCTGGGCCTTGCAGTCTTCATTTTCTTCTGTCTCTATGATTTTTAGGTTTGGCCTTTTCGTAGTGTCCCAGATTTTCTGGATATTCTGTGTCAGGAGCTTTTAGATTCAACATTTTCTTTGACTGCTATATCCATTTCTTCAGTCACATCTTCTAAGCCCGATATTCTTTCTTCCGTCTCTTGAATTCTGTTGCTAATGTTACTGTGTGTAGACCTGATCTCTTTTCTGTGGTTCCCATTTCCAGGATTATCTTTCATTGAGTCTTCTTTACTGCTTCTATCTCGATATTTAGGTCTTGAAACCTTGTATTCATTTCCTTCTCCTGTTTGACTATAGTTCCCTGTCCTTCATTAAGCTTTTTGTTCAATTCTTTCATCTATTTCTTTGTGTATTCCTGTTTGAGTTTCAGGGATTTATTTTCTCCTTTAAGGCCTCTATCATTTTCATAACCTCAGCTTTGAAATCCTGCAATAGTATCTCCATGGGTTGTTATGGTGGTAGAACTGCTGTTTTCTGGTGGTATCAGATGGTCCTGGGATTGTTGTTTGTGTTCTTAATGCTGACCTCTCCCCATTGTGATGCCTCTGGTTGGAGGGTGTGCCTGGTAGCTGTTTGGACACACAGAGCTTTTTGTGGCCTTTCTGGATAACCTGAGGTCAGATCCGTGTGTGTTCCAGACTGTAGTGTCTGCTGTGTGCTAGAACCCACAGACAGTGGTGTTTTTGTGGGCCAACACTTGTTGTGTGCCCTGGGAATTCAGATGTGGCATGTGCCCAGTAGTTGTTTGGACACTGGGAACTTTTAGTGGGTTTTCTGAGTGACCTGCAATCAGATCCACCTGTGTTCCAGACTGTGGTGTTATTTGGTGCTAGAACCCATGGTCACTGGTGGATTTTGTTTCTTTCTTTTTTTTGGACCAAGGCTCACTGAGTGCCTTGGGAATTCAGAGGCTGCCCACCACGGGCATGTGCTATGTACCCGGGCATCCTGCAGTTGTTTGGACACCCGGAGCTTTCAGTGGGTGGTTTTTCTGAGTGACCTGAGGTCAGATCCGTTTGTGATTCAGACTGCAGTGTCTGCTCAGTGTTGCAACTCACAGACACTGGTGGGGTTTTGTTTTGTTTTGTTTTGTTTTGTTTGCTGGCCAAGGCTTGCTGTGTGCCCTGGGAATTCAGAAGCTGCCCACTGTTGGGCATGTAATGCTCACCAAGGCATGCTGTGGTTGTTTGGACACCTGGAGCTTTCAGTGGGTGGGTTTTCTGAGTGACCTAAGGTCAGATCCACTTGTGATCCAGACTGTGGTGTATGCTCTGTGTTAGAACCTACAGACACTGATATTTTAGGGGGGGGGGGCCCAAGGCTCACTGTGTGTACTGGAATTTCAGAGGCTGCAAGTCCATTCCAGTGGGGACCCAGGACTTTTCTGTGTTTCTACTGGGTGGCCAGAGGCCAATCCCAACCTTTCTCTACACAATTTGGACCCCTCTCACTTGTGGGATACTCATACTTGTTGCTGAATAGTCACTGCTGTCCTGCTGATCAAACAAGGTGTGTGTTAGGCACCACCATCTTGGATCTCCTTTTCCCCCCCTCTTTCCCCACTTTCTAAGACCAAAGAATCATTATCTAGAAGTCACCTGCTTCTCATTGTCCTCAAGGTGTGGCCTGGCCTAACTACCTCACCAGCATGTGGTTAGGAGTGGGGTTATCATAAAGAGCCCAGAATCAGTCTGTGGGACCAAAGCAAGGCTGCATCTCTCAGGGACCTCACTGAAACCCATTTGGCTTGTGCACATCAGGAAGGTGGTGGAGGTGATCAGTGCTAACAATTGAGTCTAGAGAATAAAACTTTGCACCAAAGGTGAAGCACACTCTTACTCCCACGGACTTTGTTTCTAGGTAAACGGTCTTAGTCCTTCAACTGCCTTCTTTATATCTTCATATTCTTCATCTTTGCAGAAATCATCTTTGGCTCCTTCACTGGCCCTTCTCTGCTTACCAATCTCATCCATTCTAAAGCAGTTCTTTCTTCCCTGTCAATCTCAATCAATCACTTGGTCAATTACCTTGTTGATTCCCTGCTCAATAAAAGCCTGATACAAAGCAGACACTGAGCTGGGGCCTGAAAAAACAAAAAACAAAAACAAGAAAGAGACACAGTCCTGCCTCCCTTCAAACTGAGTTTTAAACAGTGGACATGCACATGTCTGCAGAAATTTGGCACCTGCTGTTCAGCGTGAGCAGACAGCATAGTCATATAACTCAGTGTCTAGCAACCAGAGCCTGAGGAGGGAGTGATGATTAATTTGGAAAGTGTAAGCCTCTGCGCAGTGGTGGTGAGGAAGACATGACTAAGGCAAATAAAGGGAGTGAAGTGGTACACAAGAAGAGGCAGGAGGTAGGAAGCGCATGAGGCAAGGGCACGTGACATGTTCCCACCATGAGCATCTGGGGCAGTGGTTCTCAGCCTTCCTAATGCGGTGACCATTTAATATAGCTCCTCGTGGTGTCGTGACTCCCAACCATGACGTTTTGTTGTGACTTCATAACTATGATTTCCCTTCTGTTATGTAGTGTAATGTAAGTATCTGACATGCAGGGTATTTGCTTTGCAATCCCCCCAAAGAGGTACTGAGAACTGCTGATCTAGGGGGTGCTACAGGTCACATGGATGGTGCTTCGAAGGAGAGGGAAATACAGGGCTGGTCCTGTTGGGCATCAAGAGGATGCCAGGCCGCTTGAGTCATCCAGGAAGAGAAGATACCAGTTGGCCTGAACCCTTCTCATCTTGCATTCCCAGTGAGCAAAGCTCTCCACATGAGGGGTACCTTCCTTAGCTTCTGGCTTACACAGTTTGGCCCCTATGGATGCCCCTTGTGATGGCTGATCTCAAGCACTGGGTTGTGTTGTTTTTGTCCAATTACTACAGCAGGGGGAACCCTACCAATTAAGAGAGAATCCAGCTGGGCGGTAGAAGTCAGAGAAGGTGCTAGATTTCTGTCCAATATTACTGTTTACTTAGAGAGATGCACTTTGCATCTGTTTTCCTTTCTACTTTTTATGACATTTAAATCTTTATGCCCTTTGAATCTTTGCCAGCTTGTGAGGACAACCATTTCTCCTAGTAACAGCCAGTGCCAAATTTCCTCTCCTGCTGAAGGGCACTAATAGCTGGCTATACATTCTTTTCTGGGTGGATTGGAACTGGCCAAACAGGTCAATAACACTATTGTTCAGATTAACCTTGATCAAATGTTATGCTGCAGGCCCATAGTGATATCTATTATTAGGTCAAATACAACGTATTAGGAAGGCGTTGAGCCTATGTTTGCAAGGCCGGAAGAAGACAAATCAGCACCATGAGGTCTTCAATGCCATCACCCAGATGCTGGCACACAACAGTCTGGTGGAACACTTATTAACACCACTGGAAGCCAGGGTTGTAGCTTGATCATTTGATTCTCCAAAGCAAAAAGTACAAAAGGCTGCTAGGAAAGGCTTGTGGGCAAGGGGATATTGAAACGTGGTCTAGAAGTGGAAGCGGAGAGATGATAGTCCGCAAGATGTAAAAGCCTCATGTAGCCAAAGCACATGCTACTTGCAAATGATTGATGGGAGGGAGCTGTGAGGATTTAGTTCCTCGAGATCCTTTAATCATTACACAGTAGGTCAAGAACAGAGAGATGGATCTTCTAGGGAACTCAGAATAGCATCACTGTTCTTGAATGTGATGCCAACAGAGAGCCCATACGTAAGCTTTCTCTGTTTCCCCCTCATCTGTGCTTTAAAAAGTTTTATTTTCCCAGCCCACCCCTTAGGTATTTCAATCACTGATGCAATCAGCATGTTTGAGAATATTCCCAAAGACATTTTTTGACTACTGTATATATAAGTCCATGTCATAGCAAACACAGCTTTCGGTGCCCACTAAGCAGTCTTCTGAGCTAGATGGTTGCCCGGGTGGCGGCGGTGGCGGCAGCGGCAGCAACAGCAGCAGCAGCAGCAGCAGCAGCAGCAGCAGCAGCAATCATAGACTTCTGTCCTTATCCGCTGACCTTCACCTCTGGGGAGGTGGGAGAGGCAATGGCAGAGTGATCTAACTGTTTCTGTCTCTCTGCCTAGAGGCTGTAAATGAACGGTGAGAAACAAAGTAGGGCCGGGAAGAAAGTGAGCAAAGTGTTAAGACGCCCCTAAGGTGAGAGACTGCCTGGTTCTGATTAACGTAGGCTCTAGGTAAAAGTGGTACCCTGCGTGAACTGGGCACAGAGCAAGTGTTTCCCACTATACACTCATTCTGACTTTTTGGCTCAGAACAACGACCACCGGAAAAACCACATCTCAGACAATAGGACTTAGGGAACATTTGCAGGGTTCGGTTGCAGAAGCCATGTTTGCAGCTTAGAAAGTCCAAGTAGCCAGCAAATGCCCTGCCGAACAGCTCTGATGGTATGAAGGCCTCCATCTTATGCTAATTGCTCCCTCACTGGCTCACTATGAGGAGGACCACTAAAACCTTCTCTGCCTCAATACCATGGTCCTCTGCCTGGGGCACATGCCTGTCTCGTATTGTTATTTTCTTGACAGTTTTTCTTTATAGTTTTATCCAGGCCTTTTCCTCACTGTAAAGAATTCAGACCAGGTATTATATCTATGCTGACATGTGTAGATAAATGAGTGTGACCAGGTATAAGAACTGGTAGCTTTGGATCGTGAAAATAATCTGTGACATCTCTAACAAAGGAAGGTTGCAGGAAGTTGAAGACATCTCAACAGTCCATTCTGTTGTAACTGGGGTTTGTGAACAATAACTTTCAGGATGGAGGCTGCGGAGTCTTAGCTGTCCATCTTCTTGAACATTGTTGTTTTCATAACAACAAAACATGATAGATGACTGTGCCACTTATAGGCCATTTAAGACATTGTCTTGGGGATCTTGGGTCTAATGACTTTCATCTCATAGCATCTTCAAGGGTGCTGGGTGTGGTAGCTCAGGCCTGTAATACCAACACTTGTGACACTGAGGTTAGAGGTTTACCTTGAGCTCCAAATCACCCTAGGTTGCATAACACATTGCAGGCAGGCCTGGGCTACTCAGTGAAACCTTGTTTCAAAACTGATCTCAAGGGCTTTACCTTGTCATTGAAATGGGGGAGAGAAAAGATGATCAGAGGTAAAATGAGATGAGAAGTAATAGTAGCCCCTTCCACATCCATGTACACACTTCACATAGGATGTGTAGGAGGGCCTGAAGGCTTGCGCAAGAGATGTTCTCAACTACCTCCCATCTCAAGACCTTCAGTGAACAATGTAGGATCTGAGAGTCAATCAGCGACCACGGTTAACTGACTGAATTAGTGTTTAATATACGCTTGTCCTGTATCTTTTTCTTCTCTATATTCCAACAGCTAGCCACATTGTTCAGTGGAGACCAAAGACAGAAGTCATAACCATCAAA
The DNA here is from genome assembly GCF_964271855.1 of Acomys minous. NCBI lineage: Eukaryota > Metazoa > Chordata > Mammalia > Rodentia > Muridae > Acomys > Acomys minous. The sequence goes on along the minus strand of NC_140492.1, from coordinate 108,237,871 downwards.
TCCAACTGACAGGCAAACGTGGGGAGCAGAGGTGGAAAGATAGAAGATTCGCAGTGTAGGAAGAGGAGAGTCTCTCTCTCTCTCTCTCTCTCTCTCTCTCTCTCTCTCTCTCTCTCTCTCTCTGTTTCTGTCTCTGTCTCCCTATGTGTGTGTATGTGAATGTGTGTGTGAGTATGTATGTGTTTGTAAGTGTATGAATGTGTATAAATGTTTCTGTGAGTATTTATATATGTGTTTGTGTATTTTAGTGTATGAGTGTGTGTGTGTGTGTGTGTGTGTGTGTGTGCGCGTGCGCGCGCATTCCCAAGGGCCTTTCTGTGACAGGAAAGTAGGGACTGCAGATAATAGCATCAAGAATCAAATATAAAGGAAGCCAGTTGGAAGACTGGGAAACTGTCCTTACCTGGCCACATGGAACAAACACAACAGGCCTAAGGGAAGGCTATGATACATAAATGCAGTAAAAGATACACTGTGAAAATGACACATGAAAGCTCATGAGTCTCACGGTCGGATGCTTTGCGAGCAAATGCATTTCTCCACTCACTAGCCTACACCCTCTTTGCAGTGTCTTTTTCTTTCTTACAACCCCATTTCTATTTCTATTACCTTACCCTGTGTACCTGGTACAATTCTTTGTCTTGAGACACAAGAACCTGGAAACCAGCACTGCCCCACCGCTTGCCCCACAGTTGGGTCCTTGTCTGTAATACTGAGACAGGGGAAGGGCAGGCTCATCTTATGCACACAGAACTCTGGAGTCCCTTGGGAGGAGAACCCCGAGCCAGGCCTCCAAGAATCAGTGTGGGTTTCTGAAATAACCACATACAAGACAAGGAAGCGGGAGCCTTTAGGAGAACTGTGGCAGCAGGAACCACAGCTATTGAGTTTGGTACCCCAGTTAGCCCAGAAATGAAAGCTTGTGTTGCTAAGGAGGAAGGGGCATGTGCCTTGGAACAAAAATGGAGATGAAAATTTCCATCAGTTTCATAAGAAATGAATGATTTAAAGGCAAGAAAAGTAGTATTTCCTGCATGCCCACATTCATGAACCTACCCTACTGATTTGGCATGAAATGTTTGGACATGCGGGAAGTGCTATGGGAAACCACTGATGTCAGAAGAAAACATCAGGGGAAAAGTCCACTGAAGCAGGACTGAGTGGCTAGTGCTCTCTACAAATGGGAACAGATTTGGGATAACTGAAATTTTACCCCCATGGGTCTAATGCTAGGGGTTGGAGAAGAGAGTGTAAGTGAATAGACTCAATTTATCAAATTCACCTCTCCGTATGAGACGCAAGGAGGGGAAAAAAAAGGGACTTGGTTCTTTTGAGTCTCATACTGTGACCATGGGCCTGGAAGGTAACTATTCTGTTATTCTGCGTTATGTACACGGGTGGGCAAATGTGGCATGGCACATGCATGGAGGTCAGAGGGAAACCTTCAGAGCCAGCTCTCTGTTTCTACCATGTGAGTCCTGGGGATCAAACTTGGCAGCAGGCACCTTTCCCCACTGAGCAATCTCAGCAGCCCTCAGACTCTGTGTGAGTACAGAAGCTCTTTAAAGCAGGCAGAGGGAACTATGCAGAGCCTGACATGGCCGCCGTTCTGTTGCTTGTGGGTTGAACATTCCCTGGGGAACAAATTGGTGCTTGCTTTACTTTTCATTTATCGTAAGAAACAGACTGATTTTTATTCTTAGGATCGTGAGATGATGGGGAAGTTATTTTATTTTATTTTATTTTTGTCAGCAATAAAAGAGATTTAGACCCTATCTAGGATTTAGCAAGCTCAAAACTCAAACAACCCATATTTTTACTAAGTTTTAAATGCGATCCCAATTTATCAAATATCTTCAGCCATTGCCTCTATAGATTCTCTTGGTGGGCTTACCCAACCAAGGAACAAAAATGCTCAGATAAACCCCACCCATATACTGAACATGTGTGAAAATGGCCTTCCTTGCCACTATTCCTTATATGTGCGCGAACTATTCCACACTTCTGTCGCCCCAGAGAGCAAGACCCAGGGGAGCAGACCTTGCATCTCCTTCGCTGCAAATCCCAGAAGCTTGACATATGCAGACCAGTGTCTATGTAATTCTTGACCATGAGAATGATAGCTTCTGGTCTACCAGACAGTCTATTTAAATGCAGGCGCCCTCTTCGTGGACCTACTCAGAAAGCCGCGTGCTTCATTCTGTCCATCATACAAGTTAACTGAGGGATTTGTGTGTGTGTATATGTGTGTGTGTGTTGAAAGTTTGACATCATTTGGTTTCAAGTACTTATGAATCTCAGTACTGACACGAGATCACTGGCTCGTTGCTTAAAAAAAAAAAAGTCATCCCTATTGGAAATGGGTGCTGACTAAAGTACCGCTTACAACCACATTATTTGTAAAAGACGAAATCATAAGTAGGCAGAATCAACCCATGCTTTTATTTTCATTGCATATAAAAATTTTATATGAAGGTATTGATGTACAGTACTATCCCCACGGGCTGTAAGAGAGGCTAAGAAAACCACTAACAGAATCATCATCTGTGATGCTCACACACAATTTACCACTCTGAAAACATTACCCAAAGAAATAAAACGATTAAAAAACTGAAATCAGTAAGGATGTATTTTTCTGAGTATAGTGTCCCGTTGGTACTGTTTAAAACAAAAGTAATCAAATTCCTTTGGGCCAGGGCTGCTAAAATCTACAGTTTGTGTCCAAAAAAAAAAAACTGAAATAATAAAAGGCTCATTTTTCCTAGAAAAAAAAAAAAAAAAGAATCTGTCTTTTCACTATGTCACACGTTCTAAGGGCTGGGCTGTAGTGAGAGGTGGTGACAGTTCCTACCAGGAAGTGCTCATGGCTTTCAGGACTAGCCATTTTGCGAGGTTATATTTTACAATTCTATATGGGCAGACGTTTAAAAGAAAAAAATGTTGAGAGATCTAAATTTTTTTTTGTTATGTGAATTGGCATCATCATATAACTGTGTTTAAGTAGAGACTTACATGTACTTATCTGTACATGTGTATGTACATATATATGTATTATGCATATATGCTATGGATTATACATATATAAATTTGGTTGATCTTGGAGAAAAAAGATTTAAAAATAGTGTTAATTTTTAGGTATGACAGGAATCTGGTGAACAGACGACTCACCGAGTGACCTACGGCTCCCATTTCAAATCAAATTCATCTTCCTGTGAGGACTAGAAGGCAAAATGTCTCCCTAGTTATGTGTTTGGGATTTAAAAAAATTTTTTTAAAAACCAGTCCTCTTTGTCCAGGGGAAGTAGCCCCTGGTACTCAGCTGGCAAATAGGCACCGTCTGGCCATCTTGCTCCATGGCAGCAAGTAGTTTAAGAGCTTTTATCGCAAATGGCTCAGAGGGTTCTCCAGCAGTGATCTAGAGTTTTTTTTAAAATCAAGCTGTTGCCAGAAACCCAATCAGTGAGGAACCTGGATACCAAACGCCCAGCCCGAGCCTCATGATCACTTAACTTTGAAATGCAGCAAAAACAGAAGAAAGATATTGGCTACAGTTAAGGCACAGCCCTGGGACCAAAGACCTGCAGCTACATTATTTAAATGTATATATCTTTTATGTATTTTATATTTTTCTTGAATCTTCCATAAACAAGCTCTATGATGACAAGACTATATTACAGAAGAAAAGAAAAATGTACAAGGAGTATGTATACACATCATTCGTTCTCTCACCAAGAGTTTCCAAATATGTCAACACCATCCCATCATGGGATGATGTTTTAATAAGAACTGATAATTTACAATTAACATTACAGTATGTACATTGCAATAAATACACGGTTGTAAACAGACAAACAAGACTGTATTACAGGTAAGGTCATTTGGTGAGAAAAAAAAATGTATGGCACAAAAAAATAAATAATGCATTAAAATTATCATAAAGCTTTCTGTAAAATCTGTTTCATTCAAGTTTTTTTTTTCCTCTCTCCTTATCTGCAATTTGTTCTATCTACACTGTTCACCTGTGTCTTTTAACTGATGTGAATGAAAACAGCTGTTGTGTTCAGTAACTTGCAAGCTGAAATGTACTGGTTTTATGCAAACTTGGACTTGTTTTCCCCCATACAGTACCCAGATATTGCATTTTCTTATGGCATTTTATGAAATGTAAAGCCACTTGTATAAAGATGTTCTTTTAATGCAGTGTGCATTGTGAAGCACACTTTGGCGAGAGAGTGAGCAGGGCCGGGGGGGGGGGGGGGATGGTAAAGGGGAGGGGATGCTAAGCAGATGGTTTAGTAGGTATAGTATAGTCCCTAATTCTTGGATATTATGTGTTCTCTACAGCTTGATTGTCCATCAGTGGATAGTGTTACAGCACAGTGCCATTAAAAACCAGCACACTGGAAACCAAAAACTCCCATCAGTACAGTTGTAAACGCTGCAGGTATGGATCTGTGTATGACATATTGCTGCTTTTATTTATTTATCTGTTTTTATTATGGAGACTGTAGGCACTCTGTCGGGGGAATGCCACATGTAGGAAGGAAAGCGGTGAGAATGATTTGGGAAGGGGGATGAACTCTAGACTTCTTGCCTTTCCTTCTGGACCTCCTCCAGGGCTACATAACAAAGAGAAACGGGACCAAATGTTTTGTGAAACCTCTAGTCACACAAAGGCAGCTTAGGCTCCATTCCCTCTTTACAAGGAAAGGAGGTCAGCACTCCAACCATCAGTTATTTGATTCTTATCCTGACCTGTGTCAAAGATCAGAAACAGTTCTGTACCGAAGGCTCAAAACACTGTTTGGAGTCAAAAGATTGAAATGGGTTTCACTGCAGCTCGGGTGATTTTTCCTGCTGATTTCTCAGTCACTAGCCCCCTAACTTCCTTGAGAAGTTTTATTCATGTTTTTTTTTCACACTTAAGATTTTTCTTAATTGTTTCATTTTCAATTTACCAACCTCTCCTTTAGTCCCCATTTGGGTGCCAAAAACAAAAACAAAACAAAAACACAGACTCCAAACCTTACACCAAGAATATGACTTAGGTCCAGACTAAACACACTGGGGCACAAGGCTGACTGCTATCAGCAAGTTAACACTGGGAATTAATCTATAAAATCAATAGAGTTTTTGGTGCTGGAATTCTCTCGATGTTATACTGAGGGCAGACTCATAAAGTCCAATGATTTGGATTCCATCAGGTAAACGAATGCCCTGGTGCCAGTGGCAGCATCAGCTCCCGTTTAGTGTGCCCGCAGTACTCCTTCCCATGGGGCACGCTTACAGAGCAGCAGAGACCCACAGCGATTTCTACATCTTAGTGGGCTACCCGCTGCGACACTAAGAACCACTTTCCACAGCTACTCCTCATGGAGGTCTTACTTCCACGGGCAGTTCAAACCCTGCCTGTCCTGGTATTTGCTGATATAGATGGCTGACATTCTTAGGGAGTGCCCGTGCAGCACTTAGCATGTTTTTCCTCTACAGAACCACATAGTAGAAATTAGCTGCCACCCTAACCTGACAACTTCCCCGCCTTCCCCCCTCACCCGCCTCCGCCCGGTCAGAACGGTGCGACATACTTGGTAAGAGTCAACCTGGTGAACAAGGCCAAAGGCTAGAACACACATTAAACAAAACAGCATGAAGACAAAATGCTTTTCTCACTCTAAACTGGACGTGAACAGCAATAAGGTGATCATGAAATGTGTGCGTGGCGACAGGGACACGCATTTGTGAAATGCACTTCTCCTGACACAGGAAGAAAAAAAACTGTCACCAGAAGGCAGCAGGTAGGAAAATGCCTGAAAAAGACTGTCTTAGCTATTGGGTGTTTTAATCTATCTCCCACTGACTTCAGACAACACCAACTGATGACTGAGCTTCTATGAGGCTTAAGACACCTTGGACATAATGCACATCAAAGTATTACGGAATAAATACTCAGCTTGCACACAGTGAAGGAAGCGATGATGGAGAACAACTCTCCTGGCAGAGGGAGGAGTGAAAATAAAAAGCGAGTCAACAGACACTTACAAAAAGGGCTTCGAGCAACATAAATTTGTTTCTCTGTTTTTAAAGTATGGAAGTCATCAGTATATAAAACAATGAATCACTACAAATCAGTTAACTGCTATCACCTCTAAGGTGCAAGTAAAATTCGTAAATGAGATTTATCCAGTGTAGCACTGATCTGTACTGAAAACTTGCAAGTTACTCCTTAGAAAAAAATAACCAGTGGCAGATGAAGTTCTGAACAGAGTTTTTTTTTTAAATATAATACCTCAATACATTTAATAATAAAAGTAAGCTCTACAAAAAATCTGTTTTACATATCATACAAAATGTAGAGGTGAGTGTGGCTCACTGAACCACACTGTTCAGTCATGTATCAGGAAGACTTGAAATTAGAAAATTATGCAATTTCTGTGGCTCATCCTCCTCCTGGGAACAGATCCAAGCTGTGCCCTGTTCGTGACATTTTTCATTGCTTCCTCTGTGAGTTCACTCCACCAATCAAACACCTTCTTTCTTCTTAAAAGTTTCTACAAACCAACCGGAAAGGAAGCCTGCAATCCAGTCTCCGTTCGGGCAGCCCGATGAGCCACATGCTCCCTTGAAAACAGTTGGAGTTGATTTTATTATCTGCTTTGTCAGCTCTGCCAAGCTGAAATCGTGTCGAAGTCAATGTGCGTGAAGACACCCTCCCCCCCACCCCACCCCCTTTGCTCCGGTGACGTGGAGGTGAAAGGACTGGTTACAATATTCCTGAGCGCCAGACTGAGTAGTTCAAGGTCAGTTTTGTTCAACAAACGTCCTGGCAGATGACAGTGAGGTGTGACCATGGTTGTGGCATGTGACATGCACTTTGGAAACGACTTTTCTACTTTAAAAAAAAAAAAAAAACAAAAGAGCGTGAGAGTCTTTACACTGTTACGTGTCAGGACAACAGTCTTCTACGACGCAAGTTTCGGGCTGACTTTCCTCCTCCTGCGCTACAGCCTCCTCTTCAACCTGTTCGTCAAGGGGGATTTCGGTGGACTCCGAGTCTTGGGTGCACAGTGTCTTGGAGTCACTGCAGCTAGTGTCTTCCTCCACTTGACTTCCACTGTCCTTTTCAGTGTCCGACTCGCCGTCTTCCTCTAAGGTTAGTTCAAACTGGAATTTTTCCGTTTGGCCCTGCCGGCCTTCCTCTTGGTCGTCGGGTGCAGGGGACGGGCTCTGAGGAATTGTGCTCTGGTACCACTCACGGTTGTCCTCCAAAGTGTCCAAAATGTCCTGCGCGTCAGGATGGACGAGGTCTGCCCATGTCTCCCAGAGTGGATGAACGATATAGTCTATGAAGCCCACCTGGCCAGGAAAGAAAAGACAAACCCGGTGGGACTGAGGAACCTGGAAATGCTCAACCAAATCCTGGTCCCCCTCAGAACCTGCCCAGAAGGCCACTGACCTGAGTTTGGTAAGTTATCACTCTCTGAGCCAACAGATGATGTAAGTGTTCTAGCTGGCCCACAGTTACAACTCTTATGTCAAGGGATGCTTACAATAGAAAGAATACTAGTCATTACAAAGTAGGGCCTGGGTCCTGGACCTTATTTGGGAAGAGCCAATTTGTAAAGAGTCCAGACAACTGAAATAAGCCAAGCATTCTAGGTAGGGAAGTCCATTAGCTGAACAGTCGTAGGTAGCGGCAAACAATAGCATCATGGGTCGTGTAGTCACATGACTGTGAATCACAAGAGAGTTCTTTGGCCCATCAAGAGAAGTGAAACATATCCCCTGTCAATTCCAAAGTAATTAAAAAAAAAAAAAAGAACCCATAAAATACTGTGAGGTAGAGAGCAGCAGCCAAGTGGTTCAGCAGCAGCTCCGCCCTTTCTCTGAGCTGAGCTGCTGAATTACCTGTGACTTTTCCACAGAGGCATTGTGCTTGTCACACATGGGACTTATCTCCATGCCACGCTCCCGTTCCCGGTCCCCCTGGCGGAAGAACTCCTCCATTATCCGGTCTGTCCACTGGCGGTACAGCTGGAGCGGCTTTGTGGGGTTGCTCAGGTCTGCGCAGTGCACCATATTCTGAAGGACCTAAGTGGACGGAGGCAGCCTTGATTCAGCATCTGCTCTTTCTGGCTTGAAACTAGGAACTCACATCGGATGACTGTGTCACTTAAAAATACATGTAGCGTTGGGTTTATCTCCCGCCATGGGTGTGCCTCTGTGGTTCACACTTGTATTAATAGTTCCGAATTATGCCACTTCTGTGTCTTAAGTGTCTCGAGAGGTGCTGTTTGTGTGCACCAATAATTAAATTCCTTGCTGCTCAAATAGTTCATTTTTTTTTGGATGTTAAGTTTTTTTTTGTTTTTGTTGTTACTGTATGTGCAAATAAACAGGCCAATACGATTTGACCTGGTTAACTATAAAGGGACTAGGCATTATTTTGTCTTGCTGGTCTTTTGCTTGTATATTATGTTTTCCCATTGTGTGTGTGTGTGTGTGTGTGTGTGTGTGTTTCTGGTTTATTTGCTTTCTAAGAATAAAAAGGAAGGCCATGGAGTTGGGTGGGTGGTGAAGGACTTGAGGGAAGGTGGGGGAGGGGAAGCCATGATCAGAAATCTATTTTTTTCCCCAATTAGAAACAAAGAAGAAGAAGAAGAAGAAGACATATGTCTTGTCTGTATCTCCTGAATGTGTGAGAGGAGGCAAAGCGGAAGCAGCTCTCGTCTCGCTCAGTCACTAACACACGTCTGAAGAACAAAGGCCCGTGCTGGTTTACCTGGATCCTGTCCGAATAGTTATCCAGGAGGAGGACCCCAGAGCTTGTCACCTTCTTAGTTTCAACCATCGTTTTCAAGTCAGCCAGCAGGTTCATATGCTTTGACATATCTGTCGCGAGTACCTGACGGGGCAGAGATTGTCTTGTGAGCCAAAGCCAAAAGGAAAGAGGACTCACAAATGGACAAAATTATTTTGAGTTTGGGGAGGGATGGAGAACCGATATGAACTCCGATTATGGACTATGAAGTAATGATGCCTTCTTCTAGGGGAACTCTTCCTCATGGATGTCACGTTTCCCTGGGGGCCCAGAAAAAACATGCACAACACAGAAGCATTGGGTACCTGATGGATGCTTTCAAGGTTAAAAAAAAAACCCATCATATTTTCTGGGGCTTGTTCTGAACTAGGGAGCCGTTACTATGCTATAAGGAGCTGAGTCAAACACCGCTTAGGGTATACAGTATTTTGGCTAGTTTTTTCTGTTTGGTTGGTTGTGGTCTTGCTTTTTTTTTTTTCCTGATCAAGGACAAATGATGTTTCCCTGGGTACAACAAAACTTCGAAGTGTCCTTTGACGATGATAAGATGGCTAGGTGGGTAAAGGCACTTGTCATCATGCCTGCTGACCTGAACTCCATCCCCTAGGACCCAGGTGGTGGCAGGAGAGAGAACTCTGCACACACTGTCCTCTGGGTCCACAGGCACACCTCAGCATGTGTGCAAACACACACGAGCAAATTTAATAAATGAATGTAATTTGTTTTAAAAATTAAGTCTAATTTGGTAATGGATTTCCCTGTTGTCAAGACAGCTCTAAATAATGTCTAGAAAGAGAAGATGCAAGTTAAGGGTATTTCTAGGTGGGCAGGGAAGATAGACCAACTCCACTGGCTCCATCCAGTGGAGGTGCTCTGTACCTGCCATGGGCCAAGAGGGGCTTAGAAAACCTGAACACCAAGGCCAGTCATCTTTAATTCCAACTGCTAGGAGCAGAGGAACCCTGACAGCAGCAGCAGAGGCCGTTTCTATGAGTAGCTTCCCAAATCTACCCTGACGCCCTCTGTAAAAACCTGAGCTGCTTGTACTAGCTACTCACAATGTCAATGACCATTTTCCTTAAAGATTGTCTTTGCTTTTTGGTCAGATTCTGGAAAATGTCACAGTTTTCTTCCTGGAGCAACTTAAACCCCACAGCCAAATGATGGTTCTCTAAGACGGAGGAGTCATTGTACATCAAGGCAAGTTCCGAGTCTGAAAGAAAGAGGGGTAGCAGGTCACCAGGGCTATTTCATTAATGTCTGTCTCACTCTTCAAATTCTGCTCTACTCTCCCCAGCACTCCAGAGGCTGAGACAGGAGGATAACAGTGAGCCAGGGGCTGGTTGGGCCAACATATAAACGAATGAAAACAACCCCCTAAGAGCAAATATGTCAAATAATCTAAGAGTCCAAAGAACACTGGGGCCGTAGGCATGAATGATATGTGGTCTTTCCGGTCAATTCTCTGAAGTGTAAGAAGTGGATGACATTATTCTAATATACACATATATAGAAACGTGCACGTGTGTGTGGGTGTGTGTTTTAAAGCACAAGTGTCTGGTTATCCTCACAGATTCCACTAAAGGAGCAGGGAGGATGTGGGAGGCTTGGGATGTGGCTCCCCAAGGAGACCATATGATCTTAGGGGAACTGTGCACATACGATAGGACACATCTGCTCTGCTGCTCTCCAGTACAGAAACAGGAGAGTGTACAGTTTCAGGAGTAGATGTTTAAGTATATGGTTCAGTCTTATTTTGTCTGGAAATATCAATGCTGTTTAATGGTAATGTCCGACTAAGTCTTACTTCCTTCATGCTGAGGACCAAAGCCTTACTTTTAAGTCATCTATGAAAAGCCTATGGGTAAACATACAGAGATTACAAATTGAGAAAGCTGCAGGATCTGAGCACAAGACACTGTACACACCCAGCTGAGTCACATTAAACAGGCAAATGCTGGAAGGAAGGCATGATATTGTCTAAGTCAGAGAAATAACATGACCTAATCTACGAGGGTCCTTTTAGGGGAATAAACACATAAGTTGGTAAGGGGCATTAACATAAGGATTCACTTGGCCTTTCATTAATACTAATGGCTTTATATTCCCCTTGAGGAATGTAAATATATTCCCCTCCAGTCTGGTCCTGTTAACATGACTACCAGGGCTTTAAACGAAACAAACAAAACACAACTCAAAACAAACAACCCCCTAGCATTTAGGAAACTGAACCTCAGGGAAATCATTTAAGTTGCCGTGCTTGTCACTGAAGGTGTGCGGTCACATGGTCAGGAGGGGTTACAGTCTGTGGCACCTCACTGAAGACGCCAGCCCACGACTTGTAAGTCGAGTCCTTGAGGTTCCCATCCGGTACAGTGTGCACACAGGAAGGAAGGGGGCAGGCAGAGAGACTAGCTGACCTGCCGCTCTTCTGCAGAAACCACCTGCTCCAGGAAGTCTTTCTTGATTGCTGAAGATCCAACTGCTCATTTCTTCTTGAAATGCCTCCACTACCCTGGACCATCCAATGACCATCATCACACACGCCCAGGCTGCCCTCAGCTCTGAACACAGTCTCCTTCCTTGATCCTCCCGACACACTTAGCAACTTGGGTCTCTAAGCAAAACTAATGAGTATTGATGGCCATCTGATTTATACTTCCTTTCTTCCTCACTTAAAAGCGTCAAGGAGAGAATATCCTGTGCCACCATATTATGAGGGCTCAGCTGTCCTATGTGGTAAGGGGTTGGCACGGTGCATGCATCTTCTTCAGTGCTCACACCTCTCCTAGGAAGATCTGAGCATGAAGCCCATTCATAAATGATGGAAATGACTCTCAGTAAAGGGTATGTTGCCAATATCACACAGCTGGTGCCCTCTAGGGCCAGTATTTAAAGGCAAGCTGGCTCTAGACTCTTCACGTTAAGCTTTTATTATAAAGAGCTAGCAGTGGCTCCACCCAGCCCTGGGTTTTCTTTATGAGGAAATGTTTTTATTGCTGCTTCAGCTTTATTGCTAAGCTGTTTTCAATCTTCTGGAATTTAGTTTTGATGATAGCAGGGCCTTGCTCCCAAACCTTAAAGCTCTCTGCCAGTGCCTCTGGAGCCCTGCACATAGCTCCAAATGACAAACCTGTGCTACTTGCATGCCTGAGGAACGCTGGACCAGCAGACTCAGGAGGCACCTGCACAGCAGCCTGGTCCCAGGAAGGGACTTCTTTTACTCTTAGGCATGAGGGAAAAACCAAAACAAAAACCCAGGAACAGCTTTTTGTTGCCATTCAGTAGCAGACCAGAGTGACACACCCCAGTGAAGAGAATGCTGCCTCCAAACCCACCCAGGCCCAGGGAACTCGCGGGGCTCTCTCGGTTGTAGGAAGGGTTGTATGTAATTATGTAATTACTCGTCCTTCACCTTAGAAGAGATGGCCCAACATGCCCCACAACACACGGCCTTTACAAATTTCACTAAGGGGTGGGGTTCCCAGATTTTAGCTGGATTTGCTTCCTGACCAAGGTCACTTTACCAGCACATGTCCTGGAAGAGCTGGGCTCTCACTGTACTTAAGCTGGTCACGGGAGGCGATTCTAACTTTGACTTTCAGCAACTTATCCCTGCCACTGCAGCAAGAAGGCTCTTGTCCTGACACACTCAGAAACACAAGCCCTTTATGTACGCCTGGTCTGGGAATTCCCTTCCCTGAGCTCACCATCTTCAACCAACACTTGGTCCAGGGACATTGGGAGTATCCAAGCAATGTCAAAATCCATCCCTACATCTTCCAAAAGGTACCGAAGTGATGCAGGCACTCAGCCTCCTCCTGCATCCTATAGGGGGTTATAAGAAGTACCAAGGCACACCTCGGCCATCTCTACAAACCCTTAATAATTCTGACTATCATTATTCTCCTTACTGCCAGAAACAGTCACCAGTGTCTTCAAGTCCAAGAGATTAGACAACACCAGAAACCCTAAAAGCAATTCTGAAAGCTCATCCTTAAGTTCTGCGGCTCCTCAAGCACTGTTAGAACCTGACTCTCTCTGAGTCATGCATCTACACTGGCACACAGCCAGAAGGACGTATTCAGATATACCCATGCAACGGCGTGCGTTTGGGTTTGACTGCTAATCATTTTGCTGCCCAGATGAGCACATTCTAAGCAACACCTGTCAAGAGTATAGGGGATAAAAATGTAGGTGGTATAAACATAAGTAAAATAGTAAAATAAATGGGCCTAGGCTTTCTGTTGGACCAAATGAAGCATATATATATATATATATATATATATATATATATATATATATATATATATATATGTATGTATGTATATATATACGTACGTACACATGCAAAGTGATATACACTAAAGAAAATAGAAGTGTCTATTAGCAGGAGTCAAGTTCTTGTTTCTTCTCCAAGAAACAAGTCTAGACTAGGCCTCTGAGAAACAAAAGATTATAGGCAAGCACCTATATTGTGAATTTTATGTCTAAAATTCTACGCTTACACATGTGTCTAGAAAGAAATCTCAGGGGTAGGAGTTCCGGGAGTTTTAATCCCTTTATCATTTTCCATGTTGTGTTGTGTTTCTTTTGCTTTTCAATGGATGTTCATCACCATCACCATCACCACCATCATCAGGAGGAGCTCACTAGGTAGCCTTGGCTGGCCCTGTGCTCACAGAGCTCTGCTCAGGTAACTGGGATTAAAGGCACGTGCCACCAACCTGAGCATGCACCACCCAACCTTGAGCTCAACTGGATAGATACGTCCTTTAAAATAAGTTAATGATAAAAGACATGCAATCCTATATTAAAATAGATGGGTCAGATCTTGACTCTCTATACAAAATATGTATAGAGGTAAATCACACACACTTTTCTTACAGCAGATGTTTGTGAACCGTGTGTGGTAGTTTAGGAGCAAGGCGAGGTCTCTCTCTCTCTCTCTCTCTCTCTCTCTTTCTCTCTCTCCTCTTGCTGCTCAGCTGGGCTTAGCCCAGTGTTTGGAATGACAGCATGCTCCACCGTGTCTCTAAGTCACTGGAGGCATAAACAGTCCTCTGTGTAAGGATGTCTGAAAGGAGCCAGGGTGAAGAGGGACAGGCAAGAGGTTGCAGTGATGGTGCTGGTAGGTGTATATGGACATGTGTGATGTCATGATGTAATATCAAAGTACTTATACACACAAGTGAAAATGCCACTGTCATCGTCTTGTACCAAGAAAGGTCTCTACATAATCCTCTGTTATCCTTAAAAAGTACCGTAGAGTACTTGAAACATGGTGACTGTATTATGACTCTATTATTAATTACTTAATGCGTTCTCTGTTAATTCTGATGACATCATGAAGGGACATACATACCATAGCATATAAGACAGAATGCAAAGGAAATGTTCTTTCAATGTTCGATATGAACTTAAAGAAAATATGTCTTTCTTAAGTGTCAAAAATTAAATCTAAAAATGTTATGTTTACATATTTATTGAAATCTGTGTCACTAAGGACATACTAAGACATGCAGAAGCCTCAAAATACTGAAGTAGATTTAATGGAAACTACCAGCGCACACTGCACCATGAGACCTGCCAGCCCTTTTCAGAAGTGCTCTCTTTACACTGAGGACCAGCACAGTGACTCCTGGAGTAGATTCCGTGGTGGCAATAGCTATGTAAATGGTCTCATGAATCCTGTCAGTGCCCTGTTACAGGTTTTCTAAAGCAGTGGGAACAGGAAACATAATCCGCCTGCTACCCCCTTCCTGAAGTAAACATCTGAAAAATGTGGTTTCCCAACCCACATCCCAGGAGCTGTGGTCCTCTGCTCCATGTATGAATCACTAATGTGTGTTTTGTTGTGTATCTACAGAAACTGTTTAAAGATACAAAAGTGGTTCTAACTAATCCTAGAGACCTGAGTTAAGGCCTAGAGGCACTGTCACCTTGACCTTCTCCCTTTAAATCTTGCTACAGTGATGCCTGGAAGTGGGTTCTGGAGACCCTGAAATAGGACAGCCAAGGGCGGGATGTAACCCATAGGCCGACACAGAAGAAAGACAGCTTCTTAACATGAAAAAGAACTACAACTTTGCATTTCTCCTCATTAAAAGGAAATCTATAATATCAATCTACCACAGTGCAACGGGAAAGAAACGTGTCTTGGTACATTTAGGTCATTTACCTAGCAACTTCAAGTACCAAGCACCATTTATATCACGTTAAACCCTTCTCCAGAGGAAGGGACAAGCCTCTTCCAGACACTCCGCCAGAGGCTTGTGGTGTACCAGAGACATTCCTACCACTCCTTACATTCCTAGCTACAGGGTGCCTTTTTATGCACTGAGAGGTCCCTGGGAGTTAAAAGAAGAGTGAGTCGTTAAAGACAAGAGACTAGAAACTATGTTCCTGTTACTCCCATTGAGAGAAGGAACCGAGGGCACTGGATCTGTGATGACGGGAATAAGAGCTACAGTTGTCTACCAGGGACCAGTGATGATCTGCAGATGAAGATGCCTTACTATTGGTCCCTACAGTCTACACACACACGGTGCACGCTCTCACCCTCCACCCGCACATTCTGCACGCCTTTACCCACCTACTGTACATGCAAAAACCTTTGATATCCTTTCGCAGAAACTCAGTGATCAATGACTTTTAGAAATATTCTAGAACATACAGATAATTTCCACATACCAACTGCCTGCCTCACGGGAGGTGGTGACCACTTACAGAGATAAATTAGTGTTATACTATTGCTAAAACACATTTATTTACACATGTCAGAAGCACATTACGATACTGGAGAAGCATGGGCCTATGAAAAACATTCAGTTATGTCTTTAAAAACATACCAGAAAATAGGCTTCACTTACTGGTATTGATCAGAAATTGATTCGACACACCGGGATGATCCACATCGTGTATTGCACTGGCAAAAATGGCCGCGAGAATCTCCAAGTCCGTGAACACAGCCTGGGAAGCCAACAGTACAGGTAATATTAGTCTGCTGCTCCGGAGTTATGTGAGTGACAGTGCTACATAAAGAAAGGAGATAAACCTTCAGAAGGCACACGGGGCGAAGCCTCGAAGTCTCTGACTATGCTTTACCAAGAAAACTGTCCTATGGATGAGCTTCCTAAACATGACTTCAAAGCAAAATATTTCACCTGACTTTGTTATACATCGTGACAAAATTTGTCCTGCTCGTTATATTTTCAAATAATAACATTAGAGCATATGAAATGATCCTGAAAGGCAATATGAGCTTACAGGTGAGTCGTTTAATTATAGACTCTGAGAATACACGTAACATCAAGGAATGCCTGAGGAATTCCTTTCTTTTTCCTTCCTGTCATCCAGATCACCTCCTCTCAGCCTCAGTACTGACAGGGCTGTGGTTAAGGCACTGTGTGCCTTACTGAGCTGTTTTAGTAGATTCCTCACCCTCACTCACAGCATGAGGGCAGTGTGTACCACCAAAAATGTCTCAAGAGATGCCCCAAATGTCCCTGCATATAGAGATGGAGGAAACCAGGACAGAAATCACCCCCAACCCCTGCTGAGACCCACTCAGCCACATAATGAGCTATGAGTGAAGTTTATAAGGAAAAGTCCAAACTATGCAGCAACTCAGAATCTTTCCCCCAAATGATTATGGAAATCAAATTCCCTTTACTAAACTCTCAACAGAACAAAAAGGCATTTCCTTCTAATAAACTCTTGGAAAGTATTAACATGTTACTTATGTTTTAGAAAATAATCGTCCTTTGAACTACACCATCAGACTGACGTTCTAGAAAACAACCTAGCGAGAAGTCAGTAAGACAGATGTGTGTGTGTGTGTGCAATATGCACTGGGCCATTTCAAAGAAGCAATATTATAAACAGATGAATCTGCCAAATCCTGGACCAGCTCTCACGGAAAAAAAAATGCATCAAAGGGTCTGCTGTTTATTAACAATAATTTTCTCCTCCTTACGAGTTGATGTACTCCCACTGAATACAGCTGCCGTCTGTACTGCGAACCCTCCAACAACACAGTGTAAGAGCTCTTTGTAAGGGGCAAGGGAGCGCCAGTGACATTTTAGGAAACAGCCTGACCTCCAAAGCAGGTGTGGACAGCAGCACGTGAGTGGACTGGACAACGTCTGCAGCGTGGATGTTGTTGTGGTACGCCACGTCGGCATGGTAATGATCTTCCAGAGTCATAAGATACGTAATTAAAGTGTCTGCTGGAATCTTAAATGTTTTTAATAAGTCGCGTTCCTGCAAGAAAAGAAACCCACTTAGCATTTTTGTCTTTCTATTAAAACTCGTCCCCCCCTCTCCCCCGCAGTATGCTAAAAGAGACTCATATGCTAGTGTTGCCTGCGAACCAACCCAGAAATGAAACAGTGTTTCCTCATGTCTACTGAGGGAAAATGGAAATATTTGGGAAGGGTAGAAACTCTGGCAACAACGCACAGCTGAGATGTCTTTCTGAGACTCACAGTCCTAGAAGCCGAGGGAGACAGTGTGAGAAGTTGGGGTGTGTGTGTGTGGGGGGGGGGGCAGTCCCAGGCTCCTGACTCAGCCCCTCAGTCACATCAGAGGAACCCACACTTCCTGTCAGGCTGGAGTTGCCCATTCAGTCCCAAGGTACCAGTACCAGGCCCAGCACCAGGCCCAGCTTCTCGGTTAAGTCCCACCCTGACATGGTACGTTTAGAACATTACCAAGTCTGCACTGTAGAGATGATTTTATAACTATTGTTAATACGCTGTTTCCACCCCCTGCCCATATTTCTTAAATAGAAACAATTGTCATCATTCATGTTTTACACATACTCTATATATTTACTATTTATGTTCCCTGTGAAGGAACAGTAAAGTGGAAGCATCCGAGTAAGCCAAAAGGGATGAGCAAAATGCAGAACACAGAGCTGAAAGGCTGGACGCTTTGGGTAGAAAATGGCCCCAGTGCTTCGTTATTGAGGGGGCCACTGTTAACCGGTGAGTGCGTGACCTTACAGGAGGAGGACACTAACTTCATTAGTGAGTGCACAGCTAAATGGAATACTGAGATGCAGGGCCCAGGTGAGAGAGGCGGGGCCCTGGAAGTGGCCTCTGCGGAGTCCACCCTGTCCCCCCTGTCCCCCCTGTCCAGAGATAACTTCTCCGCCCCCTCCTCCCTCCCTCTGTCTGTTGGTTTCAGCCAAGCCACTTTTACTCCACCATGACTTCTGCCCCAGGATTTGCCTTATTGCAACCTAAAGGCCATGGAGTAGCTGACTAGACCCTCTAAGCTGTGAACCAAAATAGATTGATCACCGTCCTTCCAAAGTGACCCCCTTAGGTGAATGCTGTCACAGCAGCAGAATGTGACTGGCACAGCCCCCTGGTTAGAGGGGACTCAGGGGTGTTACCTGGAAAATGCTGTGCATGATGACAGTCAGAGGCCGGTTACCAGACAGCTCTGCTATTCTGAACACATGGAGACCCCACTTGTTCACATCTTCTAGTTCCTAAGGGGACGGGAAACATTAATGAACACAAAGTTGAACAACAGGTGACAACAAACAGAAGCACTTAAAAGTAACTGGCTTTAACAAAAACCACTGCTAAAGTAAAATAATAACTCATTTTAAATGTAATGGATATGACAACGTAAACACTGTCAAACTCCTTAAAGATAGTGAAAACTATATATTGCTTAAATTATGATTCTCATGGTAAATTACGTTCATATGCTTATCGACCTCAAATAATTTCAATAAGTGAAATCAATTCTCAGTATCTACCTAGTCTAAAATCTAGGCGAGATGATAGATTACTAACTTTGTGAGGTCAAAACGTCAAATCAAGATGTTTAAAAGTAAGCAAAGCTACATATTAGCTACATATTAGCTATATAAAGCTACATATTAGCAAATTCTAGTAATTAACAGAGCCTTGTGGAGTGATTTTCCTACCTTCAAATCAAGGACTGGAGAGATGGCTCTGTGGTTAAGGGCAATTGTTCCTCTTCCTGAGGACCTGAGTTCAGTTCCCAGCACAGAATGTTAGGTGGCTCATAACTTCTTGTAACGCCAGGTACTGGGTATCTGATGCCCTCTTCAGGCCTCTACTGGCACTGCACTCATGTGCGTGCATGTGCTCTGGCTTGTTCTCCTCATTTCAAAGAAGACAAAATAGCTTCATAGTTGTTTTGGGTTTGAGGGTTTTTGTTTTGATTTTTGGGTTTTTTGTTGTTGTTGTTTGTTTTTGTTTTGAGACACAGTCTTACTATGTAGCTCTGGCTGTCCCAGAACTGGCTCTGTAGACCAGGCTGGCTCAGACTCACAGACATCTGCCTCTGCTTCCCAAGTGCTGGGAAATTAAAAGTGTGTGCCACTATGCCTGATTCCAAAACAGTTCTTAAGATCTGATACATTAATGCAATTTTCTATCAGTTTAAAAGAAAAAAAAGAGAATTCATGGGGGGGGGGGAATCATATCATGATCCCTGAAATGAGCTTACCTTGGCCAACACATCCTCCTGCTCTGTTTTAACCCCAAACCTTGGGATACACGAATTAGTTAGGCTGGAGCTGTGCATCAGCTTCTTGACCCCACTGATCTGAGACATCGGCCTTTTCTTCTTCTCCTTTTCCTTCTGAGTTGGAGAGGGAATTTCCACTTCATGTTGCTTATCTGAAGAAATTCAGAAAACACCCTACATTTACTTTGAATTCAACTTTATTCTCTAATCACGTAGCATATAGATGAACAAACTGTAATTGATCACTATGTATGCTAGGAAGTAATTCCAGATACTTTTTCTTTTAGAGTTGACTACAAGTTGATATCCTCAAACACAAAATTGAACAAATTCTACTTTATTATCAAATTGATAGATTTGATAGATTATCCTAAGAGAAAGCTATAAGATATAATAGCCAACTTAAAAATGCAAGATATTTGGTTAGGTTATTTACTGTTCACCAACTCCATTCCCAATGAATTCATTTACAACTTTGAAAACAGCTTTTCCAACTAAAGACTCCAGTTTCAAGATGTATTTTAAAATGGTAGAAACTCACATGCAAATATATCAAAAACAGCAACAAATGAACTCAGGGGTTAAATAACTGCAGCAAGTCACACTGTGAGAGTTTAAGCTGCACCTCAGAATGACCTGATACTGTTACTGTTTTCCTGTGCAACAGGAAGGAAATGCTTAGAAGGTAGCCAAGTCTTACAGTGGCCACAGACAACCCACAACATTATACAACAAGAGACATATATGCCCATTTTTACAGTAAAAGATACAGACATAAGATGTCTTGGCATATTCATCTCTGTTAAAGGAAGTGAGCAGCCTTAATCACCCTTATCCAGCATAGGTTCAACAAACATCTCTACAAGAACTGGCTTCTGAATATGCAATAATTCTGCTTTAAAACTAAGTCCCCATGTCAAGGAGGCATTCAAATTACGAACTTTCCCTCACTGAATTTTCTTTCTGCAGCTAAGGTTAGAAGGGCTGTCTCACAAAACCACACTCTCAACTAAGTCAGCAAACTTCCCTTAGGAACTGTGCCTGTACCAGTCTGCTAGGCTAGGTACTCAGTAGAGTGTCATGCCTTCTCATGGTAGGGACCATTTATAATTTATTATTAATCCCCCAGTCAGTGCCCAGTAATGGTGGCATTTAACAAAAATGTGATGGAGGCATGGATAAGTATATCAATGAATATTTCATGATTTAGCACTGTGAAATACCTTGCTAGAGAAGTGACTCAGTGGTAAAGGGCTTGCCTACCATGTGCTAGGCTGTAGGCTCGATACCTAATACTGTAAATTAAAAAAATAAGCAATATATATATATATATATATATATATATATATATATATATATATATATATATCATGTCACCTCAGATCACAAGGCTCAATTTATAAGCATTATGTATTTAAAATAGCCTTTCTAACATAGATTTGGGTTCCAAAGCAAGGTAAACTCTAACCGCCCCCTAAAAATAAGCAAGTGAAGGCGTCTACGAAAGAAGGCTTTAAGTTGCATGCTGCGGGTCTCACCTAGGAATGTGTTTGATATGTACTCCGACACCTGGTTTCCAGACCGGCTCATTTCAGAGAGATGGGTGAGCTCCCGATTAAGCATCCTTTTAAACTGAAAGACAAAAAGGGATGTGTAGTAAGAGGACATTTCGAGATTTCATGACATCAGCGTGCCCGAAGCACAGTGAAGTGCACCCAAAGAATGCTTAAACAGCCATGACTATTTATTATCCAGTGTGACTTTCTCCGGTGTTAGAGACTTATAACAATCTGTGTTGTGACAGTGGCCACTACACACATGTGAAACACCGTGAAGCTCGTGATATGAGGTCAGTAGGAGTGAGAACCTGGGTTCTGAATTTCATTTGACCTTAAATATCTTCAGTTTAAATAGTCAAGTTGGCCAGGATAGATTATAACACGCAATGGCATTAATCGATGGATAAAAATTTTTTAAAAGAATAAAGGTATTATTATCATCTTTAGAATAAAAATATAATAGATGAATACAGAACAATTACACATGGCATTCCATATTTCTGCCTGTTTGTTTGCTTTTGCTTTTGATTATTTGACTGTTTCAAACATTTATAGAGTCAATTTAAGTCGTCTTCTCTCCCCATACCCCTATAACCCTACTGGAGCCCTTTTTCCCAACAATCTCCCTCCTACTTTCATGTCTTCATTTTTGTGTGTGATGCCCTGAGTTTAACATTTTATTCGCTTATCAGCTGGTTGGTCATTATAAAAAAAATGACTACATAATAATGTCTAGATAGAAAAGTATAAAAGTCTTTAATCACAAAGAAAAACTGAATAGACTTATTTGGATGTTCTCTCCGAATTTTAGGGAAACACAGCATCTGAGTAAACACCACATAACATTTCCTTCTGAATACAACATCTGAAATACAACATATGAGTAAACACTGCATAGTGTTTCCTTCTGAAGCTATATCTGAGCAGAAAGCGTAAGAAGTGCTAGTTCTCAGGAGCCAGAGGCTTCACCCGTCATCTCCCAAGTCATGACACAGAGAGCGGGCCAATGCTTACTTCCCTGGCTCACAACTTCACCATTTAGTATACGGAGGCTGCAATGCCCGCCTATTGCCACCAGCGGCGCTGCAACCATCTGCTGT
Source organism: Acomys minous (assembly GCF_964271855.1). Lineage (NCBI taxonomy): Eukaryota > Metazoa > Chordata > Mammalia > Rodentia > Muridae > Acomys > Acomys minous. The sequence goes on along the minus strand of NC_140492.1, from coordinate 108,215,876 downwards.
TGCAACAGGCAACCGCCTCCGAGAGTCAGAATGGCAAAGATGAAAAGGACAGATGCTGGTGACGATGTGGACAAAGGGGAAGCACTGCCAGTGGGAGTGCGAACTGGAAATCAGTTTGGGGGTTCCTCAAAAAGCCACAAAGAGATCCGCCACATGACTCAGCTATGCCATTCCAAGGCATTTCCCGCAAAGGATTGTATCTTACTACCAAGGAACTTGCACATCTGTGTTCACCGCTGTTCTAGTCACAATGGCCAAGAAATGGAAACAACCTAGATGCCCATCAGCGAGTGAGTGGACAATGAACACGTGGTACACTTACACAATGTGATATTCTCCAGCTTACAACAACAACAACACGAAAGGATGGAATTGGAAGAGATAAGTGAGGCAACCCAGACCCAGAAAACACACATCACTTCTCTCATTTGTGGGTGTTGGCTTTGGCTCTTTAATAAGGAGGTCAGGGAATTAGTAAGGGACCATATGGATATGGCTTCCTAGTGTAAAACCTATTTGAGTCTGAGAACCTCCCAACTAGGCATGCTTATATGCTTCCATAGTTTTCAATGTTCAGTCCTGGCTTTGTTTGTTTGTTTGTTTGTTGTTTTGTCAGCCTGACACAAGCTACAGTTATCTGGGAAGAGGACCTTAATTGAGAAAATTCCTCCAGGGCAGGTGTGATGATCCAGTGGTTGAAAGCACTGGTTGCTCTTCCAAAGGACTGTTTGCATCCCCAGTTCCAAGGGACTCCAACCTTTGCTGGCCTCCATTGCTACCATGACCATATAGACACACACATGCAGGTGCAACACCACTCAGAGAGAGGGAGGGAGGGAGGAAGGGGAGGGAGGAAGAGAGAGATTGGGGAGAGGGGGAAGGGAAGGGGGGAGGGAGAAAGCAAGCACATGTGCATGAGAGTGTACCTCCCATCAGAATGTCTGTAGGCAAGTCTGCAGAGGATATTTTTTTATTATTATATTTGTATTTATTCCCTTTACACCCCAATTGTGTCCCCCTCCCTCCTCCTTCCCTGCTATACCCCACCCCTAGAGCATTTTCTTAATGACTGAGAGGGTCCAGCTCACTGCAAACAGAGCCACAGAGCCTCCCCTGGGCAGGTAGTCCAGGCTTATATAAGAAAGCAAACCAAGCAAGCCTTGGAGAGCAAGCCACTAAACAGCATTCCTCCATGGTCTCTGCTTCAGTGCCCTTCCCCCACTCCCCCCCCCACACCCCAGGTTCCTGCAGTGACTTTCCCTAGTGACAGACTGTTAACATGGAAGTGTAAAGGGAACTAGGCCTTTTCCTCTGCCAGTTGCTTTGGCTATGGTTTTATCACAGCCTCAGACAAGCAACTAGGAAATTCAGAACACCGCAGTCTCTCCAGTACATAAAGTAACCGTTATTGAACACGTGATCAAAAATGTAAATTAAAAATTATTATCAAGATTGGTAGACTCTGAAAGTTAACATCTAACGATCAGCTCTCTCTTGTCAGTCTAGAAAGGAGGAGGGAAGCCATCTTCCGGGACTGTATGAAAGCAAGCCTTAGGCCTGAACTGGCTTATTTAGAATTTTCAAAAATCTTGCTTCCCTACATCATTGATACAGAGGCGGTCGACCCAGGAGCAATGTAGTCTGGCAAATCTCTTCCAAAACCAACGCTAGGAACCCCAGATCAGGAACAGGGCTTCTACCATCACCACAAGCACTGAGTGAGATCAAGATAGTGCCAAGCAAGCGTGAGAAACAAGGAACACACACCAGCTTTCTCTTAACAGATCAAAGAGAACTGGCCATGGTGAACACAGATTCTTTTTGTCAGTCTGCAGGTACGAGTGTTTTCTCAAACTGGTGAACACAGGGTTCAATTCTTTTACCCCACATATTTGTCAACATTCTTGATAAGCATATCGTACACATGCATGGTTTAAAAAAATCTACAAAGCTAAACAAATGGAAAAATTTAAAACAACATTTAAGTCCCCACTGCTCAGAGATAATTACTATAGGCCACAGAAAATTAGCTATATTTTCTCCCAGGCTTTTGTATACATATATACTGTGCGCCATTACTACAAGGTGTCAGGTCCTGTTTGCTTTCACTTAGCAGCATTCATTACCACCTATGAAAGTAAGACACGACCTCCTGAGATTATTTCAAAAGGCACTTATATAACAGTGCTCAAAATCTGTGTCATCTTTAGCAAGCTGTATCTTAAGTAAATTATTAGTTTACAGTGAATTAACCATGTAGGCAGTCTTATATTTTGCCCGCCACATAATGTATACTCAGTTAGTGGAGTTTGTTTTGCCAGCTCCCTTTGTGATGATCAACCCTGACTTCTAGCTTTTTATACTGATAATTGATTTTTATTGTTGTTTGTTTGGTTGTTTTTTGAGATAGGTTTCTCTGTGTAGCCTTGGCTGTCCTTGAACTCACAGAGATCCACTTGCCTCTGCTTACCAGAGTGCTGGGATCAAAGGTGTGTGCTACCACGCCTGGCTCCGATAACTGATTTTTAATCAATGTGGGACACAATGCTGGAACTGAATACAGATATGCCTACAGCTAGTCCCCATTTATCCACTTGCATAAAGGAATTTAGGCAAGAACCCATATTGGAAATCACAGCTGTTTCAAGGCCATAATATTATGTATAATCTCTCACATGTAAAAAAAAATGCTTTAAGAGTAATTTACCCATGGGAAAATGTACACATTGGATAAAATATATTCAAAAGAAGGTTTTCCAAATATTTTAAACATGTCCAATGCAGTGTTCTCTTTTTGATTTCACGTAGTCCATGCTCCAAGATGAAGTTGCCATTAATGACTTCCTGACCTGACCGTGACAAAGTGGGGAGGGGGTGGTCCCTGCTTTCAGCCAGTGTGAGCCTCTCAGTAGACAGTACAGGATCTGCCGGCCACCTTGCACATCTCTCAGTATAACCAAACACTATGATGCTCCTTTTCTGAATACAACTGAGAAAACCAGAAAGAAACCTATAGACCCATTGTCTCCCTTACACATGGACCAGCAGGAGGAATATGCTGCTGTACACGCCAGTACAAAAAAAAAAAGTCATGCTCATGTCACCTGCAGATACGTCACACATTTTTTTAAAAATTTTTCTGGAAGAATAGGAGTATGGTGAACAATTATTCTGGGCATTTGTTCACATTATTCATCAAAATAGTCAGTACAATAACTGTGGAGTTTTTTTTTTAAGCCACTGAGAAGAGTCTTCTGTGCAGACTCACACTGCATGCTCCTCTGAACAATGCTGTATCATAGCTGTTATTCCCACATTCCCCTCTCCTCTCTGTTCAAAACCCAGAAACACGGGTTGAAGAAACCCTACATCACACACCTGTCTCCTTACCAAGGCTTGCTGGCTGTGTCCCAAAAGGGCAATCTCCCATTTTAACCTAATTATGAGACCATAGTTTAAAACAATCCCTTCCCAGGAGAGCTAAGTCGGGAGTAAGGGGGGGGGGGTGGTGTCTGAAAGGCCATTTTCAAAGAGCCGACTAAGTTACAACATAAGGACATTTTTGAAGAGTTGTTAAAAACTGTTACTTTTTTTTTCTACTGCTAATAAAAACTTCAGTCTAGGCAGGCTAAATTAATAACCACAAAAGTGGCCATAAGTGCTTTTCTCAGTCTGTAGTTGGTGCCTGACGTATTAAAGAACAGTGGACTAAAGCTTTTAACAAACATTTTGATTACAAGGTAAATTTCTGTCATTTTGAATAACTACGTTTATTAAGATATTTATAGGCTGTTACTATGGGTAGGGAAGAAAGGATGGTTTAAAAAAAAAAACTAACAGGATGTCTCCTTTCTCCTCCTGGCAACACAGTTACACTCCCTAATCGATTTGGGATAGGCAAATACAAAAATGCCTTTTAATAAAACCCCATGAAAAATACCATTTAACTGGGCATGTAACTGTTTTAAACTTACCCCTATTTTAGGTTTATGAATTTCTTACTGGTTCTGTTCTACTCTAAGTGATTTAAAAATATTACATCCTTTCATGGTTACAACGAGGACAAAAAAAAAAAAAAAAAAAAAAAAAAGGGAAGATTTCTTGATTTCTTGGTGGATGCTTTTGAGGTCTTTGTTCTCATTATGTACCAGAGCGTGCGTGTGTGCGTGTGTGTGTGTGTGTGTGTGTGTGTGTGTGTGTGTGTGTGTGTGTGTGTGTGTGTAGCATTTAAATCATAAAGCAAAGTCCAGATGCTGCCGATCTGAATGCTGTATTGTGTGTTTCAGAATCCCAGTTCTTTGCTTTAAAGTCTTCATTTAAGATGATTAAGGATGCACAATAAGTAATAAAGCAAGCCCAGCCTTTACAAATTCAGTCCTCTGTGACTGTGTACCACAGCTGGGTGCACGGCAGGTCCTGTGTGCATGAAAAGATGCAGTGCAGCCAACAGGAGGAAAACGACGACAGTTTGCATCAGGAAATTCTGCTAACAATCATTTGAATACGATGTCCTGCAAGTGTGGGAGACGCTAATATTAAGACCTGTATAAATGCATGCTGCACTGACTTCTCTTTCCACTGTGAAATTCTAACAGTCATTTGGCTATGATGCCTTGCAGGTATAAGAGATATCAATATTAAGACCTTTTTGAATGAGAACTGCATTGGCTCTATAAAAATGAATCTTTCAGAACACCATAGGGCCAAATATCAACATTTGACTTTCTTGAATGGCTTTAAGGGCTAAATGGTATCACAGGCACAAAGTGGCCTAGCACACTTTTTCCTAAAAGGTAACCCCTAAGAGTCTACCTTTCTATCTGTGTAGGCATTGTTCATGTCATAATACAAACACAAAGTCCTTTCAATGCCTCAGTGGGAGGTAATGGCTAAGAGACAGAGTCTGGGGAGGGTAAGAGCATTCCTTATAATCTCTTTTTACTGGAATTTTAAAAGAAGAAATGGCTAGCAAAACTCAGACAATGAAAATATGAAAAGTATCCTAAAAGTCTGGACCAGCCCTAGAGATTTAGAGAGAAATGAGAAATTATAACTCTATGGGCACCAAAAACCAAGACAAGACATCTCGCCTTCTCAGAATTCCAGCCAACCTTAGCAGCAACCGTGAAAGTTTCCTTCACTGAGAAACAGAAAAACAACAAGCAAAGCCTGCGAGCTGAAAAATATTTAAGGCAAGAGAATAGATATCTTTGAAAATGTGTTATGATTGGCTCCTACATTCAAGGCTGAACCCTGCTGCCTGAAACAATACTTCTTTTGGGGACTGAATCAGGGTTTTCTGCTGCCTACCTCCATAAGAGAGGTGGAACTCAAAGACAGCTTTACCACGGGGCAGGTGAAAAGCCTGCCCAGCAGCCACACAGTCGAACCAGTTCCTTGTATGAATTCATCCTTGAGATTAAAATAACGCCACTGTATGAATAAGCTTTCTTATAGTTATCTCCAGATAATCAAGTTTGCCGTGTAATGAAGTGCATTCAAATAGTCAAGTATATCACCTACAGCCTTAAAGACAAAGGTGGAAAAAAATATCTCCCTTGAAGTCAAAAGCAGCACTGATAGAGCCATAGATCAACTGATAAGATTTAAATACTGCATGTTAACCAGAATTCATCAGTCACAGTAAGGAATTTGGTACAGTGATGTATTTGCAATTAATTTATTTCATTACCTTGCTATTTTAGAGCATATCTCAAATTTACACAGGACAAACAGAAGAACCAACGCACACTCAAAAGCTATCTTAATATGCAAACCTGACCCCCCAGTTATACAATCTTATCATCAGTAACAAAAACACACACTTCTTTCCTAGTTCATATTTAAGGGAGGAATGCAAATTTGCTCAGATACCATTATAATTTGCTAAATTAACCCACCACTTATGCAACCAGAGTAAAAAAGTTTTAACGGCAAAATAAATCTTACCTTTATGTAGCCCCAAGACACTGACAATAAATAGTTTGCTTCAGGCATTTTTGATAGATTATGTGTCTATGTGTATATGTGCCAGCAAGTTCTAAAACGTGTATCTCTTTAAACCTTAATTTTTAACAATCTCCACAAAGCCATTCAGGGCGTGGGAATTTAAAGATTTTTGGTAATTATGGGTAAATAAGAAAGCATCGTATTATGATCCCATTGAGCCGTCTTTCCATGAAGTACGTGCCATTTGTAAAACTCCACAATGGAATAAAATTCAGCAACTATTCTGAATAAGGAAAATCCATGTGATGAAAGACCAGTTAAAGAGCTAAGGGTCTGCATCTTTCTTCCCCGAGCTCCAGGGCTTAATGAATTATGTATGTCAAAATGCTTAGCTGCAAGAAAGACTAGTTCTGTCAAAGGCTACCAAATAAGGAACTGCGGGGGGTGGGGGCGGGCGAAGCCGGGAAGAGTGACATGAAACCCCGCCCATAGAACCAACTATGCACCAATCGTGTTCCATCCCTAGGCTAGGCGGGCAGGAGGCAGGGATGTGGCTCAAGCTGCTCTATGATTGGTCAGCAGCGAGGTGAGCCTCTGGGGAAAAGAGGTTTTCTTCCCCACATGGTGAACGCCATTTAATAAAAAGGTCTCCCCGCAGCTCTGAGGCTGCCAGTGAAAAAAGGTGAATGGGGTTTCCCTCTCCCAGGGATGGATAACGACCACAAAACTTCCAAGATCTGCAGCTGTTTCTTAAATAAGTGTTGCCAGTCCATGTGAATCTGCCTGTGTGTTCTAATAATCTTCGACTTCTCCACGCATTTCCATTGTCCCTTGTCCCAAACCCGTGGCTTCCCTGGTGATAAAGGTGGCTTCGCTTCCTCACCCGCCCAACACACAAGTACTGTGAGTATAAAACGCCACAGGTCCAGACTTCACCAGTAAGAACGCATCCCTTCTCCTCCGGGAAGGCTGTTTTCAGGGTCCTTTGTGTCTATTGTTAGATGGCCACATTCTATACTCACGAAGTCTAAAATAGAAATCTGACGAGGGGAGGGAGGAGGAATCTGAGAGTTCATATCCCCGTATGGATACAGAACGCTGTGACGCATATGGATTCCAGCTTCTCTATTCTGATCAGCAGGGGCATCTTTGCTGATTCCACGGGAGGTTGAGAAAGGACTGAATAGCTTTTAGGAAAGCAGAATTGAAATGGAAGAGTAGTCACACCTTGTATCAGGAGGGCTAAAGAGGGTTTAACATTCTTTTGGGGAACACGATCTTTTCCACACTGTATGACATAGTATTATCCTATGTAACTTTTATCCTGAGGAGGTCTTGTGGACAGGAAAGGAGAGAATGCATTTCCCCAGTTCTACTTTAAACTTCTGCTGAAAGCTCCCATTCCTGTCTCAGTTTTTTTTTTTGTTGTTGTTGTTTTGTTTTGTTTTGTTTTACTCTGGGCTTCTGTGACTCGCCTGCATGGTTATTTTATATTTTTATATTCTTCCTCATCAGGTCTGCCTCAGTATATCTTCCTTGTCTAGCACAGTAGTTCTGCAGTGTCACTTCCCATAATTCCAGGTACTTTCAGCCACCTGGGTGCTGACAATGCTAAACAGAAAGCTCCAGAAGTGAGCCATCCACAAGCCTTTGTCAATTGACACTGATGATAGTAGACTGTTGTTAATGTTCTAGTGTATTATTTGTTTTCTGTTTTTTTTTTTTAAACTGTGCCTTATTTACAAAATTGTTACAATTCTGCATGACTAAGGGGAAAAAAAAATAGGTCCTGCCCAGGGTTCTGTACTGTTGTAAGGTGCGTGTCCTGAAACACCAGGTGATGTAGAAAGGGGCTTCTCCACCTCTGATGTTTCTAGTGGGTTCTTGGCTGCTGGGGTTTCCAGGCGTTCCTCACACCTCTAAGTTTATTTCCTAACTTCTCCTACATCCTCAGCCCCAGTACTCCACCAGAATAAATCACCAGAAAACCCCTCGCCATCCCCCACCCTTCTGCCCTCCGTTTTTCTTACCTTTGACATACCCTGCCTTATTTGATCACGTTTTCCAGTCCCCCCACTGCTCTGGCTTTCTCCGCGTTTCTCTTATCATGCCTTTGCCTTCCTATTAAAGCTTCCACTCCGGATCTCCACGACCTCTGTTTCAGTCCCACACTGGTCCGTGACTGCTTCTCACCTGAGCTCTAGTACCGCGTTTCCAAACTCACGATACTCTCCCATTTCAAACGCCCTGCCAGTCTCCTGGAACTCTTTCAAATCTGTGAACCGTTTTTCTATTTAAAGTAGTGCGTATAACTACTCCAAGTGCAGTCGCTGGGCCCCGTGTTTCCTCCAGCGCCTTGGATACAACCTGTGACTCTTTCTGTCCATTCAGTAGGGTGTCTCGTGTGAGTCACACGCTATCAGGTGTTTAGTATAAATCACCCACCCGAATCCTTGAGTAACCCTGGGGTGTTCCCTTCTACCACGGTACTCTCCTCCTGTCTCCTATCAAATGCCATTCCACCCAGTCTGATCCTTCCCACTCCCACTCTCAAAATGTTAATCCACGTCTTCAGAGAAGCAGAAAGCAGCTTCAGTGTCTGTGCTCCACTACCTAGCCCTCACCTACATATATAATGAGACCTGGAGGGAAAAAACGATTTTCTCCACTTTACCCTGATACTCAGAAGGTGGAGTCCAACTTCAAACCCTTTAGTACCCAGCTCCTTGGACTGTGGCTCAGGACCCCACATGAGCATGAATGCAAGGTCACAAATTTTGCAACAGTCACAGGTTTCTGAACACACAACTATCGAAAAATCTATGCGAAATCAAATGCACAAGGAACCTGAGGTGTTTCTGGTCACATGTGACATTATAGAACCCTGGTTCAGATCACACACACACACACACACACACACACACACACACACACACGCTGCACACACACACCGCACACACTGCACACACACACCGCACACACTGCACACACACACGCGCTGTACACACATCACACCGCATACACACACCACACACATACACACACTGCACACACACTTCACACACATACTGCACACACACACCGCACACACAGCACACACACACACTGCACACACACACATACTGCACACACACTTCACACACAGCACACATACACTGCACACACACTTCACACACATACTGCACACACTGCACACACAGCACACATATACTGCACACAACACTGCACACACTGCACACACAGCACACATACACTGTACACACACTGCACACACACTGCACACACAGTATATACACACACTGCACACATACACTGCACACATACCCTGCACACACACACTGCAAACGCAAACATACACACACACACACACACACACACACACACACCACTGCACTGTCCATGAGATCCTGCAGAGTGAAGGCAAAGAGCAATGCTGTGGAAACACTTTGGCTCAGCTTAGACACCCTCCATGTTATGAATGACAGTGTTTCTACTCTACACACAGTTAACTTAATGACAGAAAATACACTTACTATCTTCCTATCACTCTTTGGCAAGTATCAGATGATTACATCTTTGGACTGTACTATTAGAATGTCTCACTTAGAAATTGCTATTTGAGTTGCTGGCTTGAGTGGCTTCTTTTTTTTTTTTTAAATCTTTTGACAAATTTTGTGTTGGTACTATTAAAATACAGCAATGTAATTTTGAATTGGCCCTAATCCTAATTCTGCCATTTTGTACTCTGGATTTAAGCAAAGAGGTGGCGTTGCTAGTATAGATGATTACAAAAGCAAAATGTAGGTCAGCTCTGAACAACACCCGAGCTGCTGGACATCCTTTGGTATCAAAAGGCCACAATTTAATTCTGTATATAAAACCAAACAACCACACCTACACCTCATCAGCACGCAAACTTACTCTAGCCTTTAGTAAATGGTGAAAACCGTAAGTACCTCAAAGGATTATTTAAAAAATACAATACAGCTCTTGGTGGTTTACTACCCGTAAGTGTTTGATTGATGTATCTGTTCTATACGCCCACCCACTTAGGGGCATGTGAAAATTTCCCAGGCAAAGGGGTTACAAGTGGGTAAAGTTTAAGACTTGCTTAAAGCACACTGTCCTAACTTCTAGGATGCCTCCAGTGGCAGTTGATCTGTGTAAAATATCCTAACAGGCTGTCACCTTCTCCAGGGAGTCTGAGCTGGCCTGTGTGACAATGTGATGCTACCTGACTGCAGCGTGCAGGCCGTGGGAGGCCTCATAGCCTACGCCTCTCTGTTTGAACGTGCCCTAGTGCCAACATGAAGGAGGGCCTCAGAAAGTCCATGTGGACTATATGGAAGAGGGAGGTAATGGGGAAAGAGACAAGAAACCACAGAAAAATATGCACACATTTCAGCTACTAACCAGGGAAGTTTTCAGATGCTCGCAGCCTGGGAACACCTGACTGCCACACACTCTGACACCACTGGCCTTACACCATGAGCAGTTTTGTTTTGTTTTTGTTTTTTGAGACAGGGACATATAAAAGGAAACTAACAGGCAGCACACCTATGTCCTAGACTGATTGTCACATAGCTGGCAAGCAGCAGGGCTAGGATCTGAAAACAGCCTGGCTTCACAGCACTGTAAAGTGACAGACAAATGCTACCCCACAAGCCCAACACACAGCAGGCAGCACTGCAGGTGTCTACAGTGCAGAAGTCAAAGCTGACTTCGAAGAGGGCAGTATTCAGTAGGGGCTGAGAAGTTTTTTTTGGGGGGGGGGGAAAGGTGTAGATAAGGGGTGACAAGTCCAAGCTGGATGCACACATGGGAATCCACGTATGCGAATGAGAAAACAGCATTTCAGAGTCTGTTCTTTATTTACCCTAGAGGTTATAGGAAAGGCCTCCGACCATCATCAAGTCTACGCTGTATCTAAATATTATTGTGCTTGAAATACTTTTAAATGAGTGTGTTGGCTCTTAGAGTACATCAGACTAATGGAGGTTTTCCTATCAGTAGTATTTTACTGCACGGGGCTTATGGAGATTGACAATATCTAATCCTATAATCAACCTACATTCATTTTATTCCTTTCTACTTAAAATGACAGGTGAGAGGGAGACTTTTAGTAGACAGTACTCGGGCCAATATGAAGTGGGTGCTTACATATACTGTACTGCTTAGATTATATTAAAAGATGAAAATCTGATTGCTACATTCAGACTGATTACTGAAATTCAGTCACTAAATTCAATGGCTGTCACAAACAAGGGCCTCTGTTTGTTTCCAAGGACCTTGAAACAGTCTTAGAAGGAGTAAATAATGATCTAGAATTTGTTTGTAATCACTCCTTTGAACTATATAATTTAAAATTTGCTTTCACATTATAAAAAAACCCTCTCTTGAAAAATGCTAAGAGAACCTGACCACGAGTCAGTCCACTGACATCTGTTCGTATTTGGCGCCCTCTAGTGATAAATCACGTGAATTTGATTTAACCAGCTCTGAGGCCCAGACTGGCATCACAGACTTTGAAAACAGTGGGTTTTAGATAGGAGAAAATAATAAATCCAAACATGACATCACGGAGGCTCAGCAAGATAGAATGTACAATTTCAAAAATAGCATCTTCTCTTGAGAGAATCAAGAAGACTTGACGCTGAGAGGAGGAACAGCGTGTTGATTTTTAAACACTAAGTCTTCTTCTGAAACATCCAAGACTAATCCTTTTCCTAACATGGCCTGAAACTTTTCACCAAAACGGCTTTATTTAAAACAGGAAACACCTGACAAGTTCTTTTGAACAGTTCCGGGGACCAAACTAACACTAACCTGAGCTGGTGGCTGTATTTTTACTTCGTTGCTAAGTGGATTAATTAACTACACATTGGCCTATGTGGCGGTTTGAATGAGAACGCGTCCTCCATAGTGCCTGGTGTCTGAACGCCTGGTCCCCACCTGGACGATGTTGTTTTGGCAATGATTAGGAGGAATGGCCCTGCTGGATGAAGCATGTCACTGGGGACAGTGCTGAGGTTTAAAGGCCACACACACTTCCTAGTCTCTCTCTCTCTCTCTCTCTCTCTCTCTCTCTCTCTCTCTCTCTCTCTCTCTCTCTCTCTCCTTCTGCTCTGCCATAATAGACTCCTAGCCCTCTGGGACAATAAGCCAAACAAAGCCTTCCTTCTACCGGTTGCCTTGGCCATGGGGTTTGAGCACACCAAGAGAAGTAAGGAATACACACAGCCTTCTGCAGCCATTGGTGCAGTGTGGACTCACACAGTCAGTCTTGAATGCTCACAACTATTTAATCAGCCTCACTGAAGTCACCATCACCATAGCTGCTCCTGACATGACTTCCGTTTCCCCAAGGCATAATCGATGCAATAGGACAAACAAACCACTAAGCGAGGCCTCTTGGCTGCTTCTAAGTTTGAATGGAGGAGGGCCACGCTGTCCCACTTAGCAGATGGCGCCATTTTATACAAAGGAAATGCTATAGAGAGCATCCAGACAAACAACGAACTACTCCAACTGATGAACAAAATCAAAACATGGCGATGCTAATCCCAGGCTGCTTTTACATCCTTATCATTGAAAAGAAAAAAAAAAAGTTTACTGTGTGCCCACTGCAGTCTGAGTTCTAGACCTGTTGGAAGGAAGGAAGGAATTCCAACATGGTGGGTAGAAGTTGAACGAAACCAACCATCCTCAAAACCTGCCTGCTTTCTGAGCCACGCTGCTCTTCACAGGCTTCCCTACCCGTTGGTCTGTTCTCTTTATAGTCAGTGAAAGTCGGCCTCTTGCCTGTAGCATTCAACCCTGATCCCCTCTAGTCAGATGGGTTTGGGTCTAAGGCAGAACTTCCCGGAACCTAATGTGAAGAACACCAGCCCAGTAAGACACCTTCAGATGCCTTCCACTGCAGGACGCAATGCTAGCCTTCACTGAGACTATGTACATTAATACAGTCCAAAGATGTGCTATGTGACTGTACTATGTGACCCTATTTAGCTATTTATTTTTTATTTAACATAACATTTCCCAAACCAACTTTGCTACTGAACCCTTGTTATTGCCAACAAGTGGAAATAAACCACCGGACTAAAGTTACAGGGCATTCCTGTAAACATCACACACCTCCAGCACTAGGCACAATGTTTTTTTTTTTTCTAACTGGCCATGTGCGTATTTTCTCCACAGACAATTTATAAACAGCTACCTGGGGGCAGAGAAATAATAAAGCACCAGACCAGATAAATTAATAAATAAGTGACAAGAGGGTAAAAATTAAAGCCAGGAAGATTCCCGCAGGTTAAGTTGAGAGCCGAGAAGGGAACTAGATAGAGCCAGTCATGGTGCTGGTCTGGAGGTGTGTGGGTGACCTACCTACCAGATGAGAGCAACAGGGCCACAGGGACCACACAAAGGCTGGCTGTGCAGGCCCTGGGGTGTGGTCAGGTGTGAGCCGGAGTTCTGGTGTGCCCTCCAGAATAATCCTAACATCTCAGCAACCTAGAAGAAAGGTTTCACTACGAGGAGGGGCCAAATAGGGATACTTCACCCGATTTAAGGGTTTCATAATGTATGCATGTTTTGAGACCTCACATGATGGTATCCTACTAATATGTGCCAGTTAGGGGGGGTTATGTATCAATTCAATACAGTGTCAAATTCTTAAACCTACAGAGGACTTGAGGCAGGACCTACTATGCAGAAAGAGATTAAATAAGAGTCCATGGGGACTGGGGAGGACAGGTATCACCGGAAGGCTCTAAGGAGATAATGGTATCATTTGTGTTTTAAACCCGGAGCCGTGGTTTACATTATCAGCTGTTCAAGCAGGTGGAAGAAACGAAGCTCCAGAGAGAGCGCAGCCATGACTTCATGAAGTGAACCCTAGGGCTAAAGAAAAGACCTGAGGTGCAGACATGTGCCTTGCTCAAAGGCTGCTTGGATGCTGCTAGTGCTGAGATGGATGGGATCATGGTGGGAGGATTTGCAGGAAAATAAGAGGAAGCTGAATCCCAGGTCAAGTGCGGCAATCTTTAAATATATGAAGACTCCGTGTGCTTTGTAAGCAATCGAGGGTCTTCGATTCCTCCCCCTCCTCTACCCTCGCATCCTCCTAGAGTTCTGGACTAGGAAGGCTGCTAGAGCACTCAGCTCTGACTGGGCAGCCGCTTTCAAATGCTCCGAAGGCACCCACAATAAAGTAGATTTTTAGAGTAGTCCAGTAGAGATGGTACTGATAGATAATGCCTCGGTTGGTTTAGAATCCCACCTCACAGCTGGTTAGAAATGTGTGGAGGCCTGGGTAACTCCCCACTCAAGGTCACTCATAATCAAAATTAGAATCTAGCATCCACAGAAGGGTCAGCTCTTCATCAAGTCATGCGCTATTTAAATCTTGCCAGAATGAAGTTTTAACTGAAGGCAATAATGAAATTAAAAGTGGTATAATCCCGCGAGCGAGGTATGGTGACTGAAGCCTGTAATTCCGGCATTTGGTATACTTATGCCGGGGACCTGTGAGTCTGAGGCCAGCCTGGGCTACATAGTGAACTGCAGCTCGGCCTTGGTTACAGAGGGAGACATTGTCTCAAAACAACAAAGAGGAGGAGGGGCTCAAGAACAAAAGAAGACACAGTTCAATAATGGCATTTTCAAACTTTGCTGCCCTGACTGAGAACTGGGAGGCACAGGACAGTATATGGAGCACAGACTATTGTAGAGGGTCTCTCACTGTTTTACACACTGTGAGGAGAGAAATGAGAGCTGATACAGTGGATCTATCTAGCATAACCCATGAAGAAGCAGGCGCCAGGGTTCCAACAGGTAAGCTTCATTACCCAGCAGCACTGTCTCCATCACGTGGGAAACAATCAGATTAAGAATGGTATTCAGGTCTCTGCAGCGACGTCTACCCAATAATGCGCATGGCCAGTGGTTTCTCTGCAAACTGCTGAAATTAGCAATGGCAGCTGAGAAGGCATTTGGAGATCTCCAGTGTGCTGGCATCATTTCTCAGAATGCTCTGAGCTGATAAAGGCAGCATATGATGAGTCTTTGTAACTGGTAGACTGGGCCACCTGACTAGATGTGTATTGGTATAGTCTGCTAATGGGGTTATTTAAATGGAGCTCTTTCTATGTCCCTTAAAACTGATTTGAGACCAGCATTTAGTAGGGGGGGAAAAAAAGAACATAGCTCAGGGATGCACTATAGATACTGCAACTGAAGGCAGTCCTGACCCCTCTACCCACTTATGTAAAAACACTGTGACTAGTGATCAATGACTGTACAGGAACAATTACAGCTTTGGCTGTCACTTTCCCATCACTTCTAGGGAAGCATGTATGTGAACCAGACCATAGAAATTTCCATCTGGGGCACTTAGGAAATAAAGCAAGCAGAATGTCACCCAGAATTATCCGTTCTGATCATTCACAAAATTGTTGTCTAAAACAGTGAAACATCGTGAAACTACAACTGTGTGCATGGGCCGCATTTTCACCATCCATTCATCTGTTGATGGGACTTGGGACTCGAGGCTGATTTTACTTTCTGGCCATTGTGAGTAGTGTAATCAACATAGACGAGCAAGTGTCTCTGTGGTAGCACTCAGGGTCCTCTGGATGTACATCCAGGAGTGGTGTCGCCGGGTCCACGGACACATCTATTTCTAGCTTTATGAGGAACCTCCGTTAGTACAGCAGCTGTCAGTTTGCACTTCCATCACTAGTGAGTCAGGGCTTCCTTTTCATCTTAATTTTCATTGTATTTATTTGTGTTTAGTGTGTGTGTGTATGCACACGTATGTGTGTTTATGTGCATGCATATAAGCCAGTGCCCAGGGAGGCTAGTCCTTGGGTCCCTTGACTGTGGAGTTACCGGTGGTTGTGAGCCACCTGACATGGCGCTGGGTTGTCAGGAAGAGCAGGAAGTGCCTTTAACCCCTGTGCCATCTCTCCATTTTCCTGCCACTTGTTTCCTTACTCTTAGTCCTGACTATTAAGGGTGTACAAACCCTTAGCCTCACCTCAATTTCACATCTAACAGCTTGACTGAGAAATTATCCAACACCTCCCACCCACTGCTGGCTTTTCCTCCTAATAGTTAATTGTTGCCATTTTATTGTCTAGGTTTAGAATCCCCCTGCCTTTGCTGCAGACTTCCTCGCCTTTGTGCATTCCTTTCATATCATTTTCAACCTGTTCCAAGCCCTTCTCACCATGTTGCCTGCTTCTCTGATTCTACTTACTTTGGGTCTTTCCCCTTAGGATGACCCATCCTGTACCCCACCTAAGGGCCTCTCTAAAGCAACCACTGCTGTTTCCCTCATGATCAAGTGTGAGGGTTCCTCGGGGCACTGAGGAGCTACAAGTGGCTTAGATAAGCAACTAGGGTAGCCCAGAGCAGTACCAAATCTATAGGTCTGGTGCTTGCTTCTGGTCCTGTAACTAGATTATTCTCTTCCAGTCAGTCTTTTGCTTCCAGAAGAGCCACTGATTCCCCCCCACCTCTGCACACACCCAACACAGCAAACTCAACAAGCATGCCCCGATCTCCCCTGCGCTGTCGAACACCGGTAGGCACCTACGTAACCCCTAGATGCTCTTTGAACTTCTCTGCAAGGGGGGTAAGTCATCTACTGGCCACTAACACACAATGGCTTGCTCATATGGCTAGCCATATTTCCCAAGGTATGCCTGCATATACGGTAGTTATGTGTTTGCATATGAGCGCGCGCGCGCGCGCCGCACACACACACACACACACACACACACACGTCGTTTTTCATGTAGGAGCCTTGGAGCAGCCAGATGGTCCCCAAGAACAAAGCTAAAACTGTTCTTCACAGAGACACTGAAAACTATACGTCACTGTCAGCAGTCACAAGGTATAAAACATAACCCGTCCCCACTAATAATTTTTATCCACAAAAGTCACAAGGTATAAAGCATAACCTGTCCCTACTAATAATTTTTACCCACAAAAGGGGCGTATTGATATAGAGCGTTGTGACACGTCATTCCACAGGACAGAGACACACAAAACACAAACGTCATCCAAAAGTGATGTTGATAACGGCCAAAATCAAGGTCAGATCTAGCAACAAAAAAGTTTGTATTCACTTAAAAATAAAAGGCTCGATGAATAACATAGGACTGGCTTGTCCTAGGCCACCTGAACTCTTGTACCTCAGTAAAATGAATTAAGTAAACTAGTTGATTTCACAATTTTTGGAATTAAACAAAACAAAAAACCAGACTTTGAAAAAGAAGCCCAGTGTGATCTCTCTGCGAGGTGGCTGGCACTAAGTGGAAAGTGGATCGTTCACCTAAGTCGTGACTCATTTTCAACCCCTGTGACAACTGCACCACTAGGGAATTTCTTGTCGCTGGCCACGGCGAGTGTCAGACTCATGACTAAAACCTCAGCACTGAGCTGGCACCAGATTCAAGGTCACGTCTTCCTCTCCTGCTTCTCAGCTGTACTGTCAACTCTGCAAAGATTAAAGGGTCGACTTTTAGCTCTTCTTCCTACGTGTTCCAAGAAGACACACCTAGGCTCTTAATTGATCTTTGGTACTTTGTTATCCACAGTCTTCAATACTTCACAGAATCAAGAGCCTTGGAAGCCATCCAGGGAGAGGGACAAATCAAAGCACAAGAAAAGGGCTAACTCTGGGACAACAGAGTGAAAAAAATCAACCTGTGCTTCCTTTCCTGTGGCTACCTACATACATAATCTCTCCCAGTGACCAGAGTTAACTGGTCCATTTAAATAGAAATATGCTATTGCAGGGCGCTAGGTTACCGAACTAAAACTAAAGTAAACAAACTCAGTGGGCATCGCATATGCAAGCGACTGAGGCCCCATAAATCACTATGACTGGGTATCAGGATTTCAAAGGCACCCTGTAAGCTTCCCCCAAGCCTGTTGACTCAGGCTCCAGTTGCAATGGGTTACCTATACAGCCGCACATAAAGTTGACCTTTTAGGTTTAAAAATAGTTGGAGTCGTATCTCTACTAAAGATAGGCCACGGTCCCTCCATGTGCACCCAGTAAACTTTACCTAAGTTTTGCTTTTATATATATATATATATATATATATATATATATATATATATATATATATAATTTTTTTATTTTTTTTAAACAAGAGTCCTCAGAGGTGGGATATGCTAGTTCTGACTGACATAGAAAACAGGCTCAGAGAAACAGAAATAATTTAATTATCCAAGGTACATCTCTGGTGTGGAGTACATTTTTATCCAGCCGTGGAACCGGCAAGCTCATCAGAATGCAGGAGACATCGTAATGGAGAAGAAAGGTTTGCCTGTCACCTGCTCCTCTCTTCCACTGCGGTCCTCTAGTGTCTAACAGCAGCTCAGGACACCTGCCAGGGCCCCACCCTTACTTATTCCATCCTTTAGCAGCTTGTTCCCGGTTATGCCCTCACCTCTTCAACTTCCATCCTTCACTCCCCAGCGACATGTTTCTCAGGGGATGATGGGCCCAGCGGTTGGATTGAGCAACCTACCCGCGCTGCTACTGCGCCAAGACTCAAAGAGGTCACAGGTGAAGGAGGTGACACCAGTTTGGAGCGCTAAAGACACTGAGCCTTGTGAAATACTCCGTGGCCATAAATCTCACTCTCCAGCCGGCCCTGCCCCTCCTCCCACACGCACGGCTCACTGTCCTCCCTTAGACATTCGCACCCTTTGGCTGACCTGTCTGGGATTTCTTTTTTTTTCCTTCCAGGCTGTCCCAATCGCTCACGGCAACCGCGTTTCGCCACAGGAGCCCTGAAGCTGGAGGGTGGGGCAGGGCCACCGACTGATCAGTTTGTATCCAGCCAAACAGAGTCTAGAGACCCCAGGTCAGCTGGTGCTGCTGCCCTCGTTTCCCTCCTTATTCACTCTGTAATTAAGTCCTCCACCCTACTTTTGTTCAGTTTTCCTCTATTACCCGATCCACAAATCCTCATTTCATATTTCCCTACTAGGAAAAAAGAAAAAGGCTCCCAAGTCAGCTTAACATCAATAAGCTAATTTTAAAACTCTAAGCCTGCTTACACCTTGAATTTATGTTCTGCCTGCTGCCACAATCCCACTCCATCTCTAAGTGGTTGGCCAACTTGCAACTTAAGCTTTAGTTACAAGGTCTACCCAGTGCCTTCCCATAAAGATCGGGGTCTTGTGAGAAAAGCGGCCTTCTAGGCCACGTTCTATCCTCGCAGGCTGCCCTATATGGCACGGTCTTCCTGTGACGCCGAGGTTGAGGCAGTTTCGTTCCCATCTGACACGACTTGGAAAAAGAAGGCAGGCAGAACAAGATGTGCTAGACTCCAGACATCTACGGTCTTCTAGCAACTAGAGGACCAGCTTCTGGGAATTAGATTTTGCTGATATTGCTCTTGCTATTTTGGAACCTAGTACTCACTAAGCAGATGTATAAATTAGTTAATTAAATGTTTGCGTATACTTTAAAAACACAGCCTAAGAACATGCGTCTTCTTCTTTCTCCATCCACCTGTGAATTACGGTAGGAAACGCTCTGACAGACAATGTGTTGCTTCCAGGGCTACGCTAGGAATTCCTGCGTGAGGTATGAGAAAACAGTGGCGCCCTTTATAAGTATGAGGTGCTGTGCTGGAGTTTCCTAACTAGCTATAGTGGAAGTCATAGGTGCCAAAAGGGCAGCATTAAAATGTGTGACAGGAAAACTACAGAGCAGGAAGTCACTTTCCCACTGGGTCTGATCCTTCATGTAGGGACAAGTGCTACAATTATGTGAGCTCATGGAGTTGTTTTTTTTTTTTTTAACTGTACCTCTCTGTGCCCTTCAACCACTAACAACACATGGACAAACTGAACTCTGGGTCCAACAATATCTCCCAGGTAAACTAATCTTCTCTTGATGTGTGGTAAAGAAATGAGTCTATTTCTAGAAGCTTCTTAATGATTTCTCAAAACTTGTTTCTACTCTACCCTTGTGTAGAGACTACACAGCGAATGTAAAATTATGAAAACAGAGAGCAGAAAGGCAAAAGTTTACAACAAAGATGATGTTAATCCTTTTTATTTTTATCACAATTTAGTTTTTGAATTTGACTTGAAATGTTAAAAAAAGTAAAATAAAAACAAAAACTATGATACAGAAGGCTTGGTCCTCAGTCAACAAAGGAAGGGACTAGTCAATAATTATTCTGTGAGTTAAAACCCATCAAATTTATCTTAATTTTAAAACATTCTTTCAACAGAATTATAGATTAGTTTCTTTGTGAGATGAAATTTTCTTACAATAATAGAGTGATATACATTGATCTGCCAAATACTTTAAATACTCTTTATTAAAATCTGAAAGCCTCTCCAAATTGGAAAGTAATTTTGTTGTTAAATTGTGCTTCAAAACACATTATGGTCATGTGGTCCATTTTCTTACCTAAAACTTTAAACAACAACAATAACAATACCTCGCCAATATAAAATAGGATCAAAGAATCTATTTCTTTCCTAAACATTGGAGTTGATATAAACTTACAATTACTTACTAAAAATGAGCTTTAAAAATTCTGTATAATTCAGTATAACATAATTCCTTAAAAATAATCATTTTTTGTATAATCAAATGTTTTTCCCTTGGCAGCTTTTTCACTGTAGGGAAATGTCTGAGGTTCTGTATTCATTTTGCATCAAAATGATCAAGTAAAATTTAAAAAGGGAATTAACAAAGAAAACCACTTTGACATGTCACCCTCAGAATATTTTGAGGCATATTTCTTTACAATGTATTTATTCATCTTTAAGTCTAAAACAAAGCAATCAGAACACTGCCGTAAACAAGACACAGTAGACCTGAGAGGTCCCAGTCAACTTCCTGAAAGGAAGAAGGTGCACGTCTACTGGCCAGAATGCTTTTCAATATGGCGGCCACATCTTTGCTAGGTTGCTACGGGTCTATTCCAATCACTACTGTGCTTTCTATACTCCAGACCTGTTTATGACAGACTGAAGTGCCCCTTATGGTACCTACATATGCGCAGCACACTGTTACTCACAAGACAAGCTAGGGGCTGCCATTATAGGGCCTCTGTGCAGCAGGCCAGAGATGTTAATGAATACTAAAGCATACATGCTGGGCAAAAATTCCCAGAATCCCACCCAACAGGCAAGGTCCAAAACACACATCATGTTTTCACAGGCTAGCAGAGAAAACATTCAAATGCATCCTTCTCAGCTGGAATAAACTGATAATGAGAATGCTACTGATAAAACAGCCATATAAGGAAACAAAGGGAAGCCATTTTTAGGGAAACCTGTATGGTTTTTCCTATGTGTGATTAAATTTTTAATTTAATTAACTTAGGACTTAGAATTTTAAGTTGTGTTGCGTTATATTAGCGTATGTTATGCTCCTGGCTTTTGCTGAGAAGCCAGTGTCTACCCTCAGAGCTGAGATTCCTACTGAGAAGAGCCCAGGGTTCTAATCATGAGAGAAAAACATGTTCGTAAGAGCGGGATTTCCAGTGCTCAAGTCCCCAATTAGAAGTGAGAAATGACATTTGCCGTAACCAACGTCATGTGCTCAGTGTGCCTTTATGTCAACACCCTATACATGGGCACATGACACAGAGTGTTGGACAAATGAACTATAAGATGCCTCATCACAAAAGTTAAACTATAAACTACATTGAGAGTTAGGAAAATCACACACTAAGGCCTTGAGGAGGTCAGTTGGAGGAAAGTAGGTAAAACAGGCTCATAGAGGAGGCAACATTTCCAATGTGCCGAAGAGGCTGGTTACAGGTTTTCAAACATTTTTAGAACACACCGACTTACAGAAAACGTACAAAGACAGGATAGAATTCCCATAAACCCCACATTTAATTTCTCCTATTACAAATGTTTCACACCAGTCACGACTGGACTTTCCTTAGCTTTTAGGACACTTCCCTTTTCTGTTCCTGCAGCCCACCTAGGACATCATGTCACACGACCTTTGCCATGGCTTCTCTTACCAGTGGGTTTCCTAATTCCCCACGTCTGTGATCACCTTAAACAGTTCCGAGGAATTGTGACCTGGTATCTTGTGGGGTGTCACCAACTGCAACCTGTCAGATATCTCATTCCTCTGATTAGGCTGGGGCTACGTTCTGAGTATGAGGATAATGAATGCAAAGAGCCGGTTTTTATCAAGGATACATGGCCAATACAGCTTGCAGCTGCCACTGTTGACCTTGACACCCTGGCTAAGGCAGTGCTTGTCAGTATGCTCACTGCAGAGTTAAGCACCTCCCCTTCAGAAGAAGAGATACATTTTTATAAATAGGGAAAACTGGATAGAAATTCTTCAATACCCCACCCCCGCACCTAATTTATATGGAAGGAAATCGCTGTGGTGTACCCATCTTTGCGGGATGAGGAATTAAGCTCTTTCTTCTTATGGGTCAAGAACCTGGAGAAGAGCCTTGGAGTGTCACTGCCCATGAGTTTATCTATGTTCCCTACCATCTGTTCCGATAGGGTTTTGTTGTTGTTGTTATTGTTGTTGTTGTACCAGTATGGGTTGCGTGTACTGGTGTTAGAATTTGGGTCATAACCTAATATTCACATTTTCTTGCTCAAAATGTTCCAGTTCAGGCCACTCGGTGTTCTTTCGGTGTGCTCTTGCATCAGGCTGGGATGTCCTCATCGGAGGAGTTCTGTGTGTGTGTGTGTGTGTGTGTGTGTGTGTGTGTGATCACGTCCTTACTTCCTGGCACCGCAAGGCACTCCAGGCTCTTCTTTGTATATTTCCCTGCCAGAGTCTCTAGAAGCAAATATTCTCTAAGGAATCCCAATTCCCTATTACAATGTGATGTCGCAACCCAGGACGTCAGGGCCAGGTGTGTTCATGACACTGGGGTACTGGTGCTTGTTACTCCTTTTGGCTGATGAGGCAGGGAAATGTTTGTGGTATACTAAATGGTTGCTATGTTACCAGGTGGGTTGGAGGGCTATGTTCTGAACATGCCTTTTTGAGCATCAAATAGTAACAAGAAGTGGTATGACATTCAGAAGAAGAGATACATTTTTATAAATAGGGAAAACTGGATAGAAATTCTTCAATGCCGCTTTATGCACTTTTGCCAGAAAAGGCTCAGAGTTCTAGGAAAAAAAGAAAAAAGAAAGAAAGAAAACAAAACACCAAACTCATGTCAGTTTGTCAGATGGGAAAACTAAATAGTCATGGGGGAAAAGAAGAGAAAAGGAAACATCACAGTAACGCCACTGGTCCAGCGTCTGCATCACAGGCCTCCTGATAGACACACATTAGAAGGATGCCCATCAGGATGGCGGTGGGCCCCTACCTAACCCACCCTGCCCAGAAAGAAGACTAAGGATGCTCCTGTACGGACGGAAATAAATGACATGACACATTCAGTGCCAACTATGCTCCTGACTCTGCCTATACACTTCACGGAAATCACTGTGGTAACGATAGCAAACCAGGAAGCAGAAGGAAGGACAGAGGTAAAGCGGTCCAGACTATACTAACAGGAGGCAGAGGGACAATCCAGCCCAGACAAACCCAGGGGCCACTGGGCCTGACCAGCGCCGTAACCAGAGGGGAAGAATTTTGCAGAATTTTGATTTCTCTCCTCTAGCAGAGAAACCTCATTGGTAGTAGAGAAAGAAAAAAAAAATGACAGTTTAAACCCAGCACGTCCATCTAATCATAACACAACTGCAATATTGCTTTTGTTGCTAGATGACAACACTAAGCACCATTGAAGGTGAGCAAAAACGTGTAGACTGTGGGAGTGGGAGGTGAGTGAGGGGGGAGAGGGTGGGGCAAGTCTTCTTGTTTTGCCATACACCCTGTCGTGATGCAGATGATAGAAATTCAGCTGTCATCGCTGAAGATGATGGAACATTCTGGTGTTTACCTTTTGGAATGGCTCTGAGTGAAAACTTAACATGGAACAGCAGACATCAAAGCACATAGTAATCGCAAAATTTGAGAAGCACTAGCTTAGACGACCCTTTCTAACAGAACAGAAATAACACTATATGGCGTTACTATGAGGAATACCATACTGGGTTCTCCTAAGCTCACTTTCTATGTATATATATATATTTGGATATATATTTTTTGATGGAGTACTCAGAATGTGCTCTGCACTGTGCTGGGCTTTGTGTACACTGCAGCTTATGCTCTCTTTCCTTCTTCTCCTCTCTTCCTCCCCTTCCCCTCCTTACATCCCCCTTCTCTCCCTATACTCCCCCCCCCCCCAATGTCTCCCGTATTACAGGCTAGGCTTGACCTCCTCTCTGCGTAGTGGTGGATGACCTTGAGCTGTTGCTCTTTACGCCCACTTCCTGGGTGCTAGGACGGCAAGCACGCACCCCGTGGCCCTGTTTATGCAGCGCAAGGGATTGAGCCCAAGGCTTCGTGAGCGCTAGACAGGCACTCAACCAAGTGACCTACATCCCTGGCCCAGCGTCTCAGTCTTATTTTCCTACTTGCTACTGTGTTTATAAATGAAGATGCCGAGCTTCGGGAAGGCGAGGCTTGCTGCCCAAGTTATTAGGTAGGAAAGAGCAGAGCTGGAATTTGAAACCAAGTTCCCCTGACGACAGACGTCTATGTTGTTTCCACTCTGTGGAGCTGCTGTAAGCACCAGTAATGTACGCTCCAGGCCAGAGAGTAAACGTCACTCATCTTCCTTACACAGAAAAGTGCAGCAAAAACATCTCCGAGAGCCAAGAGTACCAAACAATAACAAAAGAAAATGCGTGGTATTTTCCACAGGACAAGATCATAAACCCATTATTACGTTAGCTGCTACATCCCGTTAAACTACCGTGCTAATGGACACCACAGACTTGTCTTAAGAAAAGACATCCCCCCACAAACTGTTAGAGTGGAGAAACTGCTTTCCTATTACTGATACCCAAAGAAGCCACAGAAACCTCTGGTGATTCAAAGCATTGTCTACCATCCTTGCTATCTGGGAAAAGACATTGTCCAATCCATAACCTTGGTAAATACACTGTTCTACCTCAGCTAAGCCTTGTATTTTGATTTTTTAAAGTGGCATAGTTAATAACACTCTGCCATAGAAGCTACCATTTTCCTATAAGTAAAACTGATTAGTAATAACCAAAAGCATCCATCTAGTAATTGATTAATTTATTGAAACATAAAAGTGAGACGGAAGTCTTTTTTTAAAAAAGCTCACCAACACTGAAAGCTAACGTAAGAACTGAACTGATGATAATGTAGGGTTTTTTCTTTCTTCTTTCTTTCTTTCTTTCTTTCTTTCTTTCTTTCCTTTCTTTCTGTCCTCAGTGACTTGCTGAATTTAAATAAAAGGCCTTACTAGTCAAGGAGGTTTCCAGGCCAGAAAGATGGTTCAGTAGGTAAAGGTGCTCATAACCAAACCTGACCACCTCAGTGTGATTCCCAGGACTCACAAGATGGAAGGAGAAAATCGCTGCAACTTGTCTTCTCACCTCCAAATGGAGTGCATACACACACACACACACACACACACACACACACACACACACACACACGGTGTGTGCGCAAAACTTAAAGCATTTAAAACAAGTGGGTTTTTTTCGTATTACTACTTAAAAGCAAAGGAAGCATTTTTCCTAACTGTGATGGTGTAAACATGGGGTCCAAGTCTTATGTACTCATGGTGAGGATCTACATGCAAACTTAAAACACAGCTTTTCCAAATCTACCTTTATTGGGAAGCTGAAAGAACAAGACGCCAAACTCAAAAATATCAAGAGACAAGTTCCCATTTTCTGAAGCTATAGGAGAACTTTTCTCTTAAAATGTGTGTATTTATTCAGGCATATGCACGAACTCTTACCGATCCTCTTTTCTGTGTTTCGACGTTAAAAGTTTTTTAAACGGTCACTATTTTGACTCCATAAATTAAAATGCCTTTTCCAACTCACTTAGCTTCCATCTTAATGGAATTTCAGTCGTTCCTAGTTATCTCACACTAGTGCGGGACTGGAGTATCTTAAGACTCAGCCACAGCTGTGGACATCCCATCTTCCTTCCTGCAAACCTCCTGGCCGGAAGAAAACCTTTATCAGCAGCCACAGCAAGTGCTAGCCTGTGCTATGCAGCAGCAAGCATACGGCAGCAGGGGGAGCCAGTGGGAAAATCTCTGAGAGAGAGAGAGAGAGAGAGAGAGAGAGAGAGAGAGAGAGAGAGAGAGAGAGAGAGAGAGAGAGAGGAGAACCCCTCTCCAGAAGAGCAGCTTAATTTGTATGCAAAGCAGAGAAACAGGCCAGCAATGGACCAAAGAGACAAACTTAAGATGCACAAAGAAGTAGCAACCAGCCGTGTGTGCAGAGCTGGTGCGAGTGCCTTTGAAATGAACCACAGAAAAACCTTAAGTCTCTTTCAAAGGCTTTATCAAATCCCAACTTCAAGAGGGACCCGCAGTTTGAAGCCCAGAGCTTTCCAGCAGGGCTAAACTGCTGAAGGGTCCCCAAATTCTAAGAGCAGAAACAAGTTAAGAATTTTAGGTCGGTGGGTTTTATGGAGTTTTCAAAATGATTTCATTTTTTCTCCTACAAACATCACTGCACTTAGATGGAAGACCTAGTAAAATGTGCATTATCAGGTCATGAGAGCCTTGAGGACCAGACTTCTGTCTGGCTCTCCTACAGACACCCTCCCATGCTTAATTTACCTCCTTAAGTGAATCTGTGGGTGTGTGTGTGTGTGTGTGTGTGTGTGTGTGTGTGTGTGTGTGTGTGTGTGTGTGTGTGTGTATGTATGTATGTGTGTGTGTGGAACATTATGAAAGTATTGATAATTGTAATGTATTTTACTTTGAAAAATAAACTTTGCACAACCTGTATAGAAGG
Source organism: Acomys minous (assembly GCF_964271855.1). Lineage (NCBI taxonomy): Eukaryota > Metazoa > Chordata > Mammalia > Rodentia > Muridae > Acomys > Acomys minous. Next base: position 108,189,035 of record NC_140492.1, on the reverse strand, counting down.
CCAACAACTTGCCCCCAAACACATACAACACTGTATATGTCCTGCAGAATAGCAAGGCCTATATTTTCAGTGACTATAGGACAGAAAAGTCCCAGAAGTTGTTCTGTCTGGAACTCTAAACATGAATTTAAGAAAAGCCTCAACATCTACTCCAAACTTCAAAATTTTCTGGTTATTGGTGGATGATAAAGCCAATTATCTACAAATTATAAAAATCTATGCCATATAAAATGTCTACCAAAAATTGCTCTTGGGCAGTAAACGAACAAAAGCAAACAGTTCAGACAAACAGGAACTCAAGAAAGTCTGACCCCAAATTCATATAGTGCCCCTTCCGAATAGTTATTATTATGCCCAGATTATGCTACAGAAAACTGAAGCTTAAAAAGTTTTCATATATGTATCTCAGCCAGCAAAGAAGAAAACTGTGACTGAACTTACAGGTCTGTTCACCTCAAAGCTCTGAGGCCTCACTAAAATTGCCCGTCCATTGTAGCAAGGAGGTTCCAGAGAAAATCTGTACAAATCTTAGGCAGGTTAAATGGGCATAGGAGGGTAAATGCTGTAGATTTAATCACTCAAATTAAATGCCATCTGGAATCTCTTATCCATCCAGTAAAAGCACCCCACGTGTATTATAGCCAGCCCTGGCATTGGCCAAGAAATCAACCATGTTCCTGTCCCCACACTGCCAACCAGCAGCCTGTGTACACTGTGACAGCAATACAGAAAAATACACTTTCTGTTAGACGTAGCCTTACAACTACTGACTATTTCAAATTTCTTTTTATTGAGCTCTTTTAAGTATATGAATTATCTGTTAGCAGGCTTAAAGACATCTCTTCCCACTTTCTAGCTCTCAAATCCACAATAAACCGATTGCTATTGTTTTTTTTAAATCTTAACTTGTTATTAATGCATTTTTGTGTTTTTTAATATATTAAGGAGTTTTTTTTTTAAACTTCCACAGAGGAGAAAAGTGTCTTGATATTTGAAGGCAAAAGAGAACGAGCTGAATACATTGACTGAATGCAGGGCAATAAATTTACCAATCAAAAAGTTACTTTATCAGGCTGATTCACTGGGATTAGTGAGGCCTCAAGGAAGCTGTTCACGTTGCCAGTCCAAACTGGAGGCAGGATGTCACTCACAGCCCTCTGTTGACCAGCTGCTGAGTGGAAGTGGTTTACTCCCGCCCTTGTTTATTAACCAGAAAGGTGACTTTACAACCATTACCGGGGACTTTTTTTTTCTTTCTTTCTAGACTAACTTTCTCATCTCTGATAGGCCATAAAAGTGGAACACGAGTTTAGAAATGAATGAATTTACAAAGAAACGAATGGCCTTGGCACTAAAAATTCAAACAGTAGCTGGTTGCGCCAATGTAAGTGTGAATTGTGTCATGTCAATAGTCTTTGGACCAGGAATCGTAAGCACAGTTGAATGCATTTTGAAAAGTGTCTCCTCACTTTATGTATGTCTCACGTCAGCCCAGTGAACCCACCCCCGACATGATCCTGTAGCAGTTAATACAAAGTCTGAAAACCATTTGCAGCTAAGATTTTTTTTTTAAAAAAAAAAAGACAAATCCCTGTGTAATCCCAAGTCTGTAAAAGAGAGGCATTATTTGGAGCAATTACCGTGATACAAAGTTTCCAGCTTAAAATAAAGACATAAGCCATTTCACAGCTTAAAAAAAATCACAATATTGTTCGATCTCACATAAATTATTAAACTCAAATGCAGGTCTTACACATTAAGAATATGGATTTTTGGGGGAAATGGCTGCTTAGAAACGTGAAAGGTATGGCCAAATTATCACGTTGAAAACACAGGAAAATGCACGTATCGGGCAAAAGGGCTGCCAGGTTCGGATTTGCCTTTTGGGTTGTCAACCCTACTGAGAACAACCCACTCAGCATTTAAGACACTGGGCATAACTCAGTGCAAATCTTCTGCTTTATAAAGCAAATCCTTAAAAACAATTCACATTTTACAAAAGCAACAATGTGTTGGTCAAAGGAGAATAGTGACCCTTAGTGCTGCTGCAAGGAGCAACAGTCCCTACAAGAGAGACGAGCCAAGTGAAATTTAGAAATGAGGCCCAGATGAAATGGTGGTGATGGTGATGATGATGATGATGATGACGATGATGATGATGATGATTTGATTATCAATATGGTACAAACCGATAGGTCAGTGGGGATAGTTGGGTGAATACTTTGGGGGAGCCCCTTTAGTTTTAAGGCCAGCTTCTCACCCCAACAACAATGCTATCTCTGTGAACAACAGTGTTACAGATACAGCGATCCGGTGACTGGCTGGTATGCTAAGGCATTTTTATAGAATCTGCATGAGCAATAAAGCAGATGGGAAAGAAACGACATTAAACAAACATGAAAAAGAAAGCATTGGTCACCGAGAGGCGTACACAATGGGTAAAATGTCCTAACTCCCCTGACCTTGTAAATAAATAGGTGTCCAAAACTACAGAAATAGCTTAAGGAGACAACTATTTCTAATCGCCGCATGTCCTTATTGACTGACTCTTCCAACCGTTTGCATCAAATATGTAGGCCCAGCCAGTCATTAAAAACCACACAATCTCAATTATTCCTTTGCGTCACCAAAGACGTAAAGCACATGATTTTGTTGTTGTTTTAAATGCAAGCCTGAAAGTACTCTAGCATACCTCCTCCTAGGCTACCTTTAAGGCTGCATGATGCTGAAGGTTACTTCTCAGCCACCATACTTCATGAACGGCCAAGAAGACCAGCGACACCTTGGCACATATGGCACAAATGCCCAACTAAAGCCTAGCGTGGGGAAATGACTTCAGAAACCTTCGTCTCCAAGACTGAAGGAGACAGAGGCAGCATACGGACACTTCTAACTTTGTTCACATCTCTGTGGATGTACACAGGGAACAATATTTAAAGGTTCAATCCTTACACGGTACTCTAAGGACCAGAGATATGGGAGTGAAGGTTTCAAGTTCAGTGAACTCACTCTAAGTTTGAGAGAGGTAGGTGGCGGCGGCGTCCTAGTGCCTTCAAGCACTCCTGCAACTCTGACTTCCAACCAGGAGTCCCAAGCAGCACCTTTGATAATATGCAACGCCACCAGCCCCTACTGGGATTGTGCTGCAAGGGCAAAGTGTCACTCTTAAGTCCCTTTGTCCTAAGGATGCTCACAGGGTGTCAGAGTAGCTTTTGTAAAATGTTTAATACCTATAGGGAGGTAATGCAAACAGGAACCTCCCTCCAAAGGCGCCGAGTAGCTAACTTGCAGTAAGCATGACAAATTTCTCACTGTATTTCCCCAGGCCACAGGGATCGGTGATTTCCCAGCGTGGCGCCGCCGCCGTGGGAATCAGCAGTCTAACGGCGTCACTGACGAGAGCTTACCTTGTTGGAGGCCATCTCACTGACGGAGTGTCTGGTCTGCAGGGTCTCTAGCTGGTCCAGACACCAGTCCAGCTCCTCCAGGGTCTCGCTGGCCAGTTTCTGGTAGGCCTCCTCTGCGAAGAGACAGGGAAAGGGGGGCTCAGTTCTCAAGCGCTTCACGGGGCCACCAGCAAGTTCAAAAGGGGCCATCCTGCCGTACCCCGCCATGCTCGGATGCCTGGTGCCCGCACATGAGGGCTGCTCCTTCATATTGCCCGGCCCGGAGGCGGCAGCGGCGCGCGGGGGGCTGAGGCTGTACTGGCTGGGCCAGGCTCAGGCTGGCCAGGATGCTCCAGCTTGACGTCGCGGGTCAGCCTCCAGGGAGGGGCGCAAAGTGCTGCAGGCCAACTTTGGCACGGGTAAGCGGGCGGATTCTCAGCAGCGGCGCGAGCTCGGAGTTCCCTGCGCTCGGATGCTGCCCCTGGTGGCGCGCTTGGGGGGCGGGGGGGGGAGAATGGGGGAGCCCGCCCCGCAGACCAGCCAGAGGTCCACCGGGTGTCCGCGTTCCGCAGCAGCGGTTCCACGCCGCCGCCCGCCGAGCCCCGCGCGCGAAGCGAATGAATCAGCCGCGGCCGCCGTTTCCTGTTTTGTCGCTCAAGTCCGCGGGCAGGCGCAGCTCCGCTCCATGCTGGCTTTCCGGGAACACTCCCCCTCGCGCCCCTCGCAGCCCCGCGGGCGCTGTCTGGCTCCCCCGCGACTCCTTACGAAAGGATTCCGAATTGCAATAGACTATCCGGGTCGCCCTCCCTGCCACCTCGCCGTGGCATCGCCCCGAGGCAGCCGGCGCCGCCGCTTTGAAGCGCAGCCGGGAGGCGCGGCCGCGCGCGCGTGTGTGCGGTGCTGCTGTGGGGCTGTCGCGCACCAGAGTGGCGGAAAACCCGGCGTGGAGCGCCCGCCGCCCGCCACCCGGGGTCCCCGCGGGGCTCAAGCGGGACTCGGCCGGCTCCCAGTGCGCAGGCGCAGGCGAAGGCGAGCTCGCACCTGCCCCACGGGGACCCCGAGCTCACAGCGGAGTCCCGTGCCCTCTGCCTCACAGCAGCCTGCCAGGCCTGGGCGTCCTGGGCGCAAGGTGACTTAGGACAGGCACTGCCCTTCCTGAAGTTTTGGTTTGGGAATTTCCCAGTGTTTGTACTTGGAGGGGCAGGATTATAGGGATAAAAATCATTTCTACCAGGGGCTGCCTGTCAGTACCCAGCCAGCCTCTCTAAAATTTGGGGGAACCGCAAACAGACAAACCACAGGGCTATAGGGTCAGAATGCCTTAGAACCTTACAACAGGCTATACAGTTCACTTTCAGAATTACCTAAGAGTAACCTTAAAGGAACACACAAGAACGCTCCTGACTTGGGGCTCCCAAGACAGAAATTCTGGAAGTCTGTTTCTGCACACCTCAGACGAAACAATCTATGAGAAGCATTGTGGAGAAATGGCGGGGATGGGGCCGGGGGCGGGGCTGGGGGTGGGGGGTGGGGGCAGTCTATCTTACAAGACGGCCAGCAGAAAGGAAAAAGGCTTACACGAAGTGGCAGGGTCCCACTCTTTATCTTCTAATCTACCGTCTTGTGGGGTAAAGAAATTCTGTCCCATTGTACATACACTCCATCGATGATCAGGTACAAGAAAGGATGCCGTGGGTTGTGGGTTGAATCTTAGGATTCGGCAACTTCCTTAAATTTATAAAAACTTCAGTAACTTTCAGAGTGTGTTTAGGCCTGCTTCTTGGCCTGTCCTTCTCCAAGATTTTTTTTTTTTTGAGCTGTATGCTTTTCATTTTGAGTGCTGTGCATTAAAATTTGCCTTTTCTTCTACATCTGCCGCCTTCACTAATTAAATAGACTTTACATCAACAACTGCCTAAACCTTGCCAGGTGAATTAAAACTTAAGGTTGATTCTTTTTTTGTTTTAAAATAAAGGAAATTGTCTCCAAGATAATTGTATAATGTAAGTATTAAATATTTCACCTATTTAGCTTTCTCAAATCATAAAACTGTAAAATGTTACATGCTCCCTATCGAAAATAAAGATACACACTACATAGAAAGAGCTTAAACACCAAAGGGCTGAAACAGTGATTCAATGTTTCAATATATTGAATCTATTTTATGTGTAAGTAGGAGCATGGTCTGGACACCATAGCAGTCCAGGTTCACTGTTGCTGTTTTCCTCCCTCTGCTATGTAAACCAGGCATAGAGATGTCAGATGAAATTAACTTATGGTCACACCAGTTGTCCATAGCTTGTACATCCAGTGCATTCAGAGGCATAGCCATTGTGTAGAGTCCGTCCCTGCCATCTTTTCTGTTATCCAAAGCTAGGCATCCTCTATATATCCTTAAGGTGTGATGAGCTATGTCTCCTGCCTCCTGCCACACAGCCTTTTGAAAGGACGAGTTCCAAGAGACCCCTCAGTGTGTGGCATGCACTCCCTGGCCCCACCCTTACTATCTTTATGAAAGGTTTTTGAAACCAGAATCAGAATGCAGACTTTGGGCCTAGCAGGACGTGGCTCTGTGTATTGTATTTCAGTGGTGGTGCATGCCTTTAACCCCAGCACTTGGGAGGCAGAGACAAGTGGATCGCTGTGAGTTCGAGGCCAGCCTGGTCTACAAAGCAAGTGCAGGACAGTCAAGGCTACACAGAGAAACCCTGTCTCAAAAAACAAAACAAACAAACAAACAAATAAATAAATAAATAAGGAACAGTGATTTGGGAAAGTTTCAAGCTAATGCTTCTAGCCACTTCTACATGGGGGTTTGCTTTTAAGGGGGTAGTAGAGAGACAGGAGGGAGAATGGATTTCAGAAGATCCATTTCATCTTTCAATCACAACTTTGTCATTTTGGTTATCAAAGATCAAGTGAGATTACACTCATAGATTCCAAAATCTTCCCCACACTCTCTACATACTTAGAGGATGAAATTAGCCTGATGTATTTGTACACATTGGTGAGAGAATATTTACATACAACAGAATAAGACTGTCACTGGAGCAAAGATTGGTTGAATTGAGAATTTACTTCTTGCAGACGATGAGATTGAGGCAAGGTGACCAGCTCCAGTTCTTTTGGGTCATTAGTAACTTCTCATTTTCAGGAATTTTAACCCCAACTGTCCTAAGACATCTATTAGCTGACCTTTACGTCCCTCCACCCTTGGGGAGGTGAGGAACTCAACGTGGAGTTGCCAGCTATCCTACAGGAAGTTGAGTCAGCACACCAAACAACACACCTAAATGTCATCTGCAGCTAGCTGGACCAAAAACAGTGAGCCAGTTTGATGTTGGCCTTTACCAGAAACACACACTGCATTCATGAATAAAATGCCCCCTAGAGGAGTCATATATGATGTGGCCCTACTTGAAAATATATGAAAACTCTTCTATTTAACTCTCTGATTCTTGCTTAACTTGAGGAGCTAATTGAAAGAAAACGCTCCTCCAAACACTCCTGGCTAAACTCCACATTGAGTGGGAAAGGGCTGTGTCGTGGACAGCTGAGGAATAACATGAGAGCTGGTGCTCTTCAAGGCGCCCTGAGCTGTGCAATACCCATGCGTCTGCTTTAACTCTCCTGAGTATAAGTAATGCTCAATATTTGTGGGCCAGCACTTGGCTTCCGTCATAGTGATGTACGCAAGGGTTCCCCTGACACATGGCCTGAAATCTTGCCAAACGGCTCCAGGAGAGGATGCTGAAACAGCAGCTTGTCTTTGAAAGGGAAAAACACCGTCAGCTCGGAGCCACAGCAGTTGGCTAGAGGCTGTAGTTGTTTTCTTGTGAAATGTTGGACCCATTACTCTTACCCACAACTTACTGTGAGGTAAAAAAAAAAAGATCCGCGCTACGGGACATGAAACTTGGTAAATGATAGCTAGTTTCTTTGTCAATATTTGTGAGGTTAAAGGTCTGTGGGAGTCTGTCGCTATTCCTAGAGAAGCCTACTGCTAAAGAACAGGTGAGAGATGGGGGTGGGGGGTGGGGGGTGGAAAGCAAAGCAAAGCAAACTTTGGGTACCATTTGCTACTCCATTTAAAAATGCACACGGAACAATCACAGCTGACTCTGATTGTTTTTTAAATTAAAACAAATACATCAGACAGCTTCTAAGAGAAAATGCTCAAACATGCCTTTTTAATTAATTCCAGCTTTTCCTCAGCCAACTCCCCTACTTAAATGCCCTTTGTTCCTGAGGGAAGAATTGATGGTGCAGGGAGTAGGTAGACTTCTGCCTTGCGTGTGAGCCTACATTCCTTGGGTCTGCTACAGGAAAAGATCTGTGCAGGTTAGCTCTAACTTTGGCTGACACATTTTCCCCCTTTTATGCATTTTATCTGATGGGAAGTACATGAAGGGCGTGGATTCCCTTTCAGTGGGTACATGCAACGTGTTGAAGCCGGTGGCAAGCTGCCCTCAATTCCTAGGATATTTCTGGCATCAAGTTCTTGTTTTGAAGTATTTTTAAATCATATAAAATATATAAACTTTCACTTAGTACTTCAAAAATAAATTCAAAGTGAAGAAGTGTATAATTTTGTGAGTATTTTCTCCTATTTCTCACTAGCTATGATGGTTTTTATTTTTTATTTTTGACATATGCTCTAGTAGAATTTTGCAAATGGATCGAGTTCTAGTAACTTCTAATCTGATCAATAAGTCAACATTTATAAGGCGTTATGTGTCATGAGCTGTATTAGAGTTCACAGAAACACAGTGATTGTAGGAGTGTGTCCCTTATCCATTCAAAGGCATCACGGATGGCACGTTTAGCATTGCATACAGTTAAAAAAAAAAAAAAAGGAAGGAAGCTCATGGGCCATGGGGGGGGGGGAGGAAAGGATGTTCAAGTCATACTGTGCACAAGTGGAACAAGGAAACCTTAATCCTGGGGAAAGAAACAGAATATGATGGTTAATGTAAATTGTCAAAACCACTCAGGGCTTTGGTGAGGCGCACCTTTAGGTTAGTCTATGAGGGCCCTCTCAGAAAGAATTAACTGAATGGCTAGGCGCCTTCTTGGGTGTGCATAGCTTTAGACTATCAGTCAGGGCCTCAGACTGAAAGAAAAAGGTGAAAAGCAGAGAGCCAAATGAACGTCAGCCACTTCTCCATGGGGTGTGATGCCACAGGCTCCTGCCTTCGTGAACTTCAGCTGGCCACGCCCTCCTTACCTACATCCACTCTTCCCATCTGTGGCCCTTGTGGTTTGGCTAGGCATTGGTTCACAATGGTATGCTAAATAACTAATGCATAGAAGAGAAGGGAAGAGGGCAGCAAACACCCGGGCCTATGGACAAGAAGTGTGCACGTGCAGAGAGGAAGACAGTGAACTGTCCCAGAAACCCTTGCTCAGGGGGAAAGGAGCCTGGAAAGATCTGAGGGATGTGACACATCAGCAGACCCTGGCTATGGAAATCTTGGGGGTCAGTAGGTAGGAGCGCTGGGCTATCTTCTGGATCAGGAGCTGCTGAGTTACACAACAGACTGTGTGACCTGGGAACTTCTTCTGTGTGAGATGAAAAACTGTAGGGTTGTATAGCACATGGGATTGTAGGAGGGAAGACCAGTTGATGAGAAGATGACTTTTGGAGATATTTATGTTAGCGTACAATCAGTTTATAAGACCATTTGCTTCTTTGGTCATTACTCTAATCTAAGACAATCCTTGCCTTGAAAGCAGCCAGGATGCTGACATGCACCTTTAATCTCAGAACCAGGAAGGCAGAGGCAGAGGCAGGTGGGTCCCTGTGAGTTAAAGGCCAGCCTGGTCTACAAAGTGAGTTCCAGGCCAGGGCCACACAGTGACACCCTGTCTCAAAAAAATCCTACAGAGGTGTTTGGTTGTCTGTTTGCTATACATGAATACAAGGACTTGCCTACTATCACTCCAGAGGAAACTGGCTCTCTCTTCTTAAAAACTATCTCTCAAGTTACTTCCTTCTGCAAAGTAAGGTAGGACAATAATCCGAGTGAGGGAAATGGAAGAGGGAGAGTAAAAAGGGGAGAAAGAAAGGGAGAGAGGGAGGGGGGGAGGGAGAGAGAGGGGAAAAGAGAGAGGGAGAGAGATTCGGCTTATGTGATAACTGCATACTATAGAATTTCCCTTTCTCCTGTCTGCAAGAACGGGATTGAGGTCATGAAACTCTGAGTTGCTGTCTCAAGGACAAATGACCACCACCGTGCAATGGCAAAAAAGCAGCCCAGCCTTTTATGCTCAGTGCGGGAAGGGGTGGGCTTCTCCACAAGGAATTGGAGTAGGGGCCAGTTGGGATCATACATCTGGGTTAGGGACTCGGTGGACAGGTATGCGACTATAAACACAGGATATTAAATAAATAAGAGTCTTCACATTCCAGTGTGTATAAGGCACAGTTTGCTAACTTTCATTGAGCCCAATCATGAAACGGTGTGAACATTTTATATTTAAAACCAAGATGCAAATTATTTAAAACAATAAAACTATTGATGTATGTATATTCATTTCTGCCTATCTCCACCCCACTCTTACCACATTGGCAATTAATTCCCAATTAATACTTAACAGGTACACTTAGCAATTTTTTTTTTGGTAATTTCTACAATTAACCCACTGTAATCAGATCCTCACCAGTTCATTTCTACATGGATGCAATAGCTTAGCATCTTCCTGGGTTCACTTTTTCTCAGGACACAGGTCTTCAGAAGACCAGAAAGGTCTTGCGTAAACGTTGTTTGTTTTCCACATGCCACGATCTTTGGTCATGAGCTTGGTGTACAAGATCCCTTCTACTTACGCTAGCATCATGTTTATGCCCACAGAGAGCTTGCTTTCTAAACTCTGCCATTGCAGTGTTACCTGGCATGCCCCCAACAAGACTGTAAATGCCTGTGGGCATGGAGAAGAAGCACCCCGGAGCCGGTTTTAAGGCACAGTTTCTGCTGTTGCACAGAAGCCCATTGCCTGTGATTGGTTGGCACATCCCCTGGGACTGGACAGTGAGTGCATTTATCACCAGGGCCCCTATGGGGGGGTGGGGGAAGAAGCACACGAGGAGATGTGGGGAGTGCACACAGACACACAGGGCAGTTACCGGCTACCCAGAATTCAGTGCTCTGACTTCTGGAACCACTCAGGGGCCTGAGGTGGCATGTTTCTTACTTGGAAGCACAGTGTGCCAGGTAGGCTGGACACCGGGCAATGCCTGCGTTTTCTTCTACAGAACTGGTTTGTTAACTCACATGTCTACAACTACACCTCCTCATTTGGTCAGCTTGGACACAGTGTTGCTAGCTTTTGTCCCTGTGACTTTCTGGACCTGGACCTAGGCTTAAAAAAAAAATGTCTAGGGTAGATCCTAGCATTTATAGGATTTTAGAAGACAGTTATGTGCAAATAATCAATAAGTATCCTTGTTTTGAAACAAGAATATTTTTCCAGGTCAGATTCAAGCAGCAATATAGTCTGAACATGTATGTATATATTCATATTTATCTATTTTGTATCTCCCCTCCCCCATGGTGTGTGTGTGTGTATGTGTGTGTGTGTGTGTGTGTGTGTGTGTGTGTGTGTGTGTGTATGTGTGTGTGTTGATGAAGAGCATCAGGAAGAAACATTTCTAGAACTTAGGCAAAGTCAAGCAAATCAGTGTTCTGCTAGTTAAATATGAAAAATAAAATCTAAATGACAGATTATCATACACATACAGCATGATCTTGGCAGTGAAAATTAGAATTTACATAGTAATTAATACGGAGGCAAGAAACTTGGGTGGAAATAGCCAAATGTCATATAAAGTCTTGTGCTACCCTGAAGCAAAACCAAAAGAAGGGGATTCTCCTGAAGATGTAGTGGGCATCCTGCCAATCTTACGATCCAGCTGAGTGCACACTTTTACCTTCTAACAGTTATAACTGACTTTCTATCCCTCGTTCAACACAACGAACTCAGCCCTACCTCCTTTCCCATGCCATTACTCTGTTCTCATTTCATTTTATTTCATTTCATTTTATTCCAGTTTCGTTCCCACCATCTCAATCCCATTTGTTTCCCTACCCTCAAGCTCCGCCCACGCATGCACATGGGTAGATTTTTCCAAGCCCCACACCTTTGATAACACCTTCCTTAAACATGACATCTCAGTACTAAACGTAATCCTGTTGCCTCTATAACTCTGAGCTATGCTCTGTCTGTGTTTGTTTTCACCACAAACTTTATTCATACCTATCTAATGTATACCACCCTTTTCAGCTTTGACTTGCCTTCTCACAGGGCAGGCACACCATCTTAAATGACTGTCCATCAAGGGGTCATTGATGGAAGATGTACTTTCTGATATCTGTTCAATTTAAAAGGCACGGCGCTTCTTAACTTTTTTTTTTTTTGAAGCCTAATAAATCTGTGGAGAATCTGATTCAAATGTCTCCAGGAAACTTAGTATAAATTCATATAATCAATATGGCTTTAAAAAAAATCTTAAAAGTGTTCACTGACCTCCGTGAAGTCACCAAGGACTTCAAGGTGAATATTTATGTCTAGGGAAGGGAAGGCAATTATTGTAATCAAAACTTCCCCCAGAAACTTATGAAGAATCAGGATCTGCCCTCTTTTTTAATTATTTCACAAATCTCTGTGTTGCGATGAAACCTCTTTCACTGTAAGACATTGAAAGGAGAGTAATACCAAAAGACAATCACTCCATTTAAGGCAATGGAGGCATGTTAAGGAACACACACACACACACACACACACACACACACACACACACACTATTCCAAAAAGACTGGGGCTTTTTAGTAGACAAAGTCTTCAGCTTTCAGAATTGCTAAGGCCAGGGCTGTGGATATGACTCAGTGGACAAAGTTCTTACCATGGAAGCATAAAGACCAGAACCCCAGATCTCCAGAATCTACATAAAATCTAGGTGAGTTTGCTAGCTCATCTGAAATCCCAGCACTTGCTGGGAAAAGACATAGGTCCCCTGGCAAACTGCCTAGCCAGAATAGCTGCTTTGGTGTGCTCCAGATTCAGTGAAAGTATGTGCCACAGGAAACCATGTGGAGATCAATCAAGGAAGGCACTCAATGTGCACACTGACCTCCACATGCACACATGCATGATAAACCCACATTCACATGTACTTAACACAGATGCATACATACAAAAAAGAAAAAAGAAAAGAAAACCATATAGACTATGATCAGAGCCTCAGAAAGACAGTTTCTATACATGAAAATATGATCAGGGTACAGGACAGGTCACAACTGAGCATCACTTGCAAGAAGGACCACTGCAAACATTTCCCAAAGGATGTGCCAGGAAACCAGACCTTTACAGTAGTCTTGCTAAGAGAGGTAATTGGCTGGCTAAAGAAGCTTGGGAAATCCCTGCCGTGGCTGCTTTTCAGGATTTGTAATGGATATGAACCAATCAAAAGCTAGATAACTCTCTATAGTTCAGCTAGTGTCACTTGCCAAATATCACGTAACCTTCAGAGTATTTTTCCACCAATGTCCATATTCATCTCTTAATAAACATACCTTAAACTATGTCCTATGCTGGGCACCATGGTTCACATCTATAATCTCAGCACTCAGGGAGGCAGAGGCAGGCAGATCTCTGCAAATTGAAGGCCAGCCTGGGCTACAAAGCAAGTCCAAGAGAGCCAAGGCTACGCAGAGAAACCCTGTCTCAAAACGCCAAGAATATGGCCCTATGACACATATGTCAAATAAGTCCACAACATAAACACAATCATGTGACTCATCGGTTTCTACATACTGGGCATCTTATTTTAAGTTTCCATCCCTTCTGCCTTTGTAGCCATATGTATGTATGTATGCATGTATGCATGCATGCATGCATTCGTGCACACATTGTGTGTGTATATTATTTTGAAATAAGATCTTTCTATATTGTTCATGCTAGCTTTGAATCATCTGCCCACCTCAGCCTCTGGCTTAGGCAGGATTATAAACTTATATGTATAACTGTGCTTGGCTCTTCCTGCCTTCATGATGTATGCTATTGAGAAGTATAATACAATGCTCCTCCCTCTTTCCTTCTCCAGTCTCTCTTTTTAAAGAAGAATCCAAAGGCCAACCCATATTTACAGCTTCTCCAAGAGGTGCCAGTTGCTGTGAAATTTGAGAACATGGAAGATTCAGTGGCCTAGACCTAGGAAAGACCTTACAATATCCTGCTGAGAAAAATCCCACACAAGATCAGCCGCTGTCTGCTGACAGTGTGCAGTGGTGGCGGCTACATCCCTCAGCTGGGGAGCGCTGCTAGAGTTCGGAGCAGGGGAAGCAAGCGGGTAGGAATTTGAGTCTGAGTGAACAGAGAACAAGGCAGAGGTTGTCCTGGATGAAAGTCTGCAACAGAGTCTGTGGTTTGCGCGGCTATAGGAGGACGGACTCAGCGTGGCACTGTTTCCAAATAGAAGACATTTCTGGAGGCCGGATACGGGTTATACTCAAGGCTGGTAAATGAGTGGAAGAGATTCCTTCCTGGGAGAGGAGGGAAATAACGTTGAGAACATAAACATGTGTCCTCCAGCTAATGGATAGCGTGGGCATTAGGAAAGTGCACTGGGAGTTCTGGGAGCTAAGACAGAAAAGAGACAGGAGGGACATTAAGAAGCAGGAGGGGGAGGGGCAAAGAGAGGTGGACTCCTGGAGGCGCACCCTTTAGTGCTGCTGTCCTGGGCCACAGAGCGTTAGGTTGGACCAGCAGCTTGGTGAGCCAGCCTTACGTGGAAAGCTTGGGTGAAGAATTTTCTCTGTATCTTAGTTTGCTCTTTTGTACAGGGAGACCCCAAAACACATACCCTAGAAAGTTACTCTGGCCATTTCCATACATTTTATTGGGTCTTTAAGACCAACTTTGATTTTTAAAAAAATCATATATCTATGTCCTTATTTCTTTTTAATTGGTCTTGCTTAAGTTCCAGTGTGCAATTTTTTTTGTAAAACGTGCGTCAAGTCTACTACATGTAACGCATAAGAGCTGCCTAGTACAACAATCCATCGCCCCTCGACTCTTTCTAAAACACAATACTAAAAAAAAAAAAAAACAATCTTGTTTGGGTATGCACTTTTGCTACTGATAGGAAGCAACAATTAGCACGATTTCTCTTGGAAAGAGTCAATATCTTGAGGAATGTTCTGTCTTCATGAGCCCCAGGCCCCAGCTCAGCCTTTCGGCACCCCTTTGAGATTCCCCCGACAAGTAACTGTCATGGAGAACTCAACCTCTGCCAAGTGTTGCGACGGCCTTCTGACATCCCCACTCATTCATACAGGGCTGGGAAGGGTTAAGTGAGATGGAGTGGGTTATATTTGTCAGTGAGGCGCAGATGTGTGCGCACAAACTTACATATGTATATTCTGTACCACGACACAGGTGATTTGCTTAAAATTGGAGGCACAATGAACACTATTGTTAACTGTATTCATTTTGGAAGATATTTGAGTGGGGACCGCTGCTATAAAATCATGTACAGGAATCTTGTAATTGTTGTAGTTGTTTAAAGTTAGGTGGCAGTAGCTATTACTATAAGTGACTTCTTTGTTTTTTGAGTGTGTATAAATACGTATACATTTATATTCATGTCAAATTTTAATAGAGTCTCTAATAAGCCATAGATTTCAGTTTAAGAGAAAAAAGGAATAATACAAATATACATGTATATTATGCAAAGTAAATATATATTCAAAGCAAGATATTAAAGCAAATATGTATGTATATATGCTGATGTATTAACATAAACATATATATATATTCTATACTGTGACATAGATAGATAACTTGCTTAACATTGGAGAAACAATGCAGGTATAATGAATACTATTCTTCATTGTGTGTATTCGTTTTTGAAGATGTGTGAGGGCTGATAATACACACACACACACACACACACACACACACACACACACACACACACGGGGGGGGGGAGGTGGGGAGAGAGAGGGGGGAACTTCATATGAAATAATATTTATCCTTATAATGTGCAGTTCACTGTGTTGTTTTCTTTTCTACTTAATCTGCTAAAGTATTGATTTGACCCATGAGGTTGAATTTGAAGTATATAAAGGTCCGAATTAGCTTGTTTGATGAATGCAAGTTTATTCTTGTGTTTCCTTACTCCCTTTGTAACACATTTCCCCTCTATATCTTTCCTTCCCATGAGAAGTAAAGCATAGGCACCCTGTGGTGTAAGCTGTCTACCAAGTATGAGTTTATAAATAGTTTTCCATGCATTTGTGAGTTTCCTTGGAGCACTATAGGGTGTGCCAGCTGGGTGTATAAAGCAGAGGGCACTCACTACAAGGCTATAAAAAGCCAGCACATTCAGAGACCGGATAAATGAGTGAATAGAAATGGTTGCTGGAACTACAGTTCTGGCCAGTGGGATTGTGGGATTGTAGAGAACAGAACAGACTGTCGGAGTATTGGCCAACTTGCTAGGTTTTTGTCTTCTCAAGTTCCCGTAGTTAAATTATTAAGGTAACATTTAGCTTTTAGACATTTCTACATTTTTAAAAAAGTTAAATACTGATGGAACAAACAAAAATTGAGAGCATAGGCTTTAGTGGTCATGCCCCGCACACGTGTGTGTGTGTGTGTGTGTGTGTGTGTGTGTGTGTGTGTGTGTGTGTGTGTGTTTAGCGTGCTGGCTGGTTCTATGTGAACTTGACACAAGCTAGACTCATCTGGGAGAAGGAAGCCTGGGATCTTCAGCTAAGGATACGCTCTAGAAGCTGAGGCTGCAGACAAGCCTGAAGGGCATTTTCTTCAATTAGTGATTGATACGGAAGGAAGGTCAGGGTTCATCGTGGGTAGGGCCATCCCTGGGCTGTTGGTTTTGGGTTTCACAAGAAAGCAGGCTGAGAGTGCCAGGAATAGCAGGCCAGTAAGCAGCACTCTGCCATGGCCTCTTCCATGGGCTCTTGCCTCCCGGGTCCTGCCCTGCTTGAGTTCCTATCCTAACTTCCTTTAATAATGTACATTAAGATGGAAGCTTGAGCAAGGAAAAAAAAAAACAAATTTCTTCAACCAAGTTGCTTTTGGTCATAGTGTTTTATCACCACAATAGTGACACTAACTAACAGCCTGTCGCCGTCTTTCTAACTCTCTGTGTTGCTGCCTCTCTGTCTGTCTGTCTCTCTGTCTCTGTCTCTGTCTCTGTCTCTGTCTCTCTCTCTCTCTCTCTCTCTCTCTTTCTCTCGCATATTTGTCTATGTGAAACACACGGAGACAAATGTTTGCCATGGCCTATGTGTAGAAGTCCAAGGACAACCTCAGGTACTGTTCTTTGCCGTCTCTTTGAGACACAGTCTCTAGCTGTTTGCTCCTTCCTAGGCCAGGCCCGAATGTTTCTAGGGATTCTCTTGTTTCCATCTCCACCTCCACAGTGAGGTCACACATGTGTGTATCCACATCCACGTGTCTATAGGGTTCTGGCGATTCACACTCAGACCTCTGTATGTGTGTGGCAAGAAGTTTGCCCGTGGATCCGTCTCACTGGCCTAAGCCTCCTGCTTCTGTCAACTGTCTTCATCGAATAGTACCAGTTAATGAAAAACATCCTAAGAGTAGTATTTCAGCAAATCCCCACAGAGAGCTGATAAATTCAAAGTAGAAAAATGAAACATTATTGTCATGCATGGTGGCACACACATGTGTTCCCAGCATTCAGGAGGCTGAAGCAGAAAGGAACATAAAATCTGGGAGTCTGAGATAAGACTAATAAACATAGCAGTCTCAGGAAAAAAGAAAAAGAAAAAGAAAGAAAGAAAGAAAGAAAAAGGTGCCTCTTGCATGTGGAATACTATTATGGGTCAATGAAAGGCTATTCGATTTGAAGTCAAGAGACAGGTTCTTTTTCAGGCCTCAGCAATTGCTGAAGAGTGGCCTTGGCCAAGTGAGTTCAGCTGTCACTGGACTTCACATGAGGTCAGCTGCAAGAAACAAAAAACTGACCCAAAATACTCAACTCATATGGCCTAATGATGATCTATGACCCAGCAGACCAAGGCTCACTGTTTCCTAGAGTCATCCTGGTATACTAACCCTCCCATGAATCAACAAACAGGGAAAGTAGGGCATTCTATTTGCCCCTGTTCGCTGAAGTTCCTAACAATCTTAAAAAGTAACTATTCCCTATATTTCTGGGGGTCATTTCTTCTTTCAGTACCCATTATGTAATTATATATTCCCAAAGGATCTCACCAATAGTAAAAATATGTGTCCTTACTCAACTCAACATTCTTAGATTTTTTTTTAATGATATGGATTTCATCCAAACTTCAGCAAGTTGGTGCAAAGCCCCTCTAGCGTTGACCCTTGTGACCAGCCTTGCTCATCCACAGAAACTTGATATCAAGTTTCCTGTTGGCCCTGTCTACATTTTTGGCCACAGTAAGTTACTTTTTACATTTCGATTTATTTTTCTTTCACTCACCACTGGGTCCTCCAGTTGATCATGTTCCTGCCTTTCATTGCCGGCTTCCTTCATGTGAGAGTTCCCTAGAGGAAAGCCCTGCTTAGCCACTAATGACGCAGATGACACGCTCGTCACAGGAGGGGCCGGAAGGCCCAGGGTGGAGGAAGTTGGGCTTTAAGTCACCGAGGGAGGGGGACACTGGGGAGGTGATTCAGGGGAAGAGATTCGGGAGTTGAAGGGAATTTGCAGCATGGGTTTTGTTTTCCTTAGGAGCAAGCCCTTTCTGCAGACCAAGTTCGACAATGATCCACCCCTCTCTATTGAAATGTTTGCTTCACTCGTTCTCCCTCAATAAAGGGTTCTTGACCGTCCAGAGGACGTGGGCTCCTACGTGATGCTCCACAGACAGAGCTATTATCAGAAGATCTTTGGCATTCAGAAGTTCGCAGTCTAGAGGCACTGCGTGACAAGGGGACAACTGGCTGGCTTCTGAAGAAGTTCATGTGTAGTTAGGATAGCAGAATGTTAGTGAAGGTCATGGGACCCAGCTGTCACTCCCCGGGAGGATGTCATTATGTCAGATTTTGTAGCTTGCTGAGGGTCTAGGGGACAATGTTGCTCCACGGGAACAGCAGCACATCTTCCTAGCTCTAGGCCTCTCGCATGTTGTGAACAAAGCAGTGTCTTCTTCCTTCAGGTCCCCAAATTGTCTACAGCAGAAGCCTCGGTGTAAGGGAGGGAAGCCTCCCTCTCCCACTTCAGCTTGACCTTCCTCTGGTGGCCTTATCACACTTGTGTGACAGTCAGTCACACTCAGTTGTCAACTTGATGAGGTCTAGACTCTGGGAGATGAGCCTCTGGAGGTGCCTGTGAGAGTTGTCCTGACTGCACTAACTGATGAAGGGAGATCTGCCCATGTAGGAAGGCGCCATTCAGCATGTCAGGTGATGGAATAAGGTGACCCCTGTCTCTAGACTTAATGTAATGTAATGGACACAATACAAGCTTGAGGTGCTCCTATGAGAGACTTAATTTACACACCTTTATTTTCTCCTTTGTTAATGGACAAAAACAGTATAGGAACAACATGGAGTGTTTCTGATTATTAAATAAGATTCAGAATATAAAGTGTCAATGCCTGAAAAATAGTAAATGCTCAGAATGCTGTAACTTTATGAATTCTATGTGTAGGCAACTAAAGCATGTTGGGACTTGAAAACCAATATGTCAAAAGCTCACTGCATCACTGTGCTCTTCCCTGAGATGCTGTTATTATCCATCCATCACTGGAATGACACATTTAGTCTTTTGGTTTTTGAAATCGTAAGTAAGAGCACTAATTGTGGATATCGCTCTCAGATTATTTATCTGACTGAACAGGACTTTTTTTTTTAGCTCAGACATCCTAAGCCTCCAGTTTGTCTACGGTTTGATCAACAACTCAGATAGCAGGGACAGGTTTTAGAGTGGAAAAGGCACAGGTTAACAGTCTGGGAAGCTGGGAGCCCTGGGTTGAGAGAGCCTTATCCAGGAGTGGATTGGCCTTTTCCTTTTGATGATGCGTCGTGCAGGGTGAGAGGAATGGGAAACACCTAGGTTCCTGGGGAACGAATGGACACATCGTGTCTGATGCACGGCAGTCAGATCAGAAGTCAGTTCCTGAAGTCGCTGAATCACTAGGTACCTTTATCGCAGTGATTTATTGCCCGAATGGTTTCCAGAGTTGGCACCACGTCTTATTCATTTTGATTGCCAGAGAGTAGGTGTCCAGTAAATGCCTGCTGCATATGACTGCACTGAAAGTACATGGATCATTTATCCCCCTTATTAAGGCTGTGACACTGCTGTGTGATACCAGGTCTGAGCATTAGTACCTGGACTGTTCAAAGAACACATACGTGACTTTCAGGACCTGCAAACTTCATAATTCAGATTAGAGTAAGTTTCATTCCAAGGGAGAGAAATCACCAGTGTAGGGATCCTTCTTTGCATTCCCCCCCCCGCCCCCGCCTGGTAAGAGCTTTTACTCTCAGGTTACCTGTGCTTATTACCAGTTTTACTTGTAGATATCTATCAGTGACCCCCCCCTTTTATAAATAAGGGGTTTATTCATTCTAACTGGTCTGGAACTTACCAGATTGGCATCTGTTATTCCCAGCTTCATTATGAATAACACTCCACTTGACCATGAAAAAGTATTCTGCTACAAATGTCAAATCAGACGCCATAATTATGGACATTTCACTGCCCATCATTCATCTGTCCATGTCTATCTTCCTTGGAGTCAGGGTACCACAGTCTACTGGTGTTTTCCTCTGTGTATGCAGCTTTCATTCAGTGCATTCTCTTATGAGAATTAGATACCCCTCTTGTGCACACAAACAAAAAAAAAGGGACAACTAATCATTATGCTCATAGATCTATTGCAATCTAGAAGCTATACTCATTTGAAAACTCTAATCTAGTAATTAAACTCAAGACTCTTGAGTTAAAATGAACCTTAATAATGTCACTTATTTTGTCAAAGTCAGTTAAGGCCCTTTAATGTGATTTGAGATAAATGGACAGCCAAACTTAAGAATGTGGCTGGTCAAAGCAATCAGAAAGCTCACTGCATTTTGTCAATAACAATGGCAATTTAGCAAGTTCTTTTTGGTACTGGGGATGTAATTGCTCTTGCCTTTAATTTCTTGTAATGATGGAACAGCTGCAATTACTTCTTACTTTTAGGAACATTTGGCTACATCATGTGTTAGTGTTTCTCTAAGCCCCATTAAAACAGCCCTGTGATTATACATTCTTCCTATTAAGGGGCATGTCTGCCTCCTGCAAACAAAATGGTTGCCGTTGTCTACCTTAATCCAAGACATTGTAGCTGTAGTAAAGGAATTACCTCCCTGCCCTTTTCATTTCGGGTGTCTCTGTTTGCAGCTATCAAATGTTGGCATGCGTCCTGGAGAATGGTATTGTTAAGGTGCGCAGCTATTTCTCACGTGTAACTTTAGAATTCTGCACTAAGGTCAAAAGGTACCTATGATTCTAATTTAGATGAGGCTACCAGTTTGTAAAAAGACAAAGAGGATTAGTTTGGAGAATGCAAACCACTTTTTTGTTTGTTTATTTTGTTTTGTTTTGTTTTTTGAGACAGTGTTTCTCTGTGTGTAGTTTTGGCTGGCCTGGAACTCACTTTGCAGACCAGGCTGGCCTCGAACTCACAGCGATTCTGCTTCCGGAGTGCTGGGATTAAAGGTATGTGCCACCCACCGCTGGGCTTGCAAACCACTTTTATTTTTTGTTTCCAATTTATCTTTTCTCAGTTCCTAGTGAGCATGTAAGGTTGGGAATCAACTGACAGGTGCCATTCAAGTTAATTTTTCTAGCATATTTTATCTTTAGGCCTTTCCCCTGAGACAGATCAAGGGGTCCGACAAAAATAAGCGAAAACTTCATGACTATACTCACATGGGAAAAGGACACCCAATAAATTACATTACACATAGGGCACTGTGAACTGATATCAAGTATTTAAGATGCATGCTACATTGTTAGTAAGCAACCTGAGGCAACGGCTATTAATCATCTTCTCTAGCTAATGCTTTTCTCCCTCAGTTGTATTATATTCCAAGTTTCAATGCACAATTATCCCAAATAGAAGAAAATTTCAGCTCTTTTGTATTCAAGTGCCCTAACTTAACTAAGTTCTGGTGTATGTATTCATGGCACACGGACTATGTGACAACTCCAGGAACTTTCTTTAAAAGATATAGGCCAGGTATTTTGTGTCCGCTTTATCTTGTTTCTTAACTCTTTCTTAGTGGTTAGAATGTGGTTTTGATGGCTGGAGCTGGAACAGCCATGTTAGGTCACAGAGTCCATATCTAGTAAATGAAAGCTTGAAGTAGCTTGGAACTCATACCAGCCTTGTGATGAGGTAAAGTGTGGCGTCCTTGCTGTGGAGATCACAATGCTCGTTGTCAGAGGCTTCTCCTTCTCCGGGACAGCTCCTCATCTCGCTAATGCACTGGAGCACACAGATGTTTACAAATGTCTCCTTGCAAAATGCTTTTGTTAAGATATTAAAAGATGGAGGGTCCTTTAAAAGTGATTTTTTTCCATGTTTGCCCTTATCCCAGTGTTCTGGTGATATGTAAATATGTTAACTTTAAACTAATCTCTTGTGGATCCAAGTCAAGCCTGGAAGGTTTATTAAAGGAGATGGTGTAAATGTATGATCAGAGCACAAATACTTCTCTAAACGTCCAACATTTTCGAGCAAAGGAATTTCTATGTAGTTAATCTGAGGTTACAGGACCATGGCTATTATTACTAAATCCGTAGATCCTAGAGCCTGGCACTCTGAGGCTGTTGAAAGGAAAGTTGATGAGGAAGAGTGAACTTGTTGCTTGATGTTTGCCCATTCCTGAGGAACCCTCCTGATGTCAGCGGGTCAGTTTGGAAGTTGCTTTCCAGGACTGCCTCTATAACATTCACTGCAGTTACTGGGGACCCGCCCATCTTTCATAAATTGTTACAGCATCACATCCTCCTCCTACAGAGACTCTTTCAGGCATTCTAAAATTCTGAAGCACCATCCGTCAAATTTGGATCCCCCCCCCCCCCAATGCATGATATGCCTGGATAGACAGAGAGGTACATGTGTACATTTCCCAAGAGGAAGGATGACAAATGGCTTAAGTGCTAGTTATCAAAACTAGCTATGTGGGTTGTGGAGTGTAAACATCAGTCCATTTGTTCATAGCCATGTAAGCCTGCATTTTTAAAGTAATAAATATGAACTGTGAGTGCCATTTAGATGGAAGAGTTCCACTACCCATTTCCGTGAGGAGACGGCTGTGGTATGGTGTTAGAATGGCTACCCTTTAGACTTGCTCTCTCCGTAACCCACTTCAGCGTTCGCTCTACTGCTCAAGTGATGACTGCCAAGGAGCAATGCAATGATGCTTTCTAAGTAGAAACTAACTCAGTCTTTCAAGCACTAGTGACAGATTATTACAAGGGAGGAAGGGAAGTGGTCAAGATGTAATGTATGAGAAAACTAAAAAAAAAATAAAAAATAAAAATGAAATAATGAAGAAAAGATATCCTAACTGATAGAATTTTCAGAAAACAAGTAATCCTTATTAATTAATGGTAGTCCCTTTCTTGAAATATCATCATTGCATTTTCTTTCTTAAGATTTATTTATTTATGTATACAGTGTTCTGCCTGCATGCTAGCTTGCACTCCAGTAGAGGGCACCAGATCTCAGTATAGGTGGTTGTGAGCCACCATGTGGTTGCTGGGAATTGAACTCCGGATCTTTGGAAGAGCAGACAGGGCTCTTAACCACTGAGCCATCTCTCCAGCCCTTGTATTTTCATTAAATGAGCCTATGAAGCACATCGGTCCCTAGAGTCAGTACTCTCTTCCTGCCCATCTACTGGGGTGTCTTTGTGTATCTGAAACTTGAAATAGTAGTGATGAAATACCTTACCCCCCCTTCGAATATCTGAGCTACACTTTGACCAATAGTTTTCTTCTTCCATAATTCAGTACCCAAGTTAAAAACTTGAGTTAAGTGTTACAAATAAGTTAGGCTAAAAAAAAAAATATCCAAAATCCATCAGGTATTTGAGACTACATTGTAGCTACCTAGAAAAGTGTCCTGTTCTTAAGGGACTTAGGGCTGAAAGTTCATGACTTGTGCAGCTTTTTCTCAAGTACATCAAATAAAAGTAATATGGGCATATGTGTATCTATGTGCATGTGTACATGTGTGTGCTCACACATGAAAAAGTTATGTAGACTAGTGCTGCAGAAGGCTTGGGTACATTGGGTTAAGGGCTATGTGCATGGATCCTTTGTAGTACTCGTTACACCTTCTAGCATGTTTGCTAATTATTTCCAAATTCTTGTTTAGAGAAACCAGGCCAGTGATGATGAATAGCTAGGAGATTTGTCACTCCAACACTCATTCCTGTATTGTCTTTATAGACACTAAGAACATACACACACACACACACACACACACACACACACACACACACACTAACATGAATGGTGCTTTTGTACTTTCTGCTTACAAGATGTACTCTCATGTGGTTAACGAGAAGGAATTCAATCTTTTAATCTACCTATACAACCAGGCACTAAGTAACTCCAGGAGACATTTGACACAGTGATTCAACTTTTAAGACAACCAATTTTAAAGCTGTAACGTAATGTCATTCCTTATAAACAAGACTGCCCTTTTGTCCTTTCAGATTCAGTTCAAGCTGGCCCATGGAGTCCCACTACCTGAGAAACATCCTTAAGCAAGACTGCCTAGGCATGCTGCCCAAACCACAGGCTATTGGCAACCAACGTGGCCACAAGTGACTCGTCAGTCCTATTGACCTCCGTGGTGCAGATGACTACAATTGAGCTGCAGAAGAGGTATGATTTGTTTTGAACACGTTCACCATGATTGATGGCCCATATCTGGCAAGTCAGTCCGCTCCCAGGGGAGACGAAAGTTTCACTGCCCTGCCTCTTTCAACATTCCTGTTGAGACAGGTTTCATCCTTGTTTGCCAACTACTGACAACTCACTAATATTTGCCACATAATGAACTCGTTACCTACTGAGCTGATCGTTGCTATATACAACATCCCAAGTCCACGCGAGTGCCTTACTAAGGCTCCTCCCTAAATGCCGCTAGAAGTTGTCCTTCAGGCTACTGAATTTCAAGGCATGAGTCTAAATATCAACCAGCTAGAAAATCTTTGAGATAGCCAAGGCCAGAACCAGAATCAGGTTAGGAAGTGGTCTATTACAAGTGGCAGGCTATAAACCACATATCCATGATCAAAACCACCCACAAATAGACTCTGACCATTCTGTGCCTCAAGTTATTCTGAAAGAGTATCGGCATCCTGAGCAAGTCAATTTCAGATTCTGCCTCAAAAAAGAAAAAGAAAAAAAAAACTAAAAGAAAGATTAAAATGAAGATAATTAAGGTTTTTGGCAGTAGCAAGGCTATAGGGAATGAAAACTGCAAAAGAGAAAGAACAGATGAGTCCTTGCTCTGTGATTTGGAACCCCTCAATGTAACCTGCAGAACTGCAGAGAGAAACACAAAGAGCCCAGTGACAGGGGGAAGAAGGCTACTTCCAAGGCTACTGGAAGGAAGAGGCTGCTGAAAACCTGACCTGGATTGTGGCCAGAACTCAAAGGTTTGTTTTGGTTGCCTTTGTTGCTGTTGCCCTTAAGAAAAGAAACATGAGAGTGAAAAAATATTGTTCTTGGGGTCAAAAGAAAAGAAGAGATGAGGTGACATGTAATGAGAGAGAGACAGAGAGAGATAGAGACATAGACACAGAGAGAAGGGAGACAGGGAAGAGATGGGTGGATGCGTGCTAAATCTCTGGGCACCTTCAAAGCAGCAGAATTTGCTGCATGTTGATAATGCTTCCCTATTCTTTATGAGTTTAATCAACTGGTGGGCTAGTTTGCCAAGATAACCTTTCCAGCCTTTGTACCCTTACAGTGAACTCCATGGATTAGATACCAGATGGATCTAGCCAGGCTTTGATTGGTCTGCTGTGTACTAATCTTCCACACAGCTTCCCAAAGAAGCCACAAGGTGTTGGTGCTGGTCCAGACTAAATGAAGTTTACCACTTGATCCTATAGTTCATTTACCTTCCACTGTAGTGTTCTGTATCAACACGCCAAGCAGGAAACAGGTCATGGCAGCAGCGAACTGTTAGTATTGTGCACACATTGGTGATTTGTTAACTCCGACTGAATCTCACCTAGTTTGTTAGTCCATTAGAGTGTGTCACTAAGCCCTCTGTTCTGAATTATTAATTAAGCCAAAATTAAAAATACACTCGGAATATTAGCAACCCTCAAATTAATGTCCTCATTAGTGATGATCCCCTCGACTGGCTTCTCTTGCTCTTTTTAGTTACTAGGCTTTTTTCTGTCCTTCCAACAAATAGACTGATTTCCAAGAATAAGCCCTTCGGTTATAGCAATGTCCAGAGAGCGCTCTACTTTCAAAAGAAGAAATAAAGTGATGCAGCAGTTCTGATTCCGGTGATTCTGGTCTACGACACCCCAAGATACTGAAATTTGGAGTTTAAAAGGCACCTGCCTTCTCGCGCTCATTAGGACATTGGCCATATTAGATAATCTGTGGCAACAGTTTCAATGTCCAAGAATACAAGAACTAATGAAAATGTGACCTACACATAGACTAGAGTGCCATTTAGGCTTAACAAGTAGAGAAGATCCTAGGCCACGCAGGGCGACACACGCCCGTCGCCTCAGCACTTGTGAGGCCTCTGACATAGGAGGGTCACAAGTTGGATGTCAGTCTGAGCTATACAGAGAAGCTTTACCACAGCCAAACCAAGCCCCCAATAAAACAGAAACCCAAAACAGCACAAACATGAACACGGTCTCTCACGTGCAGTAACACGGACGGACTTGGGTGATACTGTGCTATGTGAAATAATCCAGGTACATAAAGCCAAATACTATATGACCTTGTACGCCTGCAGAATCTAAAATGGTCAGTTATTCTAGAAGCAGAAAGCAGGGCTGTGGTCACAGGGCCTAGGAGGAAGGTGCCCTGGGGAAGCTAATGGTCAGAGGGGCACAGAAGCCTTGTCAGATAGATAACTTCTGGAGAGCAACACTATCATATATTTGAAATTTTTGCTAAGAGGGTAGCTATTAGTATAAGTGCTTATACCACAAAAGGAAATTAAGATAAAAGAAAATAAAGGGAAGATGATGGTATGAAGAGGTAGGGCTTGTGCGAGATCTCAGGTCATGACGGCACAGATCTAATTGGGACTAATAGCATGGCAGTACAAAAGATTTTGGGAAGGTGCAGTGCCCTGCATTATGGGAGGACATGCCAGAAGGTGCTTTCTATGAAGGAATGGGGCCACAGTAGATATTAAATTATGGATGCCTTCATCTTGGAGGTGCCAGGATCAAGAACTCTGAGAAATAAATTCTACTACTTGCACACCATCCAGGACACGATGTCGCTTAGCACAGCTTAAACTGGCTAAGAAAAGAAAGTGTTCCGTTAGGAGGAATATGTTGAAGGATATGAATAACCTGTGTTCATCTGCTTTTCTTTTGATGTAATAGAACATTGCGACCAAAAGGAAGTTGGGAAGAAAAGGGTTAATTTTCACCTTATAGGGTAAGATGAAGGATAGTCCAGGCAGGAAACCAGTCAGCAACCTAGAGGCAGGAACCGAGGCAGATGCCACAGAGGAGTGGTGTTTACTGGCTTGTTCTTTACGGCTTGCTCAGACTGCTTTCTTATACTACTCAGGACCACCTGCTACAGGGGTGGTACTGCCCACAGTGGTCTGGGGCTCCCCACAGAAATTCTGCATCAACAAAGTGCCCTCTAGGACAGGAGGTGGTGGCACATGCCTTTAGTCCCAGCACTCAGGAGGCAGAGGCAGCTTAACCGCTACGTTCAAAGACAGCCTGGTCTGCAGAGAGAGTTCCAGGGCAGCCAGGGCTACACAAATAAAACAAAACAAACAAATAAATAACAACAACAAATGTCCTTCGAGCTTACCCGCAGCCCAATCTAAAAGAGACATTTTCTCAATTGAGGTCCATCTTCCCTGAATAACTCTAGCTTAGGTCAAGTTGGAAAAGAAAAAGAATAAAAGAAGGAAGGAAGGAAGGGAGGGAGGGAGGGAGGGAGGGAGGGAGGGAGGGAGGGAGGGAGGGAGAGAGAGGGGAGAGGGAGGGATGACGGGAGGAAGCTATAAGGACATACAGTTTTTATTTTAAATTTTAACTGATTATAATTTATTCTGATTACATCCTAGTTGTTATCCTTTGGCTTGTATCTGTATCTTCCCTTCCCCACCCTCTCTCCCTCTTCTGCCCTATTCCCCTTCCCTAGACCTCTGACAGAAGGGGACCTCTTCCTCTATCATATGACCACAGATAGCCTGCTTCCCCTTCCTTTGTGTGTCCGCTGGACCTTCCCACCAAGAGCAAGTGATCAAATCGGGGGCACCGGAGCTGCATAAACTGTTTCACCAACCTAGGACATACAGTTTTTGAAGCTGTTGAGTTGTCTACAAACTCAAGCCTATATGATGGTATTGAAATACTGACTAGTTTCCTGATACAGTTTTCTGGTGTCTGAATGTCATTGCATAGATGAAAGAGCCAAACAGATTGGATTCATATGGGTTGGCCTTATGACACGTTTCTCCCCCTCCCCCCACATAAGATGAAAGGAAAAGCTGGTTTCACCCTGCGTTGTTTGGATTAGAACTGGAGTCAGTGTCATTACTCCCCTATCTCTCCTTTTGTGTTAACATCTGATGTAGAATTGAGCTGTTACAGAAGAAATAATTTAATATTCTCAGTATCGCTAAGTTTTTCTTGTTGTTGGATTTTCAAGAGAAAGCAAGCCAACAGATATCCCAACCTCAATCCCCTACCCAAAAATAAAACCCCAAAATCCAGGACATGGGTTTTCCTTAACAAAACCACGGTACCCCCACATGCTATCAATGTTTTTAGCTACCAAATATAAGTTCCTGTGCTAAAGCCTCCATAGTAGGGCTATAAAAAAGAGGTGAAAACTTTTAGAGGAGGAGCTTAGTGGGAGGTTTAGGTCATTGAGCTATGTCCAGAGCAGGAGCTTAGTGGGAGCTTTGGGTCACTGAGATATACCCAGAGAAGGAGCTTAGTGGGAGGTTTAGGTCATAGGGCTTTGCCCTCCAAAAAAATTGTGAGAGCAAGGTCTCTTCCTCTTTTCTTGTCACTTCCCTGACATGAACTAGCTAGCTTTTTTTTTCCTGCATCACATGTTTCGGACCTAACATTCCATTCAGTGTGGTCCAAGGACAACAGGGTCAGCTGACCATTAACTGAAACATAGGCAAAGCAAATTGTCCTCTCCATATAAGCTGGTTATATGATTTACACATTTATTATTTTTTTCAGTATAAGGCTACATGGAACTTGGAAGTTTACTGTTGAGCGGGCAGAGTTCAGTAGCTCAAAACTCAGGAAACCCTCAAAAGACTACCAAATGGAGTTCATGTGTAGACCCTGAGGTCACACTATAAAGCTTAAGGCCCAGGTTCAAACTCTATAACAGCTGTCTGAATCAGGTTGTCTCTGTGTATAACTGTCTGTTGTACAGCCTCGGGACCATTATTGCGCACAATGTAAAAGCCAGCCCTAGTTCACACCACACACATGATGAGATGCCCTTGGGTACAGATGTGACAGATCACGATTGTTGATGTTGGTAGGGCATTTCATAGAAATGTAATAATTTTTTTCTAATATAGTCAATGGGAGAATAAACGTTTTCTATAAGTATTGTTTGCAAGAGGTAGCTCTTCGATCTTCTGCTACATGCATTTGTTCATGTGTCCATTCAGTTGTTTGTTCTAGATATTTAGCAGTTTTTGATTGGCAGACATAACAGGCATTAGTTTCCATGATGGACACATCACGTGTAGCTTCCTACAAGGGTCAGGGATTTTACCCTGTAGAACAAAGTAGAGCAAAGAATATCAATAAGTAAATTTTAAAATATATTCTTTTTTAAAAAAGATTTTTCAAGACCGGGTTTCTCTGTGTTATCTTGGCTGTCCTGGACTCACTTTGTAGACCAGACTCAGAGTGATCCACCTGCCTCTGCCTCCTGAGTGCTGGGATTACAGGTGGGCGCCACCATGCCTGGCTTTTAAAAATATATTCTTAATGTTACATGTTAAGAAAGCATTCCAAGAAAGGCAATTTATCTGCTATTAGGAAATTAACACATCGGCACAGGGTAGGTAAACATGTAAACAAATCTCCAGCAAAATGATCAGCTGGTAATGCCTGCTTTGAAGAGGGAACCCAGGGTTTGTTTGCACGTTGGTTTCAAATCTAGTTGTGTGACCTTGACCCACTTAAGTCACTTCGGGCTCAGTTTTCCTCCTCTGTTATGTGAGACTGATGCTACCTGCTCACCTAACAGGATGGGGCCCAAAAAAAAAGGACAGGCAGCTCACCAAACGGCACCGACTACAATTTTACTTGATTTTAATTTTTAGTTCTGGAAATTTCCATGCTGGAGGAAATGTTTCAAGCTTATCTGGAGGACCACGTGGGTGTTTCTAAGGTTGAAAAGGTTTGTTAGGAGGCCAAGGAGGGGAGGGAGAGAAATGAGCCAATTCCAGGAATCATGGTGAAAACGGTCCTCCTGAAGCAATGGCAAAACAGATCGGAGCAGCTGGGGCGTCATGCCAGCTCAACGATCTGTCTCTCTCTACGTCTTCTGTCAAGCCATAAGTGAAAGGCAGCACCCCACCCCAAGACGCCTTAAATCTTTCATCATTCTTAGTCCTTCTCCATTGTCCTTAACATAAAAATACAGCTCTCTCTCTCTCTCTCTCTCTCTCTCTCTCTCTCTCTCTCTCTCTCTGTCTCTCTGTCTCTCTCTCTCTCTCTCTGTCTCTCTCTCTCTCTCTCTGTGTGTGTGTGTGTCTTTCTCTCTCTCTCTCCCTCTGTCTCTTTGTCTCTGTCTAGATCTCTGTCTGTCTGTTTCTGTCTGTTTCTGTCTCTCCTCTCTCTCTCTCTCTCTCTCTCTCTCTCTCTCTCTCTCTCTCTCTGTCTTTCTCTCTCTCTCTCCCTCTATCTCTTTGTCTCTGTCTAGGTCTCTGTCTGTCTGTCTGTCTCTGTCTCTGTCTCTGTCTCTGTCTCTGTCTCTGTCTCTTCTCTTCTCTTCTCTTCTCTTCTCTTCTCTCTCTCTCTCTCTCTCTCTCTCTCTCTCTCTCTCTCTCTCTCTCTCTCTTTCTCTGTGTGTGTGTATATGTGTGTGTTGAGAGACTTGGTTCATCAAGAATCCACAGAATAAACAGAAAAAAAAAAAAAAAAGGAAGGAGAGTAACAGGAGACGTGTTCTGTATGAGAGCCTGGCTGCTCCCTGCAGTTAGCACTGTGCTATTAAAGAACTGAATGCTGCTATAGGGGTATTGCAGCGCTCCACCATCCTAACTATTGTTTTCTAGTTGAATTCCCCACCCATGTCTCCCTACTCATGGTGTCTGCAGGCTCTGTCCTGAGTCAGGAAGCATCCCTATCCAAGGGAAGCCCGCTCTGTCTTCCCTGGATGATCCCCAGAGAACAACAGCTACATGCTAGCACACTCAAGATAGGCACAGAGTTGCCCTCAGCACCCAGGCTGACTCACATTTCCAGATGGTCTTGTTAACCTTCGTTCACACTCCCTTTTTGGCACCACTAACCTGATCTGGTATGGCCGCAGTAATTTTCTTTTTCATGGAGACTAGTGTTGTTTGTTTTTTTTTTTTAATTAAGCCTTTATATTTCTCTAATGTATAAATTCAAAGACTTCTGTGCTTCATTATATATTATTTGGAAAAACGCAGTCAGGTAAAAGAAAAAGAAATAAAAAGGCTCATCATTTTTATCTCCACAGTTTCACCATTCAGAGACAATCACCAGGGACATTTTCATATATTTCTTCCCTCCCCTCTTAGTGAATCCCCAGGAGACACTTCCCACAGGGAAACTACTAGCTCAAAGAGGATAAACACTTTCACGTCCGGACTTACACTTATCAAATTGGACTTGAGATGTTAAATTGTTTCATGTAAACATATATTGCTATGTTCTACCGTATCTCTCAGTGATACAAGCTACTTTTTAAATGTGGTACCTTCAGGCATTGACTTATTTATGCTCCATGGTGGAAGATGGCGGTTCCCGTATATAACTGTACTTTGGTGGATAGTTACTGAATAGCCATTGGTGGGACTAAAGCAACCTTGAACAGACAGCATGTATCATATCACATCATATTCTTATTACTTTTTCTTCTATGAGATATTTTTGGCTCTCCTGGTTGAAAATTCTGCCCTTTGTTTACTTTTGTGGGTTTTTATACACATATAACTAATTTAATTTCCAACTTTTTTTTTTTTTCGAGACAGGGTTTCTCTGTGTAGCTTTGACTGTCCTGGACTCACTTTGTAGACCAGGCTGGCCTCGAACTCACAGTGATCCACCTGCCTCTGCCTCCCAAGTGCTGGGATTAAAGGCGTGCGCCACCACACCCGGCTCTAATTTCCAACTTTTGATAATGCAAAACTCCAAGTACAGTCAAGAAAAATTAAGAGTTTTATCCAAAAATTTCCTAAAGCAGTCTCTCCCATTAGCTTCTTTACCTTGAAATGGTTATTTTTGTTGTTGTTGTTGTTGTTGCTGCTGCTGCTGCTGTTTTGTGTATCAGAAAGTGGTTTTAGTATGTGTCCTGATGAATTTCATTCCAAGAGAAACCCCAGAAAGAAATCTGTTAGGGAGCTTCTGAGAAAGGATCTGCCTTTCTTAACATGGGACAGGAGGGAGGATCTTATGAATGCACTACACTTAGAGCTGCTGTACCCATAAGAAGAAAAAAATAAAGATTAAAATGTAAAGTGCTTAGGGCAGATGACTAGAAAGAGGGCTCGGATTCTAGATCTGAGTTTGAGTGGTGGGACAATGTTCTCCTAGGATTCTTGTTATGTGATCCAGGAAGTTGCTTAATGCTTAAGTCACACTGAATGGATGTCTGCAGTCTGAACGTGTACCCTGAGTCACTGTTCTATAAGCTATTTTGCACATAACACAAAGAATATTGACTAAAACAGCGTCATGTTATCATATGAAGAACAAATGACTAAGCTGTCAAAGAGAGCCTTCTGCTTTGAAGACCTCTAGAAAGGTGAGTATATACCACACACACACACACACACACACACACACACACACACACACACATACACACACACATATATACACACACACATACACACACACATATACACACACACATACACACACACATATACACACCACACATACACACACACATATACACACACACATACACACACACATATACACACACATATACACACATATACACACACATACACACACACATACACACACACATATACACACACATACACACACACATATACACATACATATACACACACACACACATATACTTATGTTAATATATGTCTACATGTAACATACATTACCCTATGGAAGTAATACCTAGGAGTAACTTTCATAGGTCTGTAGAACAGAGAAGGTTAGGAGTTATGAAATGGAGAAAACAGCGGGTAATGAGGTCCAGGAGGACAAATATACAGACAAGGAAAGGAAGGGAAACCGCAGGCCAAAGAATACTGGGAAGGAGGTTTGTGACTCCCTTCCTCCCACACAGTGGAAACCAGTCCTGCAGCCGCTATGCACTGCCAACCGTTCCACTATTAGTGAGTGAAGCGGGAGCTGTGCACGATGTCCTTACTTTATTAAATCACACAGTTCCTCACGCCTTTACTGTAAATACAAATTATCTTCCTATGTGTAAGGATAACAAGCCCTGGTCAGAAGACCTGTGAGACACAATTAGATTTCAACTCCAAGCTTTGATAATGGCTCTTAGAATTGGTTTGTGGAAAGGACTCCAAGGCTTCTGGGGGGAAAAAGTTTCCTAATTATATGCATGTGCCTAGGACATGATACAAGAGATGCCATCTAATTAGTTTTCATGGACAGGACCCACCTAAAAAGGAATTATAAATGGAAACTATTGGGAAAACCCCACGTCTAATCTAAAAGCCCACACGGCTTCTCTTAGGCTCACCTTGCATGATCACTTTTGCCCTTGAAAATTCATTCAGTTTTGCATTATACGAAACTTTAATTTTCCAACCTCTGATTTCTTTCTCTGCTTAAATGGGCCATTTTAGGCAGTGGAAATGTTTCCTATTCAAACTTGAGACCATGTAAAATTACTTTAGTTGCCCCGCTTGCTCACAAATAGAACATTTAATTTCAATTTATTAATGTGCATATTTTTCTTTACTCATCTCATAAAAATTTGAATTTCATATTCAAGTAAATAGGCATTTTTCATATACTATATTTTAATTTAAAGAAAAAAGCCTAATAATTTATTGCAGTATCTACACACTCATAACAAGTACATAAAGGGGAAGATGTCCTACAATATAGAACTATTTTAACCTTATTACTTTCCATAGTATACACATTAGGGCCAGCCTATGTTCTAATGCTAACATGAGGAAGATACATATTCTATCTTTCATGGACCATTTCCCAAGTAGTTCTCAAAATTCACTTATTTTCTTGTTTTTCCATTCTAGATACCTGATTATGTTTTAAAATATTAATATTCCTTTTTTCTTATGTAACTTTAAATTGCAGTATTGTGTTTTTAAAACTTTTAAGCATTTTAGTGTGTGAGTGCATGTGCTAAGTTCATGCGCTAAGTCACAGTGCATGTGGAGATTAAAGGACATCTTGCGGGACTGTCGATTCCTTCTACCATGTGGGTCCTGGGGATTGAATTCAGCTTTTCAGACTTGGTGGCAGGCCCCTTTACCCCACTGAGCCATCTCACCAGCCAATACTAATATTTTCTTGTGAGGTCATTTACTTGGCCTGTTTTGGTTCCTAATTGTTTGCAGTCTTACAACTACTGCAGATCTTTCTAGAAAACCTATCAAGAATGGTGCCTTAATTTGGAGTTATTGAGCAATCTTCTGAGGACTCATAGCATAAGCAAGAAGAAAGACTAAAGAGATTTTTAAAAAAATATATTAGTTTCCTTATTGTTAATCAAACATAATCCCTTGGCTCGCTTTGGCAGTCAGTCTTAAACGGCCATTTCTATAGCATTTACATTTTGTACAATATACATTTTGCACTGATATTTATAAAGAGGAAAACAACACAATTCCTCAGCCATAATGGGATCCTCTTGGCAAATAAGAGGAAAATGTACTCCCATTAGCAAAACACTGGGGTTTGAATCTAGAGATCGTGTACTTGAGAGACCTAATAGAACAGCTCCCTAATCTGTAGTATGGAGTACATTATTAGGTCTGAGGATTTTGCTGTGTGATCACTGTGAATGCCAGCTGTGCTATTTTCAGCAGTCAGCGACAATAAAGGAAGCAGAAAAGAGCACGCTTGTCCTAACGACCGCGAACATAAGGAAACTGAAGAATGCCTCATGACCATAAACGTCACCTTTACGAGCCTGACAGGAATGAAGAGTTCACGCACCGGGAAAGTTTGATAGACATCTTATTACTCTCAAGTTGAAACAAATGTTCTTGGCTAAGAACAAAGAATTGTTATCTAGCAGATGGTATTACATTTCTTTTTGCCATTTTGTGTTCATAATAATCAATTCCCTGCTTTAAAAATGTCAAATAACTCAGGTTTCAGATAACACACCCCAACTAATTTGTTCTGCCTCTGTCATCCCAACACTCCCCACTCTAAAACTAAAGTGGCAAAAGTAAAAATTATTTGCTACTGTTGCATGCAGTGCATATGTAGCAGTATAGATGGTCACATTTGTAACCTATCAGTCCAGTTATCTTATAAAAAAGCATTATAATTCAAAGCAGTGATCTGCTTCTGACTCACTTTATATGGAGACGTTTGATTAGCAACTAAGCACATTTCTGTCCAGTATGTTTTTAAGACATAATTTTTTAACACATAAGGACTTGGGTTCAAATCCCAGCTCTGCCACTAAAAGCTGTGTAATAACTGGTCAAGCTCATTAACGTTTCTGGTTATGGTTTTGTATTTATAATGATATAACAGTTTTCATAAGGCACTTTGGAATACTACAAATCAAGACTACAAAGCTCTCATCATAATTTCTGTATAAAATCAAGTATTTAATAAAGTAATTGGTAATAATAATAATAATAATAATAATAATATCTCAGTTATTAGAAAACTTGAATTTTAAATAATTGAGGGAGCACCCCCATTTTCTCGTTTTTCTCTAGTTTGGTGTGAGTCGTAAAAGGTTTGCTGGCAGCTGAGGCAGATCCACTATACACCCACAGGGCTGACAGCTGAGTTTCAAGCCTTGGCAGGAACTCTCGCTGTTTTCTCAGACGCTTCTGAGAGCTGCAATGCACGCCTGTCACCTACATTTGGAAACTACTGTAGGAACAGGGCGGGCAATTCAGAAGAGCCTTTACCTCCTACCCATCAGAGTGCCAAGCAGACTACAAGACAGCAAAGTTCCAGCTGTTGAGGAAAGGGCTGCCCCCTCTTGTACCCAGACTACAAACATGAAATACATACGTATGGTGGGGACTCCTCCTCAGACTTCAAGACCTCCGATTTTCTGAGATCCTGTACTCTGCTGTGGATTTACTATTTCCTTGATTATTTTTTTTTAATTTGGCCGCTATTCTTTACTCCAGAAGCAAATAATTCCAATCCCTCTAATATCTTCTTTTTTTGGTTATCACTGCTTATTGTTTTCTCCATCTTTATTACTAATTAATCAATTTAAAGTCAGAGCAATAATAACTGGGTATGATGGGAGATATCTATAATCCACACATATGCATGGCTAAAACAACCTCATGTTTGAGGCCAGAGTGGACACCAGGCCCACCATGACTGTGTAGCAAAACCTGCCTCCAAAATAACTATAACTCATAAACAAGCATACACAATTGTGTCCAGTGAAATACTGTTTTAATATAAAAGTTATATATCAACCACTCAATAAGAAATTTGTCAAACAGGGCCTAGCGGCATTATGCAGTTAGTAAAGCATTTCTGCAGAAGCATGAGTTTTAAGCCCTATGTTTAAAAAAAAAAAAAAAAGCCTGGTATGGTGCATGCCTGCAATTGCATGACCGGAGGCACTTTATCCCTGGGACTTGCTGGCTCAGCCATTTCAACCTGTTTGGTATGTTCTAGAACAATGAGAGTTCTTGTATCAAAAACCAAGGTGGATGGCTCCTGAAGAGCTATATCTAAGATTGTCCTCTGGCCTACACACACACACACACACACATACACACACACACACACACACACACACTGAGTTGTAGTTTAAGAAGATTCCTGTAGAAATAGGTGTAAAGGGATGGCTCAGTGGATATAAGTATTTGATGCACAGCATAAGGTCCTCCAATTTGGATGCTCAGTGCCATTTAAAAAGCTGTGTATAGCTGCCCAGGTGCATGTAACCCCAGTCCTGAGGGGTACGGAGACAGGAACTTGCTGCCTGCCAGCCTAGCTCCAGGATTGGTAAAAAGACTTCACTCCATCATGAAGAGTGATAGATCAGGAAACACAATGTTCTCCTTTAGCCGACATACACGTGCACTTGAGTGTATGCCCCCCCACACCTATGTGTGACCCCCCCATATGAGAGAGAAAAAAGAAGGAGGAAGGAGGAGTAAGGAAGGAAGCCAGGCTGACTAAATAAGACAAAGAGAAACTTCCCTATAGTCTTAACTTTCAAAAAGTTTCATGGTGTGAGTATGTTATCTGCCATTTATGTACTAAAACTACACATTGAGAGCTGATGATAGAAATATTTTTAAGACACAGAAAATGAGATCTAAGAAAAAGCACATATCACTCCACAATCCAACACTTGTTTGTTGTGTTGGTGTCGTTCCAGAAAAATAAAAATCTAATTTAAAAATTAAAATATAACTGTTTTCTTTTTCCGCATTGACTTCTTACTCTAAAATTTGAGATGTCATGGCTAGCAAGAGGGCTCAGATGGTTAAAGGCACTTGATCTCCAAACCTGATGATATATTCGTCTGATTTGCAGAACCCACATGATAGAAGAACGCTGACCCACCCAAGCTATTCTCTGACCCCCCACACTCATGCGATGGCCATATGCATATGCCTGGCCCCAAATAAAAAAAAAATTAAAGGCATAAATGTTGAAATATTTAAACAAAGTGTTTCCATAAGAGAAAAATCACAAACAGTGAAGGTCTGCAGCAAGCCATCTTCCTACCTGTACAGCCTAGGCTCTTTTGAAGATGCTACATACAGAACAAAGATGCTGTGGCCACATGCATCCACATTTCACATAGTCTCAGTCTCATACTGCGGTCAGAGAAGTTGAGAATGCTTACATGCCAGGACTCCAGCCACTGACCTAATTCTAATGTGTCCCTCTGGTCTGTTTCTCGCATGACCTCAGAATCTGTCATTGTAAATTTCAAAGTAAGACAGTTTGGGGATGCGGGTTACACTACGTGACTCAAGTAAGTGTGAGAGACGCAACCGTGGACCTCTGTGGGCCCCAGCTTCCTTGTCCCTGTGTCTGTCTCGATAGTCTCTTCTAGCACAGACTCTGGGTCTGACTAGAAACCGCAGAGAATCATGCCAAACTCCCCTCCCTGCGATGCCCTGCTTGGAATTCTTAAATCAGTTCTCAGAACTGCCTGCCAGATGACTTCCTCCTTTGTCTGTGTGGCATGGTCCTTGGTCCCCTCCACAGTGTTTCCCAGGTGGTAAAACAGAATCTCTCCATTTAAAAATACCCTCACGTGGTTTCTGGAGGCTTATTACTCAAATTGGAAAAGTCCTGTAGAAGTGAGATTTGCTCCTTGGGAAGAGGCCAGAGGCAACGCTGCAGCCCAAGCAGAGCTTATTACATGAGATGAATGACCCATATGCTGCCTCATTTTGATCTTCCTTGAAGTTTAGTAAAACAACAACAACAACCAAACAACAACAACAACAAACACCCAGCTTGAATGAGTAGGCTCTTGACAGGAATAGGTGCCGCATCTCAGAGGGACAGATGGCAGGTTTTCCTAGGGTGTAGCTTAATCCTGTAACACAGACCATGAATCATACTATAATTCAAGATCTGGCTTACAAACATAAATGGAGGAGTACAGGAATATACAGTCATATAGGATGTAATAAACTGGGTGGCATCTTAAAAATGAAATATCTCACTGCTACTTAACTGCTGCAGAACAGATGAGTGGCAAAGGTCTTTGCCGATATCCTAAGATTATGTGCTAGATACTTTTAATAAAATAGGGGTAAATGAAGTTCAACTCAGAGTTAATCTTTAAGCTCTCTTCATGGTTTTTGGCATTGTGAATAAGACAACAGGGGAAAAAGGCACGAGTCTTCGTGACTTTGCAGCCAAGTCAAGCACTATAGTTTGGATGTGAAATATCTCCTAAGGAGCCACATGATGAAGTCTTTCTCTTCAGCTAGCTGCAGCCAGATGGTGGTGGTAGGATCCTTAAAGGGGGTGGCCTAATGGGAGGTCTTCTTGTCATCCGGAGTGTGCCTTGAAGAGGGTAGCTTGACCTCTTCCTCTTCCTCTCTCTGGCTATCAGGAGAGCAGCCCCCTCTTTGCCGTGCATTTGCTTCTAGTATGTGCCCCCTCACACAGTCTCCAAAACAGAAGGGCCAGCAGATCACGACAGAGACTGTTCAAAACTGTCAGGTCAAATCAACCCTTCCTTTTTACACATAGATATGCGTTTGTTACAGTGATGGGAAGTCCAGTAACATACAAAGTCATCCATAGTAGAAAACCTCTGTTCATAGGCTTAACATTGGCTTCTTGAATTCCTCTTATCTGCCCTCAGTACTATATCTATTCTATTGGTGTTTTAGTTTTTCAAAGCGTGCTTGAGGCCACAATTTTTACCCCATTACTTATTGATGTC
Organism: Acomys minous; assembly: GCF_964271855.1. Classification (NCBI taxonomy): domain Eukaryota; kingdom Metazoa; phylum Chordata; class Mammalia; order Rodentia; family Muridae; genus Acomys; species Acomys minous. The sequence goes on along the minus strand of NC_140492.1, from coordinate 108,149,579 downwards.
TGTAATGTAGCTTACTTTATTTAGTGGCCATTTTTACATTAAAATAGAATAGGGTTATTTAATATTCAATACTATTTATTCAATAAAAACAGAAAAATCTTTATCATGAAAACAAAAGCTTTGATCCAACGTTTGCAATTAACGATGAAATTAACCAGAAACAAGAAAAGTTTGTTCATTTGTCTTACATACAGTTTACTGTTGCTTGGGAAACTATAGCCTAAGCAAGCAAACAAGAACACTAAATGAACAATGGTGGTGTTGGAAAGGGTTGGGCAAAACTATTGTATTTCTACTAACTCAAAAGTTAAGGGATTAACTAAGATGTATAAGAAAGTTAAAATGCTTCTTCTGAGTGCCACCAAGCCTCCCCATCAAGGGGACGTGGTCAAATATGGGGAACCAGAGTTTATGTGATAGCAGGCTACCAGGAAGAGACTTGATACCCTATGAGCATATACAGGGGGAGGAGGTCCCCCTCAGTCACAGTCATAGGGGAGGGGAGCAAGGGGACAATGGGAGGGAGGGAGGAATCGGAGTATACAAGGGATGGGATAACAATTTAGATGTTATATGAATAAATTAATACAATATATTAAAAAGAAGAAAAACCATAAATAAATAAATAAATAAATAAATAAATCTTCAAAAATCAAAAAGAAAGAAAGTTAAAATGCTCTTCTCTTACTCTCTTACTCTTACTTTGTCTCGCTCGCTGTGTTCCACCATGGCGCCCTCCCCTTCGTTCTCTTCCCACGCTTCTACAATAAATCTTATACCATGTTTAAAAAAACTTAAAATATGGTTTATAAGAAAGGCAGAACACTGTTAAAATCTATTTTCATAACAGGTCTTCTATGTAGCAGTTAGAAAAATGGAAAAAGAATCCCCTTGTATAATTTCTATAAAACATTGAATCGTCTAAGTAACAAGACGTTAATTTACACTTTCTTAAGCTTAAAAATATGCATGTTATTTTCAGGATGAATCAGAATTATAATGGTACCAAAATTAGTCCTAGATCAGTCTATGAGCTCAATGAAGTTAGTTGATAGAGACTCTTAACACTACACATTGTCTTATGGCATCTTCTTTCCTCTCAGAGTTGTTTTTCTAAGAAGCTGCTGACAATTCTTTCTACTGCAGGCTGCCCACTTTCTAAGGCTGCTGGGATGCTGCCATGTCTAAATTGGTTTCCATAAAGCATCTGGGTCATTCCCTGCACTCCTTGTACAACAAGTTAGTTATTCTTTTGGATCCTTCATTAAGCACCTTGTTTGCTTGAGGACGTCTTCAACTCATTATTATTATTTTAATTAGGAAGGCTATGTAGGGAGTACATTTGTAAACTTGCTCTTAACATGCTTAAATTCATCTTTAATGTCTCCTAATCTTGCCAGTTTGGCTAGCAACAATATCCCTTCATCTGTTCCAGATTCCAGTATTGCTGATGGAAAGTCTGCTATCTCTGAAAGGTCTTTTCATTGAGTTTGAAGAACCTTTGGGATTAATTTCATATTTTTTGATATTCCAAAATTCCACCAGTACATGCCATTCATCTGTATGTTTTTTACCTTGGTGAGCATTTTTGCCTGAAGACTTGAATTACTCTCTATGCCAATAAAGGTTTATTATTATTATTATTATTCTGCTTTTGCACATTCTGTTTCTACCACAGTTTTCATATCCTTTATCCATTCTATTTTCTATTCTAGACTTCTTTCTCTATATTTCAAGAGTTTTATTTAACTAATTCAGTATGCAATCATGCATAGTCTTTTATCCAAAGCTTCCTATTCCTATTCAAAGGAATAGGAATGTGTTCTCAAAGGCTATATCTTGTTCAGTGTAGTACTACCTATGTCTCCCAGCCCTCCATAATAAACCTTACATGTGTCTCTTTGTAAGACTTTTACTAACATGTGTTCCCACCAATGATGACCTACATTTTCCCTCTTCCTTACTATGTCTAGCATACCCAGCTCATACAAAGCTTACATCTTAAATCTTTTTTTTCCCTATCGATTCAAATCCTTGGCACACTCTTGTGCCTTGGATCAAAGAAGCCCATTCTCCTCCTAGTTTCCCACCTGCTTCTTGGCTACCTCATGCCAATCTTTTGGATTCGTCTCTTAGAGAATCTTTTTTTTTAATTTATTAATTTATTCTTGTTACATCTCAATGGTTATCCCATCCCTTGTATCCTCCCATTCTTCCCTCCCTCCCATTTTCCCCTTACTCCCCTCCCCTATGACTGTTCCTGAGGGGGATTACCTCCCCCTGTATATGCTCATAGGGTATCAAGTCTCTTCTTGGTAACCTGCTGTCCTTCCTCTGAGTGCCACCAGATCTCCCCCAGAATCTTGTCTTTTCTCATTCCTTGTCCCTGTGAGCACAGTCATCCATCAAACTACAGAGCTCACCGAGTTCCCTGCTGAAGCCTATAAATTTCTCCTGGATCTACATAAACACCTCAGACTCTATCTTCTTCATCCCAATCTGTAATTGCTGGTTTCATATTAAGAATGGAAGCTACTGCTATCCATATTCTGTGAAGCCAGAAAGCCATGGGTCCCTCTCTCACAGTCTCCTCAAAGTCGCCAACCTCTGCCTCTTCCGCTCTACAAACAGCTATTGGATTCTTTCATGAGGACTCTTAGTTGAAGCCTTTTTGTTTGTTTGTTTGTTTGTTTCTCACATGATCATAGCAGTAGCTCTCAGCCACTTTTCTTGTTTCCCCTTCTCCTGAGCATTCCTGTTCTACCTCCAGACCAGACTAGCTCAAAACTGAGAGGTCGAAGACTTCTAAGGAACCAATTCAGAACGTGTAATCTCATACAAGGAACATCATACCTAAAATCCACACCAAGCATGGCTGACTCAAACACCAAGGTATCAATGAAGCCTAAAGCTAAACCATGGCACTTGACCCACAGGGTATTTGTTTCGGTGCCAGATATATTGGGCAAAAATTACAAAAACAAAAGTTAAAAGTTCTCACAAAGAGCTGGGCGTGGTGGCACATGCCTGTAATCCCAGCACTGGGGGAGGAAGAGGCAGGTGGATCTCTGTGAACTCAAGGCCAGTATGGTCTTCAAAGTGAGTCAAGGACAGACAGGGGTACAAAGAAAAACCTTGTCTCAAAAGAAAAGAAAAAAAAAGAGCACTTCAACTCAACATGTTTTCAAAATTACAGATTATGTCAGCTATTATCCAAGGAACTTCCCGGCAAAAGAACTAAATGATCAATTTCACAGATGTAAGAGAAAGTGTAACTAAACCTTCCAAATAAGGCCTCAGGGTTCTGTCCTTGAATAAAATCACCCAGTGGCACTCAATGCTAAATAAACAAACAAACAAACACAAAACACAAAACAAAACAAGAAAACCAAGCTTCTTAGCAATCCCCTAGCAGCTTACGATGATTTGCTTCTCCTTAACCATCGCCTTGTTTCTTCTTTGCCCACTGTCCACGAGGGGGTCACCTGTTTATGACTCCCGCAGGTTTCCCACACTGCACTGCTCTTCTTGGAAAGTTGTATGCATCTTTTCTCCAGAGCTCCCTGACGTCTCTAAAGGCCCAGATCTGTAGGCTTCGACCTTTTTCCAAACCTACTTTATTTGGGGTCCTTCAGTGCTTTACACCTCCCTTCCAACCCACCTACCCCAGATAGGAGAGAAAAGAGGTTTATGGGAACAGGAGAAGTAGACCTTTCTAGACTCAGTTCCTGGGAGCGATTCCCCTGGCTTAGGTGGCAGGATTTCAGCAGACCAGCAATTCCACCAAAGTTGCTGCTGGAACCTGGAACAGCAGCCGGAACTCAGAGCCCTGAAGCCTTCTCTGGCATGGATCTGTCTAGGAGCATCTTGAAGTGGAGCAATGAACAGTCAAACAATACCAAGACCCCCAAATCCACCGCCTCCTGCTTTGGTGTATACACACACACACACACACACACACACACACACACACACACAGACACACACACATATTCACAAGTCTGTTCCCCATCCCACACTTGGGATCAAAACAAAAAACATGTTTACATCCAGCCCATATCTCACACATGGGATCAAAACAAAAATGAGTTTACATCCATTACACAGATCAAAGACTTCGCATCTCTGGGAGAATGGAAGAATTTACATTCTTCAAGAATCTCCAATTTTCCTCTCCCGTCCTTGCTAGCCTTGGAAGCTGTGCATCCTTTGAGTGCTATGCTGTAATTTAACATCCATTTGCTCTTTCTATTTGATATCCTTGAGCGCTGAAGCGCTAGAGCCTGGTACCACCTCAGTCCATATTTCATTGTCTAAGGCCAGGATAATCCCTAGTCTCACAATGTGGACTCGGTGAACGAACGACCCCCATCTACATTTAAGTTGTCCTTTCCTGCTGTAATCAATTCACTCACTCCTCTACTCACTGACTATTAATCACCTATTGCTAATTTCTGGCAACACAAAGAAGAACAAGACACCATCCTTGCCGGACCGTGGTGACGCACACCTTTAATCCCAGCACTCGGGAGGCAGAGGCAGGGGGATCACTATGAGTTTGAGGCCAGCCTGGTCTACAAAGTGAGTCCAGGACAGCCAAGGCTACACAGAGAAACCTTGTCTTGAAAAAAACAAAAACAAACAACAAAAAAGACATCATCCTTTGCCCCAAAGACCATGGTGTCCTGTGCCCACTCTTTTTCTCTCTCTCATCATGCTATGCCTTTTCTTCACGATCCTTTCTAAGCCTGGTAGCTCTAAATCCACGGTAGAGGCTCACTTCAAGTGCTAGGAGGGCTCCATTTTGCTTTTACATATCAGGGATTCCTCCTGCCGAGAGAGTCTGAGTATGGCTGGTACTTTACCCAGTGGCAGGCCACGGGAATCTTGGTATAGGTGCGGCAAGTGGAGTGGGAGGATTATGAGTTCAGAAAACAAGCCAGAAGCTGTGTGGGCTTCTACATCACCTGACTTCACGACCCTGACTCCATGAAGAGGAAAGAGCTAACTTGTGTGGTGTTTCGGTCAATATTATGACAGTGAATTTTAACGGATTACTTACTGATTTTTACTATTTCTGTTACTGTTTCTATATTAAATCAGGATAAAAAAGATAATAAGGATAGCATCTATTGAGGCTTTATGTTGAACGAGCATGATTTTAAGCATACACATGCGTGCACACATATGAATGGCCACACACGTTTATGTACTATCCTCACACTATTATTGATTCTTCACACTATTATTATCCACATTTCATTTCCTGGGGTGGGGGGGCGTTATTGAGGCATATAGAGAACCTTAATAAAATAGCCAAATATAATTCAGATAGCTAGCACAAAGTTTATATTCAAACATAGCCACTTTTAAATGCTTAAAAATCACACCGTGCTACTTTAAAAAGGAACACTGAACTAATTCTTAGAGAAACCAAGCTTTTGATTAGAAATTTAACTCATGAGAGTAGAATGAAATTTAAAGCACCCTATGTATTTTTCAGTGTCATTTTCTGAGCTTCATGAGAGTAGAAATCATAGATTCAAGAAGTTTTAAAAATATACGTTAAAATTATGAAGGTCGTTAAAAATTGCCTTTAAGGGTACGAGACGAGTGTTCTGGATGAAATGAGACACCACTGGCACTGAATGTTCAGACACCAACTAACCAAGTTAAGCCTCACATCTTACTGCTAAGCCCAAGGGGACAATTAGGGAGGAAGTGGCAAGTAAGGCGGCTTCAGGTCCAGGTATTGAGGTACTAATATAAATTATTGTCCTGGTCAGGTTAAGAACACTAACAACTGCTTAGGGGATTAGCAGAGTTAAAGAGGTTTGGGGAAGAATATTTTCAGTTTTTAATAAAACTCATTAGAACTGTGTGTAAAGGAATATATAATTTTGTTGTGTATCTTTTCCTTTACAAAGAGAAACTAAATGTTCTAGCTGGTTCTTATTAGCAATCGTGTGGAGGACTGTACTCATGTTTCATGCATACACCGTTGACACCCTGTCTAGGGCATTTGACATCAATATAGGAACTAAAACAGAACCTATGTTCTGTTCCGAGCTTTGTGCCTCCTCTGCACAGAAGTGGTCATGTCCTCAGAGGGAGACCTGTCTCCTCCTGTGATTTAAAAAAATAAATAAATCAATGTACTTGTGAAGCAAAGTGCTAGCAAGCCCAGAAAGATTTGGTGCATAGAAGCCACATGCACCCAGGGCAGCAGGAGTTTGGTGAGGCTTTGAAAGCCTATGGGGAAATAGATGGAGCCAGCAGATCCCGGCTGCTTCCCTTTCTTGCTAGAGGCTAAATATTTCTTTCCTGAAAGAAATCAAATGGAGAGATTTCAAATTAAGAGATGAGGTACTATGACAAAGAAGTGTGGACCCCAGGTTGAGAAACACATGTTGTGCTTTTTTATCATTTCCTGCGCGGGACTGCCTTGCCAGGCCACCGTGGTAGAGGATGTGCTAAGTTCTGATGCGACTTAATGTAGCTGGAGGAGGGCTCCCCTTTTCTGAGGAGAAGGGGAGGGGGTGTACATGGCAGAGGGAGGGATGGGGACCGGCCGGAGAGGAGAGAGGGTGTCTATGATTGGAATGTAAAGTGAGTAAACAAATTAATTTTTAAAAAAGAGAAAAACACGTGTTTGATTGAAAGGCGATCCGTGACAAGGAAGAAACCCAGCCCTCTTACACAGAATGGCCCACAAACACTAGCAATGCACCTGTGCCACAGGCAGGTTTCTCAGACAGCAATTAAGGAATCCACATGCAATGACATTAAGGAACTTCTCAAAGAGCAAGCCAGTAGAACAGCCGGCCATGTTACAGTGAAATCCATACTAAGAGCCTCAACTTGTGTGCTCTCAGAACTTTCGATGGTTAGGTTTATTTATTGCATTCATTGTTATTGTCTCATTTGCATGTCTCATTCTTAAATATATATATATATATATGTATATATATATATGTATTCTTTCATCATTATATTCTCCTATTCCCTTTCCCCTTCTAGAAAGCTCCTCCTTTTTCCCAAGTTCCCCTCTTAATGTGTCTCTTCTCTGTCTCCCTCTCCCTCTCCCCCCCCCCTCTCTCTCATTGTATTTAATGAGGGTTTTCTGAACGTTCGTGAGCCGAAACAACGTCAACCAGAGTGGCTGCACACTCATGCAGATAGCAGCCTTCTTTAGCTTTCCATAGCTCCTCTGGGATGGACAAAAGCTTATCAGCCCCATTACCTGTTTATGTATCATAGTCAAGAAGGCCCCAGAGGTCCTCCAAGCAACACAAGCTCTTGCATTCCTCCTGCTTCACCCCCCAGAATTAGATAATACCAGTATCACTGAAGGCACCACTCACATGAGTTGTAATCTACAGAGAACCTTCCCCCCCCCCCCCCATGGCTAGATCTCACAGCACCAAAGTGGGTTATCCAGGCAGCTAGAGGACAAAAAGAAATCACCAATATTCTCATGTAATCATGAGCCCTGAATACTATAATACCAACCTGCTGAATAAGATATAGCTACTGGCAAGTAGTGACATGGTTACTATAGGGGTAACCAGCTGCTTTGTGGTTACATTTTAAGCTCATTTCTCAGGAAAAACTCATACCTGGTACTGTAAACCTGGCTCTAGAGAGAACCAAGTACTGCTATTTTGCTAACTGGACATGATATCAAACTAGCCTTTAAATATTTCTGTTCATACCCATAGATTAGAGCTGCCCTCAGCCTTGGACAGAAAAGCCTCTATTCACAGTGAAAGATGTATACTGCAGAGATTCCTAATTGGTAGAAGTGACAGAGTAAGCGACGTTTGAGTGCTCAGCCCTCAAGGGGACATCTATATCCCCTACTCTAAGGCTTGGGGATCATTGCAGAAGACAGGGAGGAAAATATGTAAAGACTGGAGGATGGGAAAGAGTTCTCTGAAATGCTGTACTCGGGACAGTTGCACCCATGCACTCATCATAACAGTGCTGACCTGCACAAGACCAAGGCCACCAACATTATATCATGCCTTACTTTTTTGTTTCTCTGGTTTTTATTTATTTATTTATTTATTTATTTATTTATTTATTTATTTTTGAGACAGAGTTTCTCTGGTGTAGCTCTGGCTGTCCTGGGACTAACTCTGTAGCAGGTTGGCCTCAGACTCACAGAGATCTGCCTGCCTTTGGTCCCAGAGTGCTGTGATTAGGCACACACCACCACTACCTAGCCATGCCTTACTCTTCAAGAAGAACTAAGAGTCTTTAGGGAAAACTTTCCAGAATAAATTGAGAGACTGGCGTAGGCAGCAGTTTCAACCAAACAACAAAATCAACAGGAAACAGAGAGACAGAGGAAAACCTCAAAGGACATTAATTTGTGCCCTTTGAGATATAAAATATATTTTGCATAAGACCAAATAAGACAGAATGAACAAGGAAATGCTAAATTAAAAAAAAATCATGAACAAAACAAAAAGGTTAATATAAAGGCTGGCAGATACATCTGAACAATTTCTAGCAGATGGGATTTAAAAATAAACAATGAAAACTATTTGGGAAATAAAGGATTTTGATTCGGAAAATCCAACATAAAATAATCACAATCCCAGGAGGAGGAGAATCAAGAAATTTCATAAAAAATAATCAGAGAAAAAGTACACAGCAAAAACACTCCAGAAGAAGAAATCTTAAAAGCTAAACTTTATCTCCAACCTTGATCCTGAGTACAGAGATAGGCAAGAATCAGGGTTCACTGAGTGTGCCTGAGCCTCTGTGGCTATTGAGACCCAGTGTTTGATTTTAAGAACAGAGTCCAGGAACCAAGAGGTTGGTCAAATGCGATAGTCAGGCTTTGGGTTTCTCAAAGGGGGTGGGGGGTGGGGAAGTGTACTTAGCTAAAGATATGAATTATAAGCAGCACGCCACTGGAAATGAATTCTCACCCTTTATTTAGTTTGCTTACATTGTATGTGCTGCTACCAAATTTTACAGGTCATAAGAATAACTAACCTGGGAACTTTTTTTCTGACATAACAAAAGAGGGGGAAAATTCTCATTTTTGTGCTTATTGAATAAGGATGGAAAGCATTCAGCAATGATTCCATGATTAGGTATCCCTAGATGTTATTTTTCACTTAAAAGACATGAAATTAAAAAAGTAGTCAGTAGTCATTTTTTAAAATGTTTTTTATGGTATTCTAGATTTCTTTTTACAAATGATGCTCTATCACAGAAGTTGATTCTCTTTCACAGTGGTAGCATGGCATTACTCGATATCTAGAGGACAAACAGGCAGCTGCAAGCTTGGTTCTTTGAGAAATAAGAGAAATAACTGCAAATGCCAAAACATTTTTTTGACCCTCTCATTATTCCTGGCTACCTGGTTGACAGTAGTGACAGCTCTCTTCCAATATAGCTTCTAGTCGGCTCTGAGTTTTCTCTGAATCACCCTGACTACCAGGCAAAAGAAAACATATACCTCGCTTTAGTTACTAAACATGTTCAAAATATTGGTAACATCCAGTTTCTTTTTTCTTTGCTTTCCAATCTACAGTGCTAAAGCTAACACTGATACAGATAGATTCCTATGAAATAGTTACAATAAACGTGGGGGTGGGGGACTGGGGGGGGAAGGGAAGAACTTTCCAGAAGCAGAAACTAAAGCAAAATTCAGAGTTAACCACAGAGTAGGCTATCTCAGGGGTGCCTAGTAAAGCTTCTTTATTCATATTTCAAGTATTTGTACTTGCAGACCCTCCCTTCTCAGAGCACTGAGCTGCTTACCCTGAAAGGAGTTAAGGGGTTTGAGGATATGTAGCATTTCCCTTTTAGAGAGACAGAAGAATCTGTGAGAGTTTGTGATACTGGTCCCCCAACCAGGGACTGCTAAGCAGACTGCTCCTGGAAACAAAGTGTTAGGAACTATGTTGTGAATAAAGGAGGCATTGCCATGGTTTAGTTGGTAACAAGTGTGACTGGTTTTGGCTTTCTTTAGCACTACTCAGCTCTCTGTGATAGCCACCTTGATCTGTGACTGGTAACGTTCAAGTGGGCCAGAAGGCTGTTAAAGCTGAGCTAACAACATGGCCTATTTGTCATAGAGCAACACTTCCAAAGTTGCTGACTTACTAAGAAAACACCACTGTAATTCTAGTTCTGTGGCAATAGGTTCTAATGGATGCCAAGCATTTGTTTTTCCTTCCATTTGAGAACACTACTCTGATTTACTTTTGGGTTGCTTTTTTTTTTCTTCCCTTTCTTTCTTCAAGCTGATACAGACCTAGGACATCACAAACATTGTGTTTATTGACACATGTCGAAAGAAAAACCAGCCAAACATGAAAAAGAGACACATGGGGAAAAGACAGCTCTTCTGACGGCCAAAGAGCACAGCTGTACAAGGTGACTTGGGTCATGCACTGTGACTGGTAATACGTCATGTTAGTGCTTTTGTTAAAACCACAGAGACGTCTGTCTTCCTGCAAACAGCCGCTGCACTCTAGAAAGGTACAATGTGAAGTTTCAGACCACTGCTGGCCTGACTCACACCTGCAGAGCCAGAAGGAGCTTTTTTTTACGTCCCTGTGCACCATATTTCACAGGCACCCCATCGCTTTCTTCCTCTTACCACTTCCATTCTAAACACACGGTCACAACAAAGCACAACTCTTGGTGAATACCGTAACATCCCACAGAGACGTTCAGGAAGAATGGTAGAACTATCTACAATAGTGGAATTGTTTTCTTGGGCTGGAGAGATGGCTCCATGATTAAGAGCTGATAGAGTTTATTTCTTGGGCTGGAGAGATGGCTTAGTGATTAAGAGCACTGGCTGCTCTTCCAAAGGCCCTGAATTCAATTCCCAGCCACCACACAGTGGCTCACAAGCATTTGTAATGGGATATGATGCCGTCGTCTGTCATATAAGCACACATGCAAATAGAGCATTCATATATATAAGTTAGTAAATCTTAAAAAAGAATTTCTTTCTTAAATATTTTTCCTCTTCTCACGGGACATATACACACAAACTTATGTGTATTTAGCTAGTTTGTTTTAAATTTGGCCTTATTTATTTTAAAGGCAAGTAAGTATAAGGGACTGTACTGAAGCCAAAGACACTGATAAAGATTTGCTGATAAAAGCCTTCCACATGGGACAACTTTCACTGAAGGTCAATTACCAGCCTCGTGTCCCTCCTCTTAGTGATATCCTTTAATGGCTCCCCTTCCTTTACCAGAAAATTAAGTCACAAAAACAACTCAAGCTGAGAATAGCCCAGTAATCCTCCTCGTAATCATGTCGCAGTGACAGATGAGGTTAAAGGACAGGTGCGCTGGGAAGTCGGGTTTCCACCTAATTGTAAAATGTGAGTTTGCCGAATATTAATCTGGTTTTAGCCTCCAAATTCAATACTTTAAAAAAATGCTATGGTTGCCTTGATTAACGAGCTTTCCCCAATTTTCTCGCTTCCAATATCTACTTACCATTAGCAGTTCTTCACATTTTGTGATTGTGTTTCCATATGCTCACTAGCTAATTTTAGAATTGGTAAATTATGTTGGAACTAACAGCATCACAAAGTTCCCGGGATAGATATTAGGCTATTGTGTCCCACAGTGCAATGAGAAAAAAAAATCTAGTGACAAAAAACAACAACATAAAAATACTGTTGTCTGCAGAGACAGGCAGATCTCTGTGAGTTCGAGATGAGTGTTTCAGGACAGCCAAGGCTACACAGAGAAACCCTGTCTCAAAAAACAAAAACAAACAAACAACAAAAATACCCTGTTGTCAATATATTAGTTAGAGAGTGAATGAAGAAGCAAGTAGGGGCTTTAATATGAGCGTCGTTTACTGTAGTTTGTGATAATAAAATATAGAAATAGATTATGGTTGCGATTATGGAACCATGTTTACCAGAGTCTTAGGTTTACTATTATTTATTATTATTATTACTGCTTTGCTCCATCATTTTAATGGGTGCATTCCATCTCAAGTTCATTGTGTGATTTTAAGATGGCCAATGATGCTCCAGCCATCACCTGAACACTTCCAAGCCAATATTACAAGGAACAAGGATAAAAATCCCCACAGGAAAGACGCTCCTCAGCTTCCAACTCACTGTCCTTAAGGAAGTCTGGGGAATGCAGTCTTCTGATTGAGTAGATATTACTTAAATGATTATGACGCACTTAATTCTTTTGGTTGCTAAGTGAATGAGTCTATTAAGGATAGCCAATGTTTATCAATAGTCTTTATACAGCACTGGATTGGAAATGTCTCACAATTGTGTGGAATTTGATCTGTTAGTATGCGGGGGAGGGGAAAGGAGAGCAGAAATATTAAGAGGTCTTCCCAAAACTATAAATCGAAGATGTTAGTCAAAGATGTAGTGACAAAGAAAACTTGGATGATGTCAGCCCAGGAAATGTACTAACCAACATAAATAACAACACATCTATCTCTACCTGGGCTGTGCCTTGTGGCTCACACTTCAAATTTTACAGTCATAACCTGCTCACAAGCTGTGACATCCACCTTCCTTGGCTTTAAAGTGAGAAACAACATTTTTGCCACAAGCCGTGTTTATAGGGCCACTGAAATTACCAACAAAACGAGAGGCAAGTGAGAGCTCTCCTGGCTACTGTGACACTATGAGCTCCTGTTTGCGGAAGAACAGTGTGTCCCATGCTCGTGGCAAAAACCAGCACTTGGATTGCACGAGCGAGTCTAAATCTTTTATGATGTCGTCCTTTTAAACACAGACACATTATTATGGTGTGGATTGAATCTGGCATTCTCAAAATAGTGCCCGTAATTACACAAAGGGAGCTGCATGCTTTTGGCTTTGATGTCATCATCTTATCTTCCCTATGACCATGGTCAACAGTTGCTGACCCTCTCCAGCCAGAAACCTTCTCGGCCAACTGTAGTTCTCAGCCACAACTTACATGCTATACGTAGTTCGCCATAGGAACTATGCTACTGGGCTCTGTTCCCCACGCCCCTTCAATTCTGTTGGAGGCATCTTGCAGGCAAGGCCAACAGTAGATTTGTTTTCCATGACACTCATAACATGTTAATTTCTCCAGGTTCCCTCACAATGCTGTGCTTACAGCATCCCATTTCTCTTTGCTCGCTCACAGTGGCTCCCCTCTTCTCTTACCCGTCCTTGTAGGCTAAATTGAGAGATTTCTCAGAAACATACATCACAGTGAACCTGTTTGTTTGTTTGTTCCTCAAGGCAGGGTTTCTCTATGTAGCCTTCGCTGTCCTGGAATTTGCTCTGTGTATCACGCTGGACTGGAACTCACAGAGATCCATCTGCTTCTGCCTCCTTCTGAGTGCTCGGACTAGAGGCATGTGCCACCATTGCCTGGCACAGAAACCCATTTTTAAAGCAATATGTGTGTGTGTGTGTGTGTAGTGCTTCAATCTGTGCTCACACAGATCTCTCCATCTGTATTTTACAGATTATATAATATCCATAAATACATAAAGTTAATTCTCTTTCTACGTGTCTATGACTTTTTGTATATGCTTTTTGTATATGTATTTTGTTTATGGAGAGGATTCTGGTGAGAAATGGTTTCTTGTTTTGTTTTGTTTTTAAATCAAAGGACTCATATTTCCTGAAGCTCCACCTTCCCCTTTGCCCCCATAAGCCAATTGTGTCAGATCAGGAAGCTCCCACAAATGGGATGTGATTGAGTAACCGTCTACATCAGGGACAAAAGATAGGAGTGATGTGGGCCCTGTTTTGTTGCTATCCCAGTTTCAGTTTTGGTGAATCCTTTCTGCAAAATAAAGAATTGTCTTGATGAGCTATATATCTTGTGTGTGTGTGTGTGTGTGTGTGTGTGTGTGTGTGTGTGTGTGTGTGTGTATGCATGTGTATATGTGTATATGTGTGTGTGTGCCTGTGTGACACCAAAACTATTCTTTATCTGTGAAAAACTGTAAGCTTGATCATGACTCTATGTACACTTCCATTGTCACTCTTGTTCTCTTGAGTTTGGAAAATGCCATGAGCTTAGAGATTGGGTTCATTTTACTTTTAATCCTAGGTTCTGATGCACTTGGGTTAGCTAATGATCTGTGAGAGAGAAGGCATGTCAGTTTCCCTAAGTAAGCTTCGGTCTTTAATTTTATTGAATATCTAACTGCTTGTCATAATAGAGTTCATCTCATCTGACTCTATGTCCATAGAGGTTGGATAATTCTTATACATAATTTTTTTTTCTGAGACAGGGTTTCTCTGTGTAGCGTTGGCTATCCTGGAGTCACTTTGTAGACCAGGTTAGCCTTGAACTCACAGAAATCTGCCTGCCTCTGCCTCCCAAATTCTGGGATTACAGGCGTGCATCACAGCACCTGGTTAGATATAAATATTTGTCTTATCTATTTCCCCCTTTTCTGTTACTCTCTATGGCCCTGGACTACCCTTTCTGTAAGAAACCCATAGTCTGTCTACTTGGAATGTTTCTTTCCAAGTGTCCTCAAATCTCAGTGACTGTTCAGTAGTCTAAAATACAAACTCATTCTAAACTTCTGGGGGCCAAAGGATGGGCAATTAGGTCACAGGTTTCTCTGTGTTTTCTAGGGGCTGCCTACATATTCCCCTGTCCTTGGCAAAGGTCTCCCAGACTTCTGGGATGACCAAACCCTGGCCTTCGGCACTGCAGTTCTAAGGCAGTTATTCCATGCAAATGAGTTTTGCTCAGCAATGCCAGGAGCATTCACAGAGCTGGCATCCCTACTTGTTCTGGTCCCTGGGGCATTAAGCCCCTTAGGGGCTGTTACATCAGCAGATTACTCCCCAGACACACTTTAATGACATTCCCTTACCGCTAAAGCAGAGAAGAAGTTGAGAAACTATTCTTTAGTTCCACAGCTCTAAGAGTTCTCGGGTAACTTGGTTCTCTCTTTAGATTGCACCATCAGAAAAGGCAGTTCCTTTTGGCCCCTTTGTCCAGGAAAATGTGTGACTATAGGTACAATGTTTACATAACTGTGAGAGTTCACTTAATGATCTTCCTATAAATAATGTGTCAAAACCTCCTGCAGAATTTTCAATAATAAAGTTCCAGGGAGAATTTCTATTCATGAAAATGCCTGTTGTAAGTAAGGGTCTTTTAATTTAGAAATAATTATAAAGCCAAGGTGGGATTAGGCCTTGTCCCGAGTTCTCTGTCCTGACAGACCAAGGGCATAGGCACTCTGATAATCAACTATTCAACAGAGCGGGCAGGGTGAAGCATGGCCCAACTAGTCAGTAAGGCAAAAAGAGATTCACTGTGAGGCAAATATTTGACATTCCAGGGTCACATTTGCAGAAGGAGAGGATGAATACAATAATAATAAGTTTCAATTAAATGACAAAGTCAGCCAGCCATAGTCATGGTTTTATTTTATTTTTTTCCACCAAGAATGGAGACAAGGGCTTATAATTAAATGTTTATTTAAATACAAGGGGATGCTTAATGTTATCATGGGAGTGCTTCCTTCGAATCTATTTGCTCAGCTGAGTTTTCCATAATTCAGGGTACATCCCTGTACTGTTGGTGCCTCTAAAGCCCAGATGTAGCTTACAGCCAATGCCATCCGGAATTTCATAAAAATGAACTTATAATCAGACATCTCAATAGAGTCAAATGACTACTTTAGAATGGCAGATGCAGATAACCTAGAAATTGTCCAAACACCGAGCTCGAAACTTGAGAATCGGATGTGAGCTTAGAACTCTGTGGGCATATTGAAGTGGGCACAGACAATAGCGTTATCCCCTCCAAGGGGAGCAAGCTGTCAGCAGCAGATCACAGTAGAAGCCACAGATCTCTCATCTAGGATGTTTAGCATATATGGGAGACCCAAGTTACCCTATCATTTTATCCCAATTGCAGAACAGCCATAAAAGGCCTTTAAAAGGCCATAAAAGAGTGTGCAGCTCTATAGAAGGAAACATGCCGAGGCTGTTAAGTTCCTGGGTTCTGACTCCATGCGAGCCACATCAGCTCCTAACTAGAAGGTCTGTTTCCACAGAGGCTGAGCTATGGGGTGAGAGAACGAACAGATCAGGATAATATGGCCTCCCTGAAGCGTCTCACTGCAAGGTGCCTGATAATCTCGCACCAAATGTTCATGAGCTCTGAGTGTCGGGTATCCGTACCTCCTCCAATTGGGTTCTGAGAAAACCAACTTTCTAAAGCTAGAAGACAAAGTACAATTTGTGTACAATATGAAGACTTGGCTCAAAGGGTGTATTACATGTCTAAGCTGCTTAAATGGACAATTTATCAGGTCAAAAAGAAAAAAAAAAGGTGGAGAATTATGGGTAATTGGGTCCGAGTTGCAACCACTCTGCCCTTAAGCCAATCCTGGCCCACACATGTGGTTTATTTGGCTCACACACATTGTTTAAAAATTGGGAAAGCTCACATTAAATTTCATATTTCTTTTCTTAAAAAGAAAAAGAACGGTTTGGCAAGAGGGATCTTACTCTGTGTTTCTAGCACTACTTGGGTCTTATCAGAAGCTGTCTCCTTTGAACAGACTGCCCCTTCCCATGGTCCCCAGGGCTCCTGTCTGACAGGCGACAAGCTTCTCCCTTTATAATTTTAGTCTGGCCTGGGCACATTTGAGCTTGAGGACCACTGTCCTCTAATAGTAATTTTCATGAAATAGATAATTTATGCTCATGAAAGCCTTTTCACAGAAATAGATAATTGTGGTGATTTGAATCAAAGGAATAACTTGAAAACTAACTCCACCTTCTACCATTAGAGCCATCATCAAAGAGACAAGATAGTTTTCAAAACAGACACAGTTGTGGGTGGAATTGAGAGACTACCAGCCAGGGCTTCTAATGAGATTCTGCATCTGCCCTGGTAAATATTTAATTTCCATGTCTGTTACTTGCAAATGGTAATGCTCATCATAAGTACAGAGGCGCTTATTACGATGGATGAATTAGATCAGATAGTCTCAGGCTCTTAACCCCATAGAACCTAAAAAATGTCTACTGAATCAAGTTCTGCCGACTTTGCCACTCGCAATTTACTGTAGGAATTATACCAAATCACCTCTTCAATAGTCATACACTGTGACAAGATAACAAAATTCACATTTGTTGGCTGCTGCTTCATGAAGCCCTCACAGAGAGATCATTAGACAGCACAATCCCCTTTTACAAACTGAAAGCCAGGGCTCAGAAATTCCAGGTAATTCCCCTCACCCCTCACCCCCGCCCCCGAGGTCACACAGCTGTCCAGATAACCACTGCCATCTTACTCCAAAGCTTTCACACGTGAGTGTTAGTGTGCCCTAGTAGCCTGCTTATAGATTGACTCAGGTTGCCCGCTAAAACCACACCCTCGCCTATCCCTTCCCAAGCTTGCTCCACACCAAAGCCTAAGAGGAGTAGCCGTGAAGTCCATGTGTTTTATGAGAGAATCAGAAGAGCCTGACGGCAAGAAGACTGCTTGAGAAGGCTTCCCCAGGTGGAAGTGAAAAAAGAAACGGCTTGTCACCATACTCAAAAGGTGAGAGAAAATAAAGAGAAAGGAAGGGGAAAAGGGGAAAAGGAGAGAAGAGATAAGGAAGGAAAACCCATTAAGAGGGAAGAAGCTTGTGAGACAGGGATCTAGACAATAGTGTGTGACAGTTGGAGGAGGAGGGGAAGGCGCTTACTCAATGGATGCGTTCTTTCTATGTGCACCCAACTTGTTTACTGCAAGCCTAAGGAGTCAGCCAACGAGAAGCTCAGTTTGCCACTGCAGAGAAGTAAAGCACTTTGAACTACAGGCATTTTGTACACCCAAATTACACAGTGCGATACACATAGTATTTGAGCTGTTCCGCAATACAGAAGCCAATTATTCTTGGCATGTACTTCTGTCGCACTCCCCGAATCTCCATCCCTCATATGTGGAACTGTGCCACATCAAATGCACCAAGCCATAAATTCCTTAGACTCTCCGAGATGAAAGTCAAGAGCTGGAGAGAAAGGATAGTTTGGTACATATGTCACATAACAGAATGATGCACCTTTAATATCATTTTGCTGGGTCTATTATGAACAACTGGGGCAGCAAAATCCCATCTTAGGTTCTTTTCTCTAAAAGACATAGGCTGAATTTTTTTTTCTAAAGTAATTTGGTTGACAAGTTTTTATATCCTCAAATTTGAATAAAGCTACTTCACTACTTGATAACATTTTAATTCTTATAAACATAAGTTACAGTAAAAAGGAATAAACTGGAAAAAAACCACAGCTTTTATTTATTGATAATAGGTGAATTAAAACCCACAACTTCAAGTTGATTTTGTGTGTTTGTGTGTGTGTGTGTGTGTGTGTGTGTGTGTGTGTTGTGTGTGTTTATGTGTATACAAGGTTATGAGGTAATATCCAACCACAGGAAGATCAAGAAAAGAGCTAGCACCCAAAGATGAGTATAATGACCATTTGAACACTAGCCTCAGGTTTAAAGAGGCCCTAATACACTGTTTTTTAAGTGTTTTGATTTTATAAAATATTAACAAATTCACATACATTCAGTGTAGTAGTACCCCCTTACCCAAGTTCTCACTCTGTGTGGTTGCAGCTACCCACAATGTGCTGTGGTTTGATTATAGTAAATAAATAAAATCATAAATGTGAGCAGGCATGGTGCCACCTGCCTGTAATCTCAGTGCTTAAGAAGACTGAGGTAGGAGGATTGAGAGGCTCAGTCCAACCTGGACTGACTATAAATAGCAAGACCCTGTCTCAAATTATAGCATAAAATTCCCGAATCAGAAACAAAGAAGGGAACAAGAAAAGCCAGGCACATTTAGAACTTCAAATTGCCTGGCCAAGGAAGAACCTTTCCATAACATAACACACACACACACACACACACACACACACACACAGAGAGAGAGAGAGAGAGAGAGAGAGAGAGAGAGAGAGAGAGAGAGAGAGAGGATGGATACATGTGTGATATGTATGTATGTATGTATGAATAATATTAAAATTTTCAATATAAAAACACAAAGTAACACACAAATACAGAAACATCAGACTAATACCAGTTCTTTCATTAGCAACACTAAAATCCAGGAAAGCATGGACTGATAATATTTCAAGTCCTGAAAATAAATAACGCCAATCAAGGTTGCTCTACCCACCCAGCAAAGTAATTGCTTAAAGTTGGTGGCAAATTAAGAACATCCAAAGGCAAACCCAGACCAAGCCAATTCATGAAACTCAAGCCGGCACTGTAGAAAGTTCTTGAAGAAAACTGCATGTGGAAGAAGACAGTCATAAGAACTTAAGAATGCATCCTATGAGATGAGCAGAGGAAAGTCTGGGCAGAGCCAATCACGTCCAACCCGGAAAGCCAGAAAGAGTTAATAGTGACAGGGAGTGAGGGAGAGGAGTACCAACGGCCCATCAGAACATCAGCTAAGAAAACCATGAGAAATATCCAAACTCTCTCAGTAATAACCTTAAATGCAAATGAACCTCACAGACCAATTAAAAACAAGGTCTAAATGACTGGATCCATAAACCCAATCCAGCTACTGGCTTTCTCCATGAAACCCATTTATTGAGCAAAGATGTTTAAAACCTAAGGGGCGAACAAAGTATGGAAGCCTACCAACGGCGAAAACAGATCATAAAGAAGCTGCCATGATGGCTTTATATCTGATAAAGGTAGACTCCAAACAGAACCCAGACAGAGGGACATTGCATATATAATAAAGGGAATAATTGGTAACATGGAATATAATGACTGTAATTATATATACATTATATTTTGGGGATCCTGAGATACTAAATATTAAAATGAATTTAAAAGCCATATAGATTTGGACATAATAATAGTGGAAAACTCCAGTCCCCAGCTTTTATATTTAGAAAACCCTTCCAAATTAAAATTCCGTGAAGAAATTTCAGAACTAAATTATGTTAAGGATCAACCAAATTCAACAGGTACCTACAGCAGCACATTAAAGTGTCTCTAAAATCGAACATATTTTAGAACACAAAGCAAGCCTTAGCATTTCTTTTATAGTCAAATAATTTCTTATATTCTTTCAGACTCCATTGGAATAAAATTAGAAATCAACAGTAAATGACACCTTAGAAACTAGTGTGTGTGTGTGTGTGTGTGTGTGTGTGTGTGTGTGTGTGTGTGCACTGGTGTATGGTTGTGTGTCTTGGAAACTGAAATACACTTTTGTATGAACAAAGAGTTATTGTAGAAGTTAGGGAAGGAGATTTCAAATTCTTAGCATTAAGTGAACATGAAGGGACAGAAGGGACAATCTAATAATGTCTAGGATTCACCTAAGTCAGAATTAAGAGCTATTGGTAGTCACATTAAACACAAAAGCACAATGCACACGCACGTGTACACACATATGCCTCACAGATTTTGAGTAAATTATCTAATTATACACCCTAAGGCATTAGATAAAGACAAAACTAAATTTAGTAGACATCAACATAAAATTATAAAAAGTAGGAGCTGGGCGTGGTGGTGCACCCCTTTAATCCCAGCACTTCGGAGAAAGAGACAGGTGATCACTGTGAGTTCAAGGCCAACCTGGTCTAGAAGAGTGAGTCCAGGACAGCCAAGGCTACACAGAGAAACCCTGTCTCAAAAAAACAAACAAACAAACAAACAAACAAAACAAAAACAAAAAGTAGGAAAAAAGTGAGAGACTTCTAGAACAATATATCGAATCAATCAAATGAAGAGCTGATTCTTTGAAAAGATTAGCAATATTGACAAACCCCTACTCAAGTGAATTGAAATGAATTTGTTCTCTCTCTGGAAAAGAACAAAAGCAGTAAGTTATAGATGAAAGGAAGTTATTACAACAGATTCCAGGAAAATCCAGATGACAAGGACAGTGATGAAAGCTGGAAACACCTAGATGAAATAGATAAATTTCTAAACTCTCACACACACACACACACACACACACACACACACACACACACACACACACACGGAGGTGGGGGGGGAGAGAGAGAGAGAGAGAGAGAGAGAGAGAGAGAGAGAGAGAGAGAGAGAGAGAGAGAGAGAGAGAGAGAGATTTAGGCAGGAAATCCCCTAATCAGACAGGTTCATTGTGGACTTCTACTCAAGTTTCAAGCAAGTTCTAACATCAGTACTTCCCACACTGTTTCTCCACCACCAAACTCAGTCAATGAAGCCAGTATGGCTCTGACACCAAAATTAGATAAGAATATAACAAAACTTAAGACCAATTGCCCTGAGAAGCATACGTGAGAAAATTCTCAACAAAGTCCTTGCAAACTGAATTCAGTAACAGATCAGGAAGATCAGATACCGTGACCAAATTGTTTTCACTTTAGGACTGCAAGGTTGGTTCAACACATGCAAAGCAGTGAATGTAAAAGATGATATAAATAAACTAAAGGGTAGAAATCACATGATTATATAGATAGATTTTGAAAAGGCATTTGACAAAGTGCTATGTACCTTCATGATAAAAAAAATCTGAAGCTATTGTGAACAGAGGAAATATAACCTCAACATAATAAGAGTCATATGCATATTATATAGGATATCCGTACTGAAACATATAACATTTCTACTTAATAATTCCTCATATGTGATACTGTTTCCCTTTCCTATAGGATTTGCTTTCTTCTTTCCTTATTTTGGCTGTGCTCCACTAAATTGATATCATAATGCATGAATAGTTTGTGAGCCTCAATTGAAAAGTACCAATAAGAGGCATTAATCACTTAGAATAAATAAAGAAATAAGCAACAAGTAAATAATAATAAACTCTGCCCCCCAAAAAACACCCCAAAACAACAACAACAACAACAACAAAAACCTTTTGGTCAGAGATCAGGAAAATAAACACAGTTCCTTTCCATTAACAAAACACTAATTTAAAAATAACAATAGTAAAATAGGCACAAAGCATGGATTAATTTTTATTGTAGTAAAGCTGAAAAGGATGCTCTGAGAAGCTCTGGTAGGGAAACTGCACTGAGGTTGGCACATTTAAGTGCCTTTGCTCTGGGATGGTTACTTCTCTTGCCAGCTACCTCAGGACATGCTAGAAGTAAGAACAGCCAATGGGAAGGATAGCATGCTTCTCAATAACCCAGTGGTGGTGGCCTTAAACTGCTCCGACCTATGCTGTTGCTGGGGCTGGCACTTGACTTGACCTGTTTGACTTATCTCATATTTAACTGAAATTATGCAGCATATCGTCTTACAGCCAATGAACAGCAGAGCCCCCGGTCTGGTTCTAGGGATGTCAATGTTCCCAGACCTGGGAGGATTTGAGCCATAGCCAAACATCCGTTTCTTTACAGGTATGTATGGGAAGGTTGCATCCTTTGAAAGAAGAACAAGAGAAGGAAGAGGCCAGGCTTTGAGATCCTTACTGCTTCCTCGGACTTTGTGGTTTCTCTTTATCTGATGCTCAGTCCCTGATCTCAAATCCTTTCCTCTAGAAAGTGGGTGTTCCTGTGGGGCGCAGGGGGCAAACGCTTCCGGCAGGCTTTCAACCCTTTTCAACTTGCTTCATTCCAAGAGACGGCTAGCCAGGCATCATCCCAGAAATATTCAATTTACCAGCAAAATGTAGGCTGTGAACCTTGTGAACCTTAGTAGGCTTCTAAAGACATAACAGAAGGCTACTTAGACTCCGCTCTCTGGGGGGCTCTTCTGAGCATGACTGTTCTCTTAGATGTCTCCTATTGTGAACTGCTCTAAAATGCAGGAATAGTCACTTGTAATACTCTCAATTCATAGCCGAGATCTCCCTTTTCAAAAGCTGGCTGCCTGAGTGTGTTCTCCACCTACATTTTACCACTCTAAATCCAAAGAGAATTTGGCAGAAACCAGGCCCACAATTCGCAAGGACCAAAAGCTAATGTGTACTGTCCCTGATTAGCCTGAAACTCTTTACACACATATAAAATAAACTACATACACCAAGAAGAACCATGAAACAATCAGTAATTATATTAATGCTACATGTATAGTGTTTTGGCTATTTGTATTTGACAACCTTGAAGAAAACATATTCCCTATCTTGGTGAGTCTAAATTCAATATCTATCATATGTCATCTCTGTTGGCTGGGTAAGTGGAATACAGAGATCAGAGCAGGACACATAATGAAAAACAAAAACAAAAACAGTGCAACCAACTCATATACACAAGAGAAACTGGGACATGTTTTTAGTCAAAATTGTACTAAGCTCTGTATGGTGGGTGGCACAAGCCTTTATTTAATCCTAGCTCTTATGAGGCAGAGACAGATGTATCTCTGTAAGTTCAAGTCCATCCAATTCTACCTAGCAAACTCCAGGCCAACTAGGGCTATATAGTGAGACTCTACTTTTTTAAAAAAAGTACTGAAACCCGAGTACACGGCTGAGATACTGATCCTAAAGTCTACATCTGTATCATATACACATCTCCTGAGAATGAGTCTATATCTCTATATCTATCTATCTGTCTATCTATCTATCATCTATCTATTTATCTATTATCTATCCTCTTCTTTTCTCTCTCTTTCCTTTCCCCTTCCTTTCTTCCCCTGTCTCTCTGTCTCTCTGTCTCTCTGTCTCTGTCTCTGCCCCCTTCCCTCCTTTCCTTCCTTTATGAACCCACAAACAAAGGTCCTTACCCAGGAGCCATTCACAGTCTAGTTAGAGAAAGATATAATATATACTAAATATTGTAAATCATGAGTTATAAGGAAATCCATGGAAACAAACAAGAGTACTGTACAGTCATGACTAGGAGTGAAATAACGTAGAATGCAGTTAATAGTCATATGGTCATGATGAAACAAAGACTCAAGGAAATCAAGAGATTTGGCATGGGGTACTGAAGTACAGTTTGCACTCTGAAATGTTAAGGTCTTAAGGTGAACCTGTCTAGGAAACTTGAAAACCTGCAGCGAGGATGGACTGACTGAAGTGACGCGACTCAGAAGAAGACTCTGACTCAGAAGAATAGAAAGAAAGAAGGCCTGGATGGGAGAAAGTGGCAAGTCAAGTTGGACATCGCGGGCTACAATGATCACTTTGAACTCCGAGGGAAGCAATGAGCTTTTGTAAAAAGACTGGCAGAGGATAACGTGATGCATGTACACACACACACACACACACACACACACACACACACACACACACACACGTCTCCTGCTGTGTTTGAAGAAGACCATAGCACATCAAGATAAGAAGCAGGGTGTCCTTGAAATGCTACAGCAATCATCCAAGCGAGAGAAGACAGTGACTTGCAATGTAGTGTTGGTTACGGAGCTGATGAGCGTTTACACTCTGGGCACATTCTGCAAGCAGAGACCTCAAGCACTTGGGACACTTGAATGTGACATACACCAGAGAGGATGAGTAACATGGGTCACTCTTTACTTGGAGACATTCTAGCTAGAAGGAGTTGTGTTGGGAGTGGTTGGGTAATTCTGGGGTAGCCCTCTCCCTGCCCTTCTTTCTTTCCTTTCCTCATCTATCCTTCTCTCCTTCCACTTTGGTTCTTTCCCTCCTCCCATTTGCTCCATCATTTGCTTGTTTTCTTCCCATATATTACTTACAAACATCCGGCGTTATAGGTGAAGAGATTGCAAACAGAAAGCAACCTCACTACATGCAGAATGTAAATGACAAATGGAACGGAGGTGTAAAGAGTTAGTGGTGGGACAGTTGCCACACTATTCCCCTGTTAAAAATTTTAAACTTTGATATTAAATGATGTGACTAAGCCACCATTTCTATCATAATTTTGAAAATGGAACAGTATTTACATATTGATTGTATTTCAAAAGCCAAGTTAAAATCAACTTTAGACTTTTATTGGTAAATTGTTTTTTCCCCTCCCCACTATATTATCCAAAACAAACCAGAACAACCACAGATGAATAAAACACTGATTGTCACATTCTAGACAAAGTATCTCTTTGTTTCTCTACCCACTAGTCAACAGAATGGCTGATGAACTCAGCTAGCCACATAATACATTGGTTCTACTCTTAAGAAATACAAAGCTAAGAGGTACCCTAGTAGAGAGTGTACCCTCAGGCACAGCGAAAACAGACTAGCATTGCTTCGGGAGGTCAGTGTTAACATTTATAGTGTTGTTTCTTACTACTCGTGTGAATCTTGGCTACACATCCAACCACTCTGTGCCTTAGTTTCCACAACTACAAACTGAACACAAAAAATGTTTCCTGTCTTACATCAGTATTGAGGATTACACAAAGTCTCAAAGGCCTTTGGATAATGCCACTTATGATAAGCACTCAGACAGTTACTATATATACTCTCACAAACTGGAATTCTCTTCTGGGTTCCTCGGGCATAGTGGTGTACTCCTTTAATCCCAGTACTCAGGAGGCAGAGCTCTGTGAGTTCAAGGCCAGCCTGGTCTACAAATCAAGTTCCAGGACAGCCAGGGCTACACAGAGAAACCATGTCTCAAACAAACAAATAAACAAACAAACAAAAACAAAAGAAAGAAAGAAAAGAAGGAGAGAAAGAAAGTGGCCATCTTAGATTCAAAAGGAGTGGCACTATTAGGAGGTGTAGGTGTGGCCTTGTTGGAGAAAATGTTTCACTGGGGGATGTGGGCTTTAAGGTTTTAAATGCTCAAGCTAGGCTCAGTGTCTCTCTCTCTTCCTGCTGCCTGCTGATCCAGATGTAGAACTCCTGGCTCCTTCTCCAGAACCATGTCTGCCATGATGATAATGGACAACACCTCTGACTACAATCAGACCCAGTTAAATGCTTTTGTTTATAAGACTTGCTGTCAAGGGGCCCATGCCTGTAATGTCACCCATGGGGAGGCAGAGGCAGGCTGATCTCTGTGAGCTCGAGGCCAGCCTGCTCTACAAAGTAAGTCCAGGACAGCCAAGGCTACATAAGAAAACCCTGTCTCAGAACAAAACAAAACAAAACAAAACATAAAACCAAAACCAACCAACCAACCAAAGAGATGCTGTGGTTATGGTGTCTCTGCGCAGCAATAGAAAAAAACCTAAGACAGTTCCCAAAAGCATATTTACATATTTGATGTTGCATACCACCCCCCCCCCACTATGTCTTTCAATATCTATTTGTTTAAGGAAAGAGCAAAGAGGAAAAGCAAATAGCAACAATGACACAAGTGCTCAGCCAAACTGGCTAAATTAATTCTGTAAGATAGCTCAATTAACAACAGATTTTGAAGAAATATATTGGAGTCAAGATGTTCGTAAAGCAAATCCTACACGTATACAAACATTTGGAAGGCTTGGAGCCACACGGCCAAGCTTGTCTGAATCATCACTAACGTAAGGACAAACATTTGTCTGGGTAATGATGTGAATTTTCCTCAGTGGATAATGTTAGGGCTATCTACTTTGGGCATTCAAAGATGTCGTTCACGTCCTCCCTGGTGTTCATCTATGTTCCAAGAGAAAAGTGACACTAGTGGAGTTGGGAATTTAATTTCTGACAGTTAGGCTGAACACCGTTTTTAATAATTAAGGTCAACATAACAGACCATTTTAAGCAACCAACGACATGCGTCCAGAGGAAAGGCTGATGGAGCAGCCTGTGTTCACTTTACCAGGCTGATTGCCTTCCATGGAACCTACACACTTTGCTGAACACTTTTGCCAGAGTCGTCATCGATAACTAAATAAAGAATTAATACTGTTTTTTAAAAAATAAGTTGGCAATAAATTTTGATTCTGTGTAGATTTCCAATAGCATAATTTCCACAATATTCTGACAATTGATTATTTCTTATTTCAGAGAATTGGTGCTCACTGACTATCCCCAACTAATAAATATGTAGCCAACACATGGGTAAAAGTACAAGGAAAAAAATGTGAACCTTTGTCCAAACACACTAGCAACATGCTTTTAGCATCTGTGTTACTGAGCTGTAGTATAATGTTCTATTTTGCTCAAATAAACCAAAAAAATTTTTAATAGCTTTAAAGCACTATATAATTAGAGTGACTAAGAAGGGATGATGTTTAGAAAGTTTAAGCCTTAACATTTAAAAATGTTAATGATGTCTGCCATTTATATTGGATGGTCAGGCTGCAAACTGGCTTTTGTGATTGTTGTTGTTTGTCTGTCTTCTGACTGACTTAATCAAATTTACTCAGCTCAGACCTGCACAGGCAGGTGTTGTAGAGAACATCTGCCTTGAACATGTGAAAACATGCTCTGTGGGTATCTGGTTACATGTATCATACCTTCTTACCTCTTCCACCTTGGTGCTTTCAAATGGGCAATAAAAGCTGCTCTATTACTGAGCAGCAAGACAGTGTGCTAAACCACCCTTCTCAGTTTAAGAGTCAATGAGAAGATTCCGTGTGTGTGTGTGTGTGTGTGTGTGTGTGTGTGTGTGTGTGTGTGTGTGTGTGTGTCTGTGTGTGTGTGTGTGTGTGTAAAACAAGGAAAAGGGTTAAAAATAAAAACAAACATACAAACAAAGACACAAAAAACAAAGAAGGGTTTTATATACTACCATAAGACTGGCGTGATCCAAGTTTTATCTTTTAAACAGAAGTTTTTAAAAGGTCAAATAAAAGATCAATTTCCATAAGATAAGAGGTTCCAAGTAACTGGTTTTAAATAGTTAACAACAGTTGGTTAATAACAATATAGTTATCATCATCAATAGCAGTAAAACGGAATACCAGCTACATCTTCTTTACAGTAAAAACACAGTGGCTCTGAGTGCTGACTCCACCAAACTATTTTTTTTTTCAATTTGTATTTAGCCATTATTGTTTCTTTGTTTCCTGGTGCCTTTTACCCAATACTTCAGGCAACAATTTCTTAAGACAGAAGTTACAAAATTCCAACCTTGTTGCCGAATTGAATTTCTCTCACTAATAAAAGGCAGATTTCTTTCCCCCCAATTGTTCTATTCCAGAGTCTCCTTTTTATTAATTATTCAACTTATTATCAGATATGTGTTCTTTTAAAGAAGCATACTTGTTAAAATATGGTTATGTTCATCTGGGTTCAAAACATCCTGGTGTGGCTGGCCACAGCTTTGGCAGCCTAAGTCGGCTATAGCTCTCTTCACTAACTTGGTTCTGCTGCTCCCAGAGTGACATGGACGTCACACCTATGCATTATTTAGCATTTTACTTCATATTTGGGCTTCTATTTGTCTCTTTTAATGCTTTATTTTGGTGTCCTAATTCAAGACCTTTCTGGTTTAGCTAGCGAGCACTTACAGATCTCGTCCTCTTCCTCCTCGTTCAATTGACCCGTATCATTACGATAGCAAAAGCCATTATATTTTTGTAACTCTCTGGAGGCCTCTGCTACGCCTTGGGTGGCCTGAGCTGGCAGAAGCACTTTCTTCAGAGCGGCCCTTATGGCTATAGCAAACCCGCCTTGCACACATTTTAACTGTGGCTTGGTTTATCTGCCTTTGCATCTTACAGTAAAGCTGCTTGCACTTTAAAGCCTCCCGTTTGGTCTGCTTTCTAGATTTTCATCTTCCCAAAAGCAAGTCGATGCCTTCTTTGGTCCCATTATTAGTATTGTATTTGATTTCTAAAGCTCAGTCAGGAAGGGCATTCTCCAAAGCGTGTGTCTAGTTAGCCTGTGCCTTAGGTAAGGACTTCAACTCTACGCCACATACAGTCTTTTATTTTTGACAATGAACAATAGTGAAGTTGATTCTAAAATCACCGCATTGTGTGTTTAATTTTTTTTTTAACCAGCCAATCCATCTTTGATACTTACTTTCCATTAACTCAGGCTTTCGAAAAAGCAAAACACAAGACAAAAAAACCTCTTTGCCGGTAGCCGCCTTTATTTCCCCTTGGTGATCTACTGTGTGCACACGTTCCTAGATTATTCCTCCAATGTTCTTTTTCTATTCTATTTCTGGTCACCAAAAATATCGATTCCAATATGCATGGCCTTTCCAGTCTGTTGAAAACATCAGCTGACAAGTTCCGTGCTTTTCACATGGGTGTGTTCCCAGTACCAACACGGCACCAAGGGTTTCACCCTCATTTCAGAAGGTTCTGCTCCTGCCATCGTGCTCGCTAATACTATGTACACAGGAAGTGGTTGTAAAACTGTAAATTCTGGGTGCAGAGGCCCATTGGGAGTAACTCATTATGGAAGGAACCCATAGCCCAGCGAGTCAAGACCAAAGATTTTACTGCTCATAATAAGCAATGACCTTGGACAACTTACTTGAGTCCTCTAAGCATCGGCTCTCTCCCCTGTACAGTGTAAGTAAAGTAGTCTTTGCACTACTTTGCAGTGTTTCTGCAATTTCTGTCTTATTTAGGGTTACTGTTACTATGATAAAACACCAGGACCAAAAAAAAAAAAAATCAACATGGGGAGTAAAGGGTTTATTTGGCTTAAGCTTCCACACACCAAAGTCTGTCATAGAAGGAAGTCAGGACAGGAACTCAAGCAGGGCTGGAACCTGTGGAACCTGGAGGCAGGAACTGATGCAGAGGCCATGGAGGGGTGCTGCTTACTGGCTTGCTCCCCATGGCCCGCTCAGCTTGCTTCCTTAGAGAACCCAGGACCACCAGCCCAGGGGAATGGGACCACCCACAGTGGGCTGGGCCCTCCGCCACCAAACACTAATTAAGAAAACACTCTACAGCAGGATCTCACACCAAGGTGTTTTCTCGATTGAGGCTCCCTCCTGTAATGACTCCAGCTTGTGTCAAGTTGACATAAAACTATCCAATACAACTTCCGAAGGTAGGAATGTTCTACCTTAGAAGGCAGGACAAGTGTAGGATAACAATGTAACCATAATCCAGGAGAAACAACTTCCTTACTGCAAACTCGGCTTCTGATTCTGCCTCCAAAGTGTGTTCTATTCATACAGCTAAACAGCTTGCTAGGTGTCTACTTCCTTACATATTAATACAGAGACCAAAGGCGGAGGGGGGGGAAGGGGGGGGAGTGTTTGGTAAGGCTTTTCTACTTGGTTCTCCAAGACGTTTGCCTACTTTGTGAAGAGCTGAGGCACTTCAGACGTTTTGGTGCAGAATTCAAGCTCTGAGGGAATGGCCTGTACTACAGACATGTGTAACCAAAGCCACAGTGCTCTCAGCGCTACTGGGGTTGCTTACAGCAGTCCTAGTCGGCTGAGCAGTTTTGTTTCCATGGCTCATTAAGCCAGGCTTAGACTGATGTCAATAATCAAACTCCCTACACCTACTCATACCTTCATGTCTTCCCTAAGAAGTAAAACCAAACCGTAGGGGCGGGATAGACAAAAATGAGTCTCACAGACCCTAAGTCCAGGGTATTTCTATCCACGGAGGAAATTAACACACCCGAAAAGGATTATTATGATTATTAATTTATTTCCTAAAGGATCTCCAGCCATGGCTTTCTCTATCCGTTGACTGCCAAGACTATTTGCTAATTCTTATCCCTGGCCCACTAGCATTTCCTGTTGCAAATTAGTTGTTCAGAGCAGTTGAGCCGGATCTTAAACACATCCAGACTGTGGGGGCTCCAGGCTTCCTGCTAGACCCGCCTGAGGCAAAGGGAACCTCATCCACCAGAACAGGATCCATTCAGTGTGGTCCCGGTGCTGGTGTCTGGGACAAGAAGGTGGCAAGGTCAGAAAGAACGGAGAATGACTTCCACTGCTTTTTTCCCCCCAGAGGAGATTGTCCGGCTGAGAATAATAACTGAGTATCAAAGACAAGGACAGGAAGAGCAGGATGCCAGGGTGACAGACCCAGCTATCAGGAACAACGCAGGGAGGCAGGTCAGAAAGCATGCAAGGCAGATGAAAGGCAGAAATGGTCTGAGGGGAATGGGCAGGGTAGCTAACATCTGCACTGTGCTTCCCCCATCCTCATAGAAGGTAGGGAGAATTGTGTAAGAGTCCCGGCTCCATAAATAAATAAATAAATACATACATACATACATAAAATAAATAAATAAATTTTTTTTAAAAATTAAAAAAAGAGTCCTGGCTCCGCCCCCTCACTTCATTGTCACAATATGCAAATGCACACCTTCACTTGCTCAGGATTCAGGTCTCTGAGCTTCTGAAGCATGGCCAGTGGTTCTCAACCTTGCTAATGCTGAGCCGCTTTCATTCATTACTTATGCTGTGGTGACCTCCCTCCCTCCCCTCCTCAAGTCTTAAAATTATATTAATTGCTACTCCATAACTGTAATTTTGTTACTGTTATGAATTATAATTTAAATATCAGTGTTTTCCCATGGCCTTAGGTAACCCCTGTGAAAGCATCCTTTGACCCCTCTAAGGGGGTCTCAGTCTACATGTTGAGAACCACTGTTCTAAGACTATCATATATTAAAAAAAATTGATGTTTTTTTTTTAAGGGAAGAAGCAAGGAAGGAAAAAGGAAGAAGAGCAGAAAGAAGATAAGGAAACAGGCATGGAAAAAGGACAAGATGAAAGGGGAAAAATATCCCATTATAAAATGGACATTCTATTGGGAGTTTTAGAAAGACAAAACAAAGAGTGACAAAATAAAACATAACCTAAAGCAAATGATCCAAGTTACAGATATATGATTCCCTTCCCTAACACACAGCCAAAATCCCCCCACATGGGCATTTAGCTGCCTCGGTTTCCACTAGTACAAGAAAGGCAAGTTATATAGAGGTGCTCCATTCGTGCTGCATTAAAACTCCTTTTACTTT